>NC_090267.1:397227019-397539161 GCF_040414725.1 Anabrus simplex | reverse complement strand
TAATACTGAAATACAATCACACGCGCGTTATTTTCCATGAATTTCGCTGGAGTTTAGCATTTATCGCAAAATAAGTACATTTCGACTTAAGACTTTCCTTGTCACTTTAATTCGCTGTAATTCACAAAAACGAAATTACTAATTTCTTAACCAGAATCAAATGATTCGTTAAGATATCTCAAAATCGCTTCAAAATATGTTTTGTCGCGTTTATCGTTAATGCGAAAAATCATGCCTCTATCTATGCATAATTTAGCACCTGAATAATTTTCCGGCTGTAATCAATTAAACTACTGCTTTTACCTCGCTCATGCACCTCTATGGTGAAGTGAACTTCACTGCAGGTCATAACAGGCTGGTGCTAGACATCAGGATTGTCAGCCCAACAGATGTCTGACAGAGATCCTGCCGGTCACTGTACAGTATTAGGAGATAAGTTAAGAAGGTGGGGGGCCACAAGTATCGACTATCAACAACCATCTTCAAATCAAGAAAATTGTACTAAATTTTAATTACAGTTATAAAACCCTTCGTCAAGTTCTCATTTCTCATTCTTTATGACTAGATTAGAATCAACGAGCTGAGCTAGAATAACACAGAGAGGCGGAAGCGCTGCCTAACTGAAGCTAATTGAACGAACGTCCACCATGGTTTCATGGTCATATAAGGAAAGGGGCGGGGCTTTCGAACGACGAAAACAGTTGAATATAGAATTATCTTCTTCTGCCGCTCTTCCCATACGCGAGACTTCGTGGGTGCGAACTGTCACACATATGTGAATTTGGCCCTGTTTTACGGCCGAATGTCCTTCCTGACGCCAACCCTATATGGAGGAATTTGATCAATATTGCCTGTTTCTGTAGTAGTTGGTAGTGTAGTATGTTGTCTGAATATGGATAGGACGGAATTTGCACACACGCAAACACCCAGTCGCCGATACAGAAGAATTAATCAGACGGGATTAAAATCCCCGACCCGGTCGGGAATAGAATCCGTGACCCTCTGAACCGAAGGCCTCAATGCTGACCATTCAGCCAAGGAGTCAGGCATACCCATTATAAAATCACTGGTGATAAATTAAAGCTCGTTAGCCGAAAGCTTAGAGCATTAATAATCATAGAGTGCGATTAACGCCACTTCATCCATGTTGCGGCGCGAGGTCAACATCACGATCAGCTGATTGTAGGGTAGTTCTAAAAGGATATAAGGAGAGTCGTCATACAGTAACATACGAACAGGCCACGAAATCTGAACAAGAGCGTTACCCTGCTTGATTGTTGTGGTTAAACGTAAGTCAAATTACAACAAAAACCGAGGACATAATTGAGTTTTTATGACGGAAATCCTTAAAGAGAAAGGGACCTGCAATAGGTCACAACCTCATTCTGACCATATTTCTAAACGTACTCTAGCCTCATGAATAACACTAGAATTGTTTAATGTAATTTTTTATTACAATGTAGGGGGCATATAATATTTTCCTATTGCCGTATCATACGTGGATTACTAGCTCAAAGGTAACTCTGAATGTTGTGCATTATGAACAGTAGTCCAATTTTAAATTTTAATGTGACTGACATCTATAATAAACACTTCATAAACAGCAGTAAAATACCGTATTTACCATGCTCGGTATACGTTTGACTATAATAGGCCTATATCAAACCAGGATGCCTAAGCACAAGACACACACAGTGACACATAGCCATCAGGACCATTATGAAGAAAAAAAGAGAAGGAACCCGAATATCAAACTTCAGTGAATTATAACACCACCAACAGATGAAAAAAAAAGCTCTCGAGGGCAAAAGATAAATAATCACTTTTCATAAGGCAAAAGGAAGCATAATCAATCACCATACATACGGAACACCTTACTTCGATTCGTGCAGCCGTACGGCGAGAATCTTTATCACTTCTTAAAATTTACGATGTTCTATGGCCCCGCACAATCTCCCTGTCACATCATCATATGATCTCGTACCAACTCGCTTTGTTTTGACAACTCAGAACATGGCTGCCCTTTATGAATTTGCCTCCGAAAGGAGCCACGATGTCAGATACAGGCCCTCTATGTTATTCTAGTTCCTTTGTTAGAATGCAAACTTACTGATGCTCTAGCCTGCACAACGGTTTTGCTATGAGTTTTGCATAACAATTAGGGGTACGGTCCATCAAAACCCCTAAAATTTATGTTACTCTCGCTACATTTCGGAAGAGTGAGCTAGACGACACGTGCTAAAAAACCAATGAGGCCGGGCGAGTTGGCCGTGCGGTTAGGGGCGCGCAGCTCTGAGCTTGCATCCCGGAGATAGTGGGTTCGAACCCCACTGTCGGCATCCCTGAAGATGGTTTTCTGTGGTTTCCCCATGTTCACACCAAGCAAATGCTGGGGCTGTACCTTAATTAAGGCTACGGCCACTTCCTTCCCACCCCTAGGCCTTTCCTATCCCATTGTCACCATAAGACCTATCTGTGTCGGTGCGACGTAAAACAACTTGTAGAAAGACAATCAAAGAAGTTCGCATTCTAACCTATTACTGCCTAAAATTCGGGATCTATTTATGACTATTCAAAAATAATTTGTTTTTTTACTACTGTTTTCAGAATCAGCGACGTAATTATTGTGGGAAAACCAGAGCATGCGACCTAGGCGCTAATTTAAGGTGTGTAATATTTGGTGAAATAATTGATCAGTTTGCTACAGTAAAAGCAAGACAACTGTTAATTTAATTTCGTTTTCTTCAGCTTTCTTTGAATTTAAAATCGAAGTATTTGACTTCCACAATTTTAACTAATTCTAATATTTGGAAGTGGCTCCAAGTTCTGGCTTACCTTTGGCACTATTTAATTTAGTTACGGCATTAATTAGAATTAATATTACTTTATTCGGTCTGAAGATGATTCCTTGATACCGAAACCTGTAACCTCTAACGTTCTAAACGTAGTGTTTACCTCCTAATCCAAACTAAAATGGATATCGAAGTACTGAGATGTATAAAGGTAGGTATAAAGATGAAAATTGACAGACACATTCGAAACTTAAAACGTGATACCAGATATCCGCAAAATCCCTAGCAAAACTGAAAATTCCCAATTGCTCTCCGTGGAGCCGAGTTGGGGTGTTCGAGATCGGGGCTCAGAACAGAAAAAGCACATGCAATTTTCATCCTATGGGAAACTCCGTTATTTCCGAAGGGATACGGTTTGTTGAAATCATGTTCTCAGGAAAAGACTACTTGTATTGACACTTAAATAAATAAATTAAATAAATAAATAAATAAATAAATAAATAAATAAATAAATAAATAAATAAATGTTAAATACATCTATCTTTAACCTCAATCCGAAGATTGTCTGGCAGCAAACTTTCCTATCGTTGCACTACTTTCGGTACATGCTCCAACAGCGGCACGAAAGGCGCGCCAGAGACACTACTAATGGCAGTCCACCGGGCTGAGTGGCTCGGGCGGTTGAGGCGCTGGCCTTCTGATCCCATTTGGCAGGTTCGATCCTGGCTCAGTCTGGTGACATTTGAAGATGCTCAAAAAACGTCATCCTCGTGTCGGTAGATTTACTGACACGTAAAAGAACTCCTGCGGGACTAAATTCTGGCACCTCGGCGTCTCGGAAAATCGTAAAGTAGTTACTGGGACGTAAAGCAAATAACATTATTATTATTATTATTATTATTATTATTATTATTATTATTATTATTACTAACAGCAATCCAAGGTGCTTGAAAACAACAAGCACTAAATGTACTGACAGAGATCTGTTTTAACTGACCAGACAATCTTGGCAAATGTCCTGATATTGTTCTTCTCAATATGGGTAGCAAAATGGCCCATTTGATAAGGCATTGCTCTCCCCCTGACCCACTATATTCAAACCATCCAAGTGGAGAATAGATGAAAAAGATGGGGAGATTAAACCGCACAAGAGTGATACCCGTGGCGACAGGTATCGTCCCAAAAGCGCTGGCAGCAGGCATGGAAGAACTAGGTATGAAGCATCTAACTGCAAGAATGCAGAGGGCTGTTTTGTTGAACAGGTGCCATGCAATCAGATTGTTTTTGTCACAACAATGATATATAGTCTACGAGACACTTGATTGTATAATCCGTATTTTGTATATTGAGTTACAACATATTTACATATTGTATGAGGAAATAAATAAACATAATTAATAAAATAATAATAATAATAATAATAATAATAATAATAATAATAATAATGTGCCTCCTTTCTTCTCATTTACTACATTTAAAAATCGAACTCTACAGATCAAAAACTCGGGACGAGACCGTGTGGAAATTCTCTTATAGAGTAATGCATTTCTATACTTTCATTGTCAGTAGTGCAGTGTTACAACGATGTACCAATTAAAATCTTAACTGGATGGAATATCGCCAATAACATGCTTCATCTTAGCCCATGACTCACATCGTATAAGGTGTATGTAATTCTTTTTGAAATGTATGTATGTATGTATGTATGTATGTATGTATGTATGTATGCATGAAGAGTGAGTATCAGGTTAATTACTGGGGGGCAAAGGCCTCCGAGCGAAGTGTTAACCGTTCTATTCGCGTTCACTTCATTTCATTAGTAACTAAAGCTTCTAAACATCCTAGGTTTTAGATTAGCTGAGGAAATGTCTGACGAAAATTCCTACCTTAAAATAAAACAATATGCATCTAAATATTTTACAAGTTGTACAATTTCGTCCAGATTTATATTAAGAGTTTCATAAAAAATTAAAGCACAGAAATAAATCCTCATTAGATTAAGTACAACTAAGCGTCGTTCATTTTAAAATATGACTGCTAAAGTGATTGTGAATATGCATGTTTTATTTTTATTACAGGGAATTAAATGAGTACGTTGCGCTGTTTGGGGTTAATAAACTTAAATTTCATTATCATGAGGCCGCAATTGGCCGATCACTTGCAGTTTACGCTTCACACTCGATATAACTCGTGCTACGGCTAATGTTCCGGAACGCCCAAGCCACCTCTGCTCGAGACGTTACGAGACATTTCTCTTTTTATTTCAGACAGTAACTACTACTATTTTATTTTTAAAAAGAATTTAAAGGCTGTTTGCTTTCAAGTGCCATTCCATACCACTAGCATGCATAAGATAACGGAGATTCATTTCATCCATGAAGTCATAAAGAATGTAAATACTGTACAAGGTTGCATTAAATCTAGATTTTAAAAAATAGATCGAGTAGGAAATATAGTAGCTCGTGCAACTGTAAGCTTGCATTTGTGAGAATGGTGAATTTGAATCCCAACGTCACTAACCCTGAAGATTGTACTCCATGGTTTCTCATTTTCACAACCAGATACACGACGATCATGTAAAACTACACTAGGGTGGTTACATTTAAACGAGTGGAGAAAACCCCCCAACTGACTGTCGTTTTCCACTTATTCTCTGCAAACAACCCCACCTATTTAACGTCCAATTTTAGGCTTTGTTTTCAAGAAATTAATACACATTTCAATATACACTCTAAACAGCACCGCATCGAACAAAATATACCGACATCCGCTCCTTGCTGATCAATGCTTCGGGGTTATGGAACTTTTTCTCGGTAGATATTGAGAGTTCCTCATCGTCTAGCACAGCCTGCCATAAATTCTTCAAGATTAGTGGCTAGTCTAGTGGCTTTACGACGCACTGACACAGGTAGGTCTTATGGGGACGACTTGAATGAATGAATGAATGAATGAATGAATGAATGAATGACAATGAATGGAATACGAATGAAGTGAAATATTATACTGTAAATTAAGTGTTCCTTCTGTTATCTCTTGTACGTTTAGCACTTTCATTTTTTATTATATTACATTTTTACCCGCCCGCCTCTGCCACAAAATTTGGTACGAGGGCTAGGACAGGGTCCATTCAGCCTCGAGAGGGGGTTTCGATTCCCACCTCAGCCATCCTGGAAGTGGTTTTCCATGGTTTCCCATCTCTCCTCCAGCAAAATGCCGGGATGGTACCTAACTTAAGGCAACGAGCGCTTCCTTCCTTCTTCCTTGTCTATCCCTTCCAATCATCCCTTCCCCCACAAGGCCCCTGTTCAGCATAGCAGATGAGGCCGCCTGGGCGAGGCATTGGTCCTCCTCCCTAGTTGTATCCCTCCGACCCACAGTTTCACGCTCCAGGACACTGTCCTTGAGGCGGTAGAGAAGGGATCTCTCGCTGAGCCCGAGGGAAAATCCAACCCTGGAGTAAAAAATAGAAACTCGCGTCCACATCCCGAGGTAGTGCAGCTCTTTTTAGGCACACCCCAAATGGAGGTGAGCTGCATGTACCATTTAAATGGCATACCAGCCCTCCTGCCATTCTTAAATTTCTGCCAGTACCGGGAATCGAATCCGGGTCCCTGAGGTCGGCAGCTAATAACACTAACCGTTACACTACGGAGGTGGAAATCTCCGGAGTGTAAACCGATTTAAAAAGAAAGAAAGAAAGAAAGAAAGAAAGAAAGAAAGAAAGAAAGAAAGAAAGAAAGACAATTGTATACCGTACCTATTATATTATATTATATTATCAATTTCCCGCGCGCTCCATCCCCACGGATGTACTTTGAAAAGCTTCGAGGGAATCAAATAAAACAAATTAATTATTGTAGTAATGTTATGCTGACAAACACTTAAAAAACATCATAAATAGAAATTGAATTCCATTTGCTTTTCCTGCAGTTTGGCAAATTATGGACCTTACTGTGTATTATTGGTATCGATTCTGAAACTTGCAGGCTACATCTTTTCTAAGTATTAGGAGCGTAAATGTAACTTATAAATTATTCTGAGTTCCAACCAGTAGTCTACCCTAGCCAGGATCGACCGATGGGAGAGGGGCTTTTTATACTTTCAAAATTATGATAGAACAGAAAGAGAGAGAGTGGTGCGGGCATGCACGAGTAACACAAGGGCACTGATACTAGTAATCCTCACCTGAAAGCAATCATTCCACATTCGCTCATACAATTTACGTTAATTTTCCAGAAAATGAATTGCTATATTGTTTCATAGCGCAGAATCTTGCTGTACAGTAAGCTATCGCAGCAGGCCTTGAAAACATAAAGACGCGTTTTATGAGGAAGTCGAGAGATGGCACCACAAAATGCGTGGCGGTTAAAGTTAGCCCCACCATTCTTTGGGTACTGCCGAGAATATTCGTCGTGCCGACGACACGACACCTCGTAATCTGCAGGCCTTCGGGCTGAGCAGCGGTCGCTTAGTAGATTATGAGCGGGTGAGTTGGCCCTGCGGTTAGGAGCGCGCAGCTGTGACCTCGCATCTGGGAGATAGTGGGTTCGAACCGCACTGTCGGCAGCTCTGAAGATGGTTTTCCATGCTTTCCCGTTTTCACACCAGTCAAATGCTGGGGCTGTACATTAATTAAGGCCACGGCCGCTTCCTTTCCATTCCTAGGTTTGTCCTGTCCCATCGTCGCCCTAAGACCTATCCGTCTCGGTGCGACGTAAAAAAAAAAAAAAAAAAAAAAAAAAAAAAAAAGAGGTAGACCATGACACTTCGGGGCTGTTACGCCATAGGGGTCTATTTAGATATACCTATGCGCAACTTGCATTGTCTTTTCATTTAGATCAGTTAAATTCTGCCCGACTTGGTTGTGTGGTTCGGGCCGTACGGCTGTTAGCTTGTATTCGGAGGATAGTAGCTTCGAACGCCACTGTTGATGGTCCTGAAGATCTTTTGCCGTAGTTCCTTATTTTCACACCAGATATATTCTGGGGCTGTACCTTTGTTAAGGTCAGAAGGCAGGTAATAGCTATCATTTTGCAACCTGCTTTGGGCAAAATTCAAACTAATACAACTGGGCTCCTACTCATAATAGAGTAATGAATTTGTTACCACATACATATATAATGTTCTTAGCATTTTAAAAATAGTAATGCAATTAATTCACCCAGAATTTATTGTTTGGAAATACATCAAATTTATTTATTTTTCACGCATACTTTTCTTTAGGCACAATTTTCTCATAAAATTACAAATCTAAATATACTAAATTTTTAGATTAAATAAAATACAAGATATATGATCTACTAATGCCTTTGCTGGCAGGACCTAGTGTTTGCAGTGCACTATGTCTTCTGGTATAGGCTAGAGCAATTTTGTTATTTTCATTGATCTGTCTCTGTCTCATCCTTGGCTTTGACAATATAAAAGTGACTGAGGTATGAGCGATGCTAGTAATGCCATTCCTTACGCAGCCAGTCCCTGCCATGAATGGTGTGAAAATGTTGCTCATAGGGTCAGACGGTGCATGCATTTCAGTGGGCTTGGCAGACTGATCTGTAATAGCAACTCTGGCTCGGTGAGGAAAGCAACGGGAATCTACCTCACTCCTCATTTCCCTAGTACGCCTCTTCAGTGAAGCCTAGGCCATCTATGACAGCTGATGGCAGAGCTGTTGAGGATCCAACCAGCCTTAGGGCTGAGGACTCAACTCACATGATCTACTAAACAAAAAAATTAATGAGATAGAATTAAGCAAATTCTTTTTTCTATTTACCTAATTTAATTAGCAAACAATTTGATAATATTAATATAATTAATTGAAATAGTTTCAATTTGAATAATATAAAAGTTTTATTCACCATATTGAGAGTGGTTTCAAGAGTTCATACAGAAACAAAATCATAATTTTGTTTCAAATATTTGCTGAGGAAAGTGCACCTGAACGTCTGAAAACGCAAATTTGACGAATTTTCAAACAAAATCCATTGCAGGTGAACTAATTGCATTTGGACTTTTAAAATGTGTAAAAACAGTTAATAACATTCTAAATGTATGTGGCGAAAATGTGATTAGTCTATTGGGAATGCTGTGTTAGTTTGAATTCTGCCCACAGCAGGCTGCAAAATGATAACAGTGACCTACCTTCTGTCCTTAAGGCCACGGCCGCTTCCTTCCCATTCAAGCTGTGGGCCATCCACCGTCGCCGTAAGACCTGTTCAAGTCACTGCTGCATGAAATGAATAGCAAAAACAGGAAACTGTACAGGTAAATATCTTCGGAAAGTCAATTTTCTATCTTGAATTGAGAAGTGGTGGTGATTATTTTTAATAGGAAGTGCAACTATGCAATCATCCTCTATTGACACTAATCAGAAGGTTAAATGGAAGGGGTCCGACTTAGAAAAATTACGGTATTTGCAAAAGAAAGATAATATTTAGAAATATGTACAAGGTGGTTATTAATTTGAATATTAAGTATTTAATTGACCCATGAAAAATTGTGCTTCCACAACAATGCTTCATTCTCTTTACACATGCAAAATATAAATAAGGCGTCGATATGGGAAAGGTAGTAAGTTAAAAAAATCGAAATTTAGTTTTTTTCATGCAGAACGTAGTAAACGCTCAAGCCAATGGCATGGAAAAGGTAGCGAGTCAAATGTTAAAGTAGATTAGTTTCTACGATTGGCCCAAGACGGAACCTGTGATAAGTCCATGAGGTTTGTCATGGAGAAGGTAGTAGGTCAGCCCGTGCCTCTGGAGGAATTAGGTATAACCTTTGACATTTGTTGAAAGTCAACTGCGTGTAAACCTTGTTTATAGCTATTATAGTTCGTCATAATGATACTTTAGTTGCTAGAATGCCACCGAAACCTATTCCATTCAAAATGGTAAGTCATTATTGCCAGCATCTTGATATGACTTTCATTCTAGTTCTTTGTTTTCAAAAATAGGTACTATGTGTGGCCAACAATGGTTTCAGAAGAAGATGCGGAAATAATGAGAGACTAAAAATTTTCGCCCATTTCATGTAATCATGATGAACGCCTAGGGATTTCTGTTATTTCGCCATGGTGAGCAAGATATGTTTATGTACTCAACGCCTTAATATTATCACTGTGAGATTGATAAAGATTTCAAGAGGCGAACTTCCATCTGTAAAGACATGACAATCATTCAACGAGTTAGAACCGTGGAAGGAGCACAATATCCTCAAAAGAGGACTGTCTATCACGCGGTCAATAACATACAGACCTTACAACTACATGCACGGAGACTAACCATCAGCGAACCGAAAAAGGACTTACGCTATGCTGGATTCCTTGGATGAAAAATATCACTTGTTTTTTCGCGAAATGTCCGCGGGAAACATATACGTAAGCTGACAAACTGATTAGACAGTGATTCTTCGCAACGTATTTTATCGCACGATTTGTGCCTGAATCATAATTAGCATACATTTGTGTGTTAAACTAATAAATAGATTAATCCTTGATTTTCCATGATTTGTTTTCAGTAACATTTGCTTCAGAATGTTGGAAAAAAAATTTTTCTTCTCCTGTAAAATTTCCCAGTCAATGCTTCAAATATTCCAATCCAATAATAAAGTTAAAATTCATTTATTCAAAGCCTCCGTGGCTCAGACGGCAGCGCATCGGCCTCTCACCGCTGGATACCGTGGTTCAAATCCCAATCACTCCATGTGAGATTTGTGCTGGACAAGGCGGAGACGGGACAGGTTTTTCTCCGGGTACTCCGGTTTTCCCTGTCATCTTTCATTCCAGTAACACTCTCCATTATCATTTCTTAGCATTTATCAGTCATTAACAAATCACCTTGGGAGTGGCGACCCCATTGTAACAACAGCCTATATATGTTTCATTCATTACATCCCTGATCCGGTCAGAGACTGGAAAACAGGTTGTAGGTTTTCATTTTCATTTATTCAAATCATGTCCAGCGACTTCCTTATAGCGAAACAAAGATACCTCCACTGTACAGAACCACTGATCCGTTTCCATACACTCAGGGACAGTTGACAGATCTTTTTCATGAAAAATAGGGGCAATCCTTAACACGGATACGTTTTAGAATTTGAAATTCGCCATCCGTAATACACTTAAACTAAATGATGGTTGGTTGTGTTGTAGAAGATACTACATGTTATCAGTAATTGTAGTTTTAATATTACATCACATCATATCTTCACATCCTTGACGCCACCACGTACAACAGTGAACTCTTTTTTGCATAACTCGCTACGAGAGTAACCCAATTTCTTTTAATTACACACGAAATGACTTTTCTTCTTCGGTGAAGGATTAACAATATCACATTCAGAATTTCGTTTTCCTTAATGTCTGAGAACATGAACATGCTTAAACAAAACCAATAGACGGACACAAACCGATAACTACAAAGCAACCAACTCTACCAGCAAATTAAATTTCAGATGTTCGCTTTCTCATCGAGTCATCATTCAACTACGACAAGCGTACGTGCGATCGAACACTTGTACCTAGTTCAGGAAATTACGAAGCAGAATAGATTTTTTCTAACGAAATAACACTAATTACGTCGTACCGAATTATTATTATTAATGTATTTTAAGTCGCTCCGACACAGATAGGTCTCATGGCGACGATGGGATAGGAAAGCCCTGGGAGTGGGAAGGAAGCGGCTGTGGCCTTAATTAAGGTACTACCCCAGCATTTGCCTGGTGTGAAAATGGGAAACCACGGAAAATCATCTTCAGGGCTGCCGACAGTGCGATTCGAACCCACTATCTCCCGGATGCAAGTTCACAGCTGCGCGTCCCTAACCTCACCGCCAACTCGTCTGGTCTTACCGAATTAAAACCGCTCAACGTTAATTTTTTTAAGTTTGTCACCATAAGGGGGTGGTGGGGTGGGGAATTCGGGAAGTATTGGTGTTTAGTTGCGAAGCAGGAATCTATGCCACCAATGATCTAAATATCAGGAAAATGAAAATTCACAACCTGTTTCCAGTCATTTGACCGAGTCAGGAATGGAATGAATGGAGACCCCCTCAAGAGATGAGGATAGGAATTGTGCCGGCTGCCAAAGCCTGTCGCACTCCTCTGGGGCAATGATTAATGACTGACAGATTAAATGAAATGATATTGGAGTGTGTTACTGAAAGAAAGATGACAGGGAAAACCGGAGTACAAGGAGAAAAACCTGCCCCGCCTCCACTTTATCCAGCACAAATCTCACATGGAATGACCCGGATCTGAACCACGGAACCCAGCGGTTAGAGGCCGCAAATCCCATAAAATCTGCCAACCCTATGTACAGTGCAAATAAATTGACGAAAACTGTTTTACACGTATCGTTGTTGCAGTATCTACAGTCTACAATAAGGTTGTGTACTCACCATGCAGCAAAGGGTTGTGCTGGAACACAGGCTGCGGGTTCGTCAGTACGGTGGTCATCTCGTCGTGGTCCGCAGGGTGGATGTATTCGTAGATACTGTTCCCGGTCAGCTCCACCTGCAGAGGAACGTGCAATTAGGAACAGAACTCCACAGCTAGCTCTCTTACCACCTTTATCGAATAGAACATCACCAAAGAGTTCGTTGAAGACAGCTGACAACCAGTAGCAAACACTGAACTTTGGAAAGCCGAGCTCTGAAGAAATATAAGCAACTATCTCATCTGAATATACTACTGGCAGGTGCGCGCAGCGAATCTGTGCCCTAACTTGCCAAAGTGCCAGAGTAAGCTGAGTGCGTTTAACCTTCCCTTGGAGCCCGATCTTCGGCAAGCGGGGAGAGAAGCCACCCATTGATACGCGCCCTTATTATGTTCTCCGTGCGCACCTAGCTCCAGCATTTTTATTCCCGGGTACACCTTTCTCGGTAAATATCAGACGTTACGAAACCGTGGTATTGTCATTAACCTGTTTTTTTGTTTTGTTTTTTTGCAATTTGCTTTACGGCGCACCGACACAGATAGGTCTTATGGCGACGATGGGATAGGAAAGGCCTAGGAATTGTAAGGAAGCGGCCTGGCCTTACTTAAGGTACAGCCCCAGCATTTGCGTGGTGTGAAAATGGGAAACCACGGAAAACCATCTTCAGGGCTGCCGACAGTGGGGCTCGAACCCATTATCTCCCGATTACTGGATACTGGGCGCACTTAAACGACTGCAGCTATCGAGCTCGGTCATTAACCTGTTGCACCATTGCTAATCGTCGGTTTCGAAACTGCGGTTTCTTGACGCTCGTATTTCTCACTATTATTCTCCTCGGAAGTAATTCAAAGTACGTAGTATTCAGAAGGCAGTGATAAGTTTGACTGTCACTTGTCTTAATTTATCCAGAAGGCAGTGATATTTTCGACAGTCATGTGTCTCTATTTTATCCACTTGTTTATGTTTTGTCTGGAATCATCAGCTGTCTTTTTATTTCTATAACGAATATTATTTTAAACTTGTATTAAAAAAAGCATCATTGTAGTCATTTTTATCATATCTTATATTACAGCCCTTTATTTCTAAGATGAATTAATTTTGATTCCTTAGGTTATTTTAGGTTAGGATACCAGTATCTTTCTTTTTTTGCTAGTTGCTTTACGTCGCACCGACACAGATAGGTCTTATGGCGACGATGGGACTGGGAAGGGCTAGGAGTGGGAAGCGGCCGTGGCCTGAATTAACGTACAACCCCAGCATTTACCTGGTTTGAAAATGGGAAACAACGGAAAACCATCTTCAGGGCTGCCGACAGTGGGGTTCGAATCTACTATCTCCCGAATACTGGATACTGGCCGCACTTAAGCGACTGTAGCTATCGAGCTCGGTGATACCAGTATCAGCCGATATGGTAAACGAAGGGCGAACGAGAACGCCGAATTTCAGTGCATTTGAATTTGAAATGCTCACTGACGTAGATTACTTTTTGGCGAAACAAAATTATTTCTATGAGTTGGGAACTCGAGTTGGTCACCCATTAATTCTAACAAAGACGCCACATTCTCCTTCTCTCTATTCATCATCCTCAAGATATTGTAGATATAGGATATGTGGTATCAAATCCATTTTAAAGATAACATCACGGCATTTTGGATGCACTCACGACCGGTAAACTTTTAAATCGGATCATGACACTTTTGATGAACGTAATATGCAGCTTACTCGTGAGTTTATATACCGTACGTAGGCCTTAGAGCAGGGCCTCTCAGGGTGCATACGCCTGGTGCATGCACTGTGCACGGTGCAAAAGACGACTTCCTTTGGTTGACCAGAGTGCAGACCCCTCACTCCTCGATTTGGAGCAATAGCGTTAACTCTCTCTTTCCTCACGCCTGTCTCGCTCGCTCCCCCTGTCTCCCTCTTCCACACTTGCTCCGAAGCGCTCCAAATCCGAGCTGAGATGAGCCGAGTAGAGCCGAGCTTAGCCGAGTAGCCCAGAGACGAAACGTTGGTTCGAGCCAAGCCGAGCGGGACCGATGCACAGTGCACGGAGCTCTTGCGCCTCGATTTGCACGCGTGAGGTTTTGGGCGTTTGAGATGCCCTGCCTTAGAGCCTCGGTCAGCTGCTTAACTGCTCGCTCACGACTGGTTAACTTTTAACCGCGGTTAAACGTCACAAATTTCAAAACCGGGCTCTTGATGCAACAGAAGTTCAACTTAACCATGGTAAGCTGTCCATTTTACCACGGTTAAGTCGTAACCGAGTTGACGCACCCGGGCATTAGACTAGCTTTCTCCTCGAGTTAATGTTGTCTAGGATGGAAAATAGTGGGTATTTATGGTATTTTACAAAAGCTATGACTGCATAGCGTTAGTAAAACTTCCAGCAGGTTCTTACATTTTATATACCGCTTCTGTAGACCTAAATATGATTAGATTCTATCTTACATCAACAGAAACACGATGGGAGATAGCGCAGACAACGGCAATGAACTCTTCGATTTGGTTGATGTTTGAAAAAGAAATTATGCTCAGAATCTGGGCATGAAGTTAATAGAAAAGCAAGAATAAGCTAAATATTTCTCAGAAAAAGATGTAAAATATACCCGAACATGTCAAACAATGATGCATATAAAATACCGGGGGTTGAAAGGAAGCAAAGCAACATAAGGTAATTATGCCATTAATTTTTATTATTATTATTATTATTATTATTATTATTATTATTATTATTATTATTATTACTCGTCCTGTCAATTCAAAGAGCGCGTTGGAACTTATTAGTTGGCTTGATGTTTTTTCTTTTCCTTCCAAAACCTCTTTCATTATTTCTTGCGTTCTTCTGACCATTTCTTACTGTGATTTTAAAACCGTAAAAATCGTAAATTTGTGCTTTTTGCTAATGTAAGAAAGGCTCCGTGATTTGTTGTGATGTGTTGTGTTATGCTCACGTCTTGCAAGTTTTCCCTTTTTTCTTCTGTCTAGTTTATCTTGGACTTCTGTGAGTTTATAAAATAATATAGGCCTAATACTGAATTACCCTTTGGTGAAACTGTTCTTGTCCATTCTGTAGGTACGCTTTTTTAAAATTTGCTTTAAGTCGCACCAACTCAGATAGGTCTTATGGCGACAATGGGATAGGAAAGAGCTAGAAATGAGAAGGAAGCGACCGTAGCCTAAGCATTTCCAGCATTTGCCTGGCGTGAAAATGGGAAACCATAGAAAACCACTTTCAGGACTAATGACAGTGAGGTCTGAACCCGACATCGCGTCTTAGGACTGAGTTGACCCATGGTGTAGGGCTAGCGTACCTGCCTTCTATCAGGAGACTCCGGGTAAGATTCCTGTCCAGGTCAAGGATATTGTTTTTTTACCTGGAGCTGAATGCTGGTTCCAAGTCCAATCAGTCTACGTGATTACAGCTGAAGAGTTATCTGACGGTGAGGTGACAGCCCCGGTCTGGAAAGCCAAGAATAACGGCCGAGAGGATTCGTCGTACCAACGGCAAGACACGTCGCAGTCTGCAGGCCTTCGGGCTGAGCAGTGGTCGGCTGGTAGGGTATGGCCCTGCGGGGCTATTGCGCCATGGTGTTTTTGTTTTCTTAATATGAGATATGTTCATTCATCGATGATATTTTAGTCAATTTATGGGCTCAAAATATCCTAAATGAGCACTGAATTATTAAACAAAAATTCCCTTTATGGAATTCTTTTTGAATAAAACCATTTTTCTTTAGATTACAGGCTGTTGTGAAGCCACAAGCCGCCAGTGCGTGCAGATATGCTAACCCTCAAAGAATGCTGAGTTGATTTGTGGAACGATTCAGAGGTACAGGGATCGGGCTGTTGGCTCAGACTGGCATTTGAAGCAGTACAAACACGCCAGAATCGTGTCAGTTGATTTACTGGCACGTAAAGGAACTCCTGCGGTACAAACTTCCAGCACATCTACGTCTCCGAAATAGTGGAATTAGTTACTGGGACGTAAAATCAGAGATGCCATAATACGACATTAAAGGAAGGCCTACCTTCTAGATTGTGGATCCAAACAAACGATGCCTGACATTTCTTCCTTCACTGGTTTGAAATGGGATGTCGAGACACTACCAAGAGAGCAATAATTTCTTTGTGAGTATTCTTACGATAGTAACGAAGGCCACTGCATCCTGTGTTGCATAACCACTGTCTGAATTGAGTAATAAACGCAATCAAGCCGTACCACATGAATTTAATGGAGAGTCATGCACAATTTAGTTTGGGTACCAAAATGAGTCACTCCGCCTAACAATGACAAGAAAAGTACTTACCAGCCACTTTATTGCGTATTACAGAGCTTTATTAAGAACTAACACCTCATTCTGCGGCTGGCACTGGAATGTAAAACACACCCACACTCAGGAGCTGGCAATGCTGAGGTGCTAAAGTCGCTTACAATCCAGTCAATTTTGCATTTCTTGATATAGATTCCGTAAATTTTAGGGTCGTTCGGAAGCAAATACTACCTTCTATTTTTTCCATTCTCCTCTCATCATCGTCATCATCATCATCATCATCATCATCATCATCATCGCCTGACTAAGCGGCTCAGATGGTAGAACGCTGGACTTCCGAGCTCAAGTTGGCGAGTTCGTTCGTGGTTCAGTCCGTTGGTTTATGAACGACCGGGCGAGTTGTCCGTGCTGTTAGGGGCGCGCGGCTGTGAGCTTGCATCCAGGAGATAGTGGGTTCGAACCCCATTGTCGGCAGCCCTGAAGATGGTTTTCCGTGGTTTCCCATTTTCACACCAGACAAATGCTGGGGCTGTACTTTAATTAAGGCCACGGCCGTTTCCTTCCCATTCCTAGGCCTTTTCTATCCCATCGTCGCCATAAGACCTATCTGTGTCGGTGCTACGTAAAGCAAATAGCAAAAAAAAAAAAAAAAAAAAAAAAAGTTTATGAAGGTACTAAAATATGCCACCTCCCGATCGGTAGATAGCCGATTTCTGTTTGCCTAATCTGAGAACAGAATGAAGTATGGCCTATGGGACATGAATAGAAGGTTTACAGAAGTGATTTTATATCTAGAGATTTATTATTATTATTATTATTATTATTATTATTATTATTATTATTATTATTATTATTATTATTATTTCTCCGCTAGGGTCTTCTAGAGACCACTTAACAATTTCAAAGTTTCATTCTTCGTTGTTCCTTCTTCTTCCTGCAATACTCCTTCATCTGCTCACTATGTCTCATCTCCCTCTCCTCGCCCTATTTTCAGCATATTTTCTTTCCCTCTCGACCTTGCAATCCTTCCATTTTTAAGATTTTCTTTCTAAAAATCTGTTGTTCTTTCTTCTCTTATATTGTTTCTTTCCAAATCTTTCTTGACTTCCTGAATCCAGCTTGTTGATGACTTCTTGTTCCAACGATGTTTGAAGATCTGTTTGCCTAATCTGTTGTCATCCATTCTGCATAAATGTCCAAAAAGTATCAATCGCCGCTTGCACATTGTTTCTGTTATGTTTTCTATGTTCCGGTATATTTCATCAATACTTCTTGATTTCCAGAGTGCTGTAATTCTTAGCGGATGTTTTTTTTCTTTCCGGTACTTCTAATTTATTCAGCACCGAGCTCGATAGCTGCAGTCGCTTAAGTGCGACCAGTATCCAGTAATCGGGAGATAGTGGGTTCGAGCCCCACTGTCGGCAGCCCTGAAGATGGCTTTCCGTGGTTTCCCATTTTCACACCAGGCAAATGCCGGGGCTGTACCTTAATTAAGGCCACGGCCGCTTCCTTCCCATTCCTAGACCTTTCCTATCCCGTCGTCGCCATAAGACATGTCTGTGTCGGTGCGACGTAAAGCAAAAAAAAAAAAATCAGCTTGTAATTCAGTACCAAACATTCACTGGCGTACAGGCATTCCGGTTTGACTACTGTGTATTATTTTACAGTGATATGTTTTCGTGTTCGGAAGAGTCGGTGGAGCACCCAGGCAGGAATTTATGCCTGGACGTTCGCACTAGTTAAAGGAAAATTTCATCCGAAATTGTCAGAATTCGAGTCTGGGACAGTAGGGGTAGGAATTGAATGACTAGACCACCACTGAGCCAAATTGCACCCCCCTTCTTATTTCTTCCCCCTAATCCTTTCCCTAATTATTGTTTATAAATTTTAATGCAGTATCTGCCAAAAGCAACGACGTCCCACGTCCTATTTAAAACTGCTCTGCAGTAGTGAGAGAGAATATTATTCTCTTGCGAAGGATATCTCTGAACACTGTTGAACATCTAAGAACAGTAAGACTTTAGTGCTGAAGTCCCTTATAGTCATGCAGTACCCGGTAGTTAAGTATTTAAGTATGCACTCCCACCTGCGACAGCCCCAAATGAACAGACGCCGTCTCCGAGATGTACATTATCTTCCCATCCGGGGCCACCACGAAGATGAATCCGTCCAGGGTCTGAAACACAATAAATATCACAAAAGAAAATTCAAAAAAGTAACACAATTCAACACATGCACATTTTAATTAAACCTAACAGACATTACTGCCCCACTCGTGATAAACAAGATTGTATTTTACGTGACTGTTGATATTGAACACCGAGAAAGTTAGCCGCGCGGTTAGGGTCACGTAGCTGAAAGCTTGCATTCGGGAGATGGTAGGTTTGAATCCCACCGTCGGCAGCTCTGAAGATGGTTTTCCGTAGTTTCCCAATTTCACATCATGCAAATACTGTGGCTGTACCTTAATTAAGGCCACGGTGACTTCCTTCATAATCCTAGCCCTTTCCTATTCTTACGTAGCCGAAAAACTTAGAATTGTGGCCTAATCATTACAGAATATCAAAACCATTATGTTAAAACAGTGCCGATGGTTTTATTATTGAAAATGAAAATCCACAGCCTATTTCCAGTCATTCGACCAGGTCAGGAATGGAATAAATGAATCCCCCATCTAGCGGCGAGGATAACAATTGTACCGGCTGCCGAAGCCTGTCGCACTCCTCTATGACAATGATTAACGAATGATAGATGAAATGAAATGATATTGGAGAGTGTTGCTGGAATGAAATATGACAGGGAAAACCGGAGTACCCGGAGGAAAACCTGTCCCGTCTCCGCTTTGCCCAGCACAAATCTCACATGGAGTGACCGGAATTTGAACCAGAAACCCAGCGGCGAGAGGCCGGCGCACTGCCGCGTGAGCCATATTATTATTTTTATTTGTATTATTATTATTATTATTATTATTATTATTATTATTATTATTATTAGGTCTATCAAAATAATGTATGCAACAACCGTTTAAGAATATGTTTGTTCCGTTCCTTTATGCCATGTAGGCCTACGTATTTATCGTACGACGGATAATAACGCAGATGATTGCGAAAAATTGGATTTTTAGTCCAAGTCCCGCGAGACATGTCGTGCATATCACTTCAAGGTGGGCAACGAAAGAAAAAACCATTTTACTCTCTTCGATGGGACAGATATTAAGGGACGTATCATCAATTTCAGTGCGCCAGGCCATTGGTCAGAGATGCAATATGCAACATGTGAACCATGGAGAATTTCCCACAAATTCGGACCAGGGACTGTGGCATACAAGCTCGAAAATTGTCATAGTTCTCGTTCGACTTTGTTCAGCTTCATCATATTTCACGGTCCTGCCACGCGCTTTCGTACGAAAATATCATTTTAACATGTCGCATTAAACGAGTGAATAGAGCCATGTTACTTCACATAAATTCCTGAATGAAACATGTAATCCACTGAAAATTCCCGTGTGAAGAACGGGTGTTAAGGAAACGTCATATTTCTTTCCTGATGTCATTTTACCCGAAATCTGAAAAAAAAACTGTGAATGATGAATCCCTGTCCACGTTTTTAAAGTAATTTTATGTTGCATATAAATGCATATTTCGGACATATTTATTGCTTTGGTCATATTTTGCTTATTTTAGTGATATAAGGTAATATATGGCAATAGTTTGAGCGTTTTTATTTAAATTGAGGCGCCGCTTTTAACAAGGTAGGTACTTGTTACCTGCACCGAGTTTCAAACACAGGATTTCAAAATACTGTAGTAGATTTATTAATCTTTCTTTTCCCGAAGCAGAGAGGCAGCAGATTTAAAAGACATAACTAACCCCATGGCACTACAGCCCTACTTGGCCCACCAAGCGACCGCTACTCACATTACGGCGTGTCGTGTGGTCAGCACGACGAATCTTCTTGGTCGCTATTCTTGGCTTTCTAGACCGGGAAGTTTAAAAGACATGATTCGGAAGAAAGGAGGTGCTGTACGAACGTACGCCGACAGATACTAAAAAGCATGCTAATACTTCGGTTTTTTGTTCTCGTTTAGGAAGACAGAGTGAGAACTCTGCTTCGGGGCTGATAATGAATGAGTGCATAAAGTTTTAACGTACCTACTGTAACTCTGTCAGTTTTCATGTGTCTGCTCTATTATTGCTAATCAATTTTTGGCACGTTTAAACTCTAATACTTGCTACCTATTTCTAAAATACCTAAGGGTGGACCTACACTTTTGAACATAGAAAAATGGGGTGTGTTAAACATTTTTCCGCAGCAAAGGAACTGAATACTAAAAGTAAACCTAGTATGACGAACACATTTTCCTTAATAATATGTCTACATATTTATAAACCATATAAATCTATGCTATTATATATAATTATTTATTCAAAATGGCGGTGTGTCATGGCCACTATTTTGCCGTTTTCCTTATAATTTCCAAACATACGAGTATTTTTATGATTATTTATTTGATATTGTTAGTAGTATTATAGCCATAATATGTACCAGAATCAGTTAAGTCCATAAAGTATAAATATTTTTTCATGAAGTTATTTTCAAGTAGTCAGTTTTTCATTATTTTTCATTTGAAAATATTTTTTTAAATTTAACCAATGAAGCTAGCTCAGTAATTATACTATGTCTTCTTCTCAATGAAACATACATGCAAGCAAAATTTCATCTTAATATTTTAAAAACTTTCAGAGTTATCAGGGAAAAGTTGAAAAACCAAAAGTTACGGAAAACGAGAAACAAACTTACCAGTAACGGGCTTTCTTGGGTGACGGGGCTTCACGTTTTTGGTCATAAGTCCGAAGGTATTGGAGATATTAACAAAAAATTACGCCGTTATCAAGAGAAATGTTCAATTTTAAATGAAAAAAAATAAATTTAAAAATCGCATTTTTGGTCGGTCAAAGGTGTCGGTTCCCCCTTAATTCATACGAGTATTTTACGTTTTATAGGTTATATTTAGCTAGCTTTTAGGGCATATTTTCTTGAATATTTCGTACTTCTTTACGACATAAACTTCCGAACGGTAATTATTATTATTATTATTATTATTATTATTATTATTATTATTATTATTATTATTATTATTATTATTATTATTATTATTATTATTAAAATGAAACTTGTATCAGCGCACAAGTGTTTAGTTCATGACCAGTTTTCAGACGCTAATCCACATGAGTGTGTAGTCAAGTTAAAATGGAGTCCAGATGAAATAAACTGTAATATAAATAAGGAAAAGCGAATGACAGAGTGTATGAACCCAAACGTCATCTGAACACTGTACAGCATGATACTCATTCTTCATACGACGGTAAAAGTCGTCTCCGCTAACACTGTGTACCAGCATAAACTGAATAACTGACGCTGGGTAATTCTGGACGAATTTATGGCAAAACCATACCTAGTTACTTTGCATCAGCACGTACAAACAGCACACTAACACTTTCCGACGATACCAGATTTCTTATTGACATACAGAAAGTTTTTCGCATTAATTTATGTTCGATTTCACGAAAAGGAAACAATTTTACGTGTTATTTCGCCTAATGGGGGCTGAGCCCATCGGTTTAATTTCGCGTTAATCATTTCCTAAAATTGTTCATAAAAAGTTTAATTCGTGAGACTTGTGGATTATTTGTATGAAGGATAGATAAATAAAGAGAAACAATATTTATAATCATTCATTATTCCTTACGTAATCTTGATTAGAACTATATTTTAGTCCTAATCAAGATTACATAACAAATTACCATTTCACCCTCTATGTCTATACTATTAAGGAATTTTCTTGAATATTAACACGAAGCGATACTTCTGTCGAATTGAGAAATCCCTATTATCTTCTGTTTCCCTTCACATACACGTGATATTGGAATATAATTTCAAGATCGTTATTTTCCACGAATTTCGCTGCGTTTTCGCACTTATCGCAAAGTAAGTAAATTTCGCTTTAAACTGGCTTTGTCGCTTTAATTCGCTGTAATTCGCGAAAACAAAATCACTAAGTTCTTAACCAGAATCATATGATTCGTTAAGATATCTCAAAATCACTTCAAAATATTTCTTGTCGCGCTTATCGTTACTGCGAAAAAATCATGCGTCTACATATAATATTTATCAGTAGCGTTGCCAGGAGCGACCGATGGTGGTTATAGTTACAAAATGATGATAGGGAATTATAAAGGTGCTTGAATGTGCGTGTGTGTGGTACATGCATTGTAATGACACTGGTGCAATTGAGTTATGTTGATATTCAGATTGCAATGCACTATAAAATCCTACATTAAAATGCAAAACAAGAACACTATGATCAAGGTCAACAGTTTTACGGTGAATGCTATGTTCAGATTACAATCTAAAATCCAACATTCGACGTTTCTTAGAAAACATATTCATGAGATCTGTTGGTTTTACAATCATGTCACAGTGAATGTTGAAAAGAGCGAACCCACTGAGTCGACTTTCACTTGTTTATTGTCACTTTCTCTTTATTTTCGTTTGTAAAAATTTCGAGGGAGGGCGGTGTGGTATAACCGCCAGTAACCCCCTCCTTGGCTACGTCCCTGAGAACTTTACGACATACAACTAACTTATCAGTGGTCAACAGGTTAACCTCTGCAAAAGTAAAGTCATCTCCGTACAGGTCATGAAAGTCCTGTGAAGTGTGGAAGGTAAAGGATTCCACTATCTGTAACCTCGGCACTTGGTGGGGTAGACGGGTTAGCCCTACTCCCCACCGCCTTTCCCCCCAGGAATTAACCTGGTACTGATTTTTGGTGTAGGTTAAGTGAACCTCAGGGCCATGTGGACCTCCGGAAGTGGAAATCTCGTTTCTTAAATTTTTCGACTTCCTAACGAGAAATCAAACCCGCGTCCTTTCGAGTGAACCGAGCCTCGGCCAGGCAGCCCGCAAGTCAACCTCTGAATTCATTCACATGATTTGACGCGGAGTTTCAGACGTTCTTCCTTAGAAACCTCTTTCCACAGCTGGATGATATGAGCTTCAATTCAACCTGGTTCTTTGGTTTCAGCTTCATCCGTCTTATAAGCCTAGTTATGGTATTCTAATTCCATAAATTTTCTGGACTGCCAGCGCAGAGTTTTGAGATCGTGATTCAAGGCAGTCCGTCTCTGAGGTGTAGTGGTTAGTGTGATTAGTTGCCATCCCTGGAGGCCCGGATTCGACTCCCGGCTCTGCCACGAAATTTGAAACGGAGTCCCCTCAGCCTCGGGAGGTCAGTCGAGTAGAGCGGGGTTCGATTCGCACCTCACCCATCCTGGAAGTGGTTTTCCGTGGTTTCCCACTTTTTATCCAGGAAAATGAAGAATGGTACTTGACTGAAGGCCACATCCGCTTCCTTTCCTCTTTTTTGTCTATCCATTCCAGTCATCCAATTCCCCCACAAGGGCCCTGTTCAGCATAGCAGGTGAGGCCGCCTGGGTGAGGTACTGGTCCTCCTTCTCGGTTTCATCCCCCTCTCCGACCCAAAGTCTCACGGTCCAGGACACTGCCGTTGAGGTGGGATCCCTCGCTGAGTCCGAGGGAAAAATCAATCCTGGAGGGTAAACGGATTAAGGAAGAAAGAAAGAAAGAAAGAAAGAAAGAAAGAAAGAAAGAAAGAAAGAAAGAAATGTTCAAAGTAGCTTTTAGAGACTTTTTATTTATGTGCTGGCAGATTATCTTACCGAAAAGTAAGATGTTCGCCAATGAGGTTAGTGACGCATGACACCATCACTTCTTCTCGTGTTGCGCAATATTGCGCACTGTTGATGCGCACATTAATAAAATTCTCAACTCCCCTTCAGCTTCAAGCGTAACACAGCCCCATACCCTTATTGAATCTCCACGCTGTTGGAGAACGGGAGACACACATACAGACAAAAACGTCTTCATTTGTGTGCGTCAAACTTGCTGTCCATTTAGAAATAACCCGAAAAGAGAGAGAGAGAGAGATGATGATGCTTGTTGTTTTAAGGGGCCTAAAATCGAATGTCATCGGCCCGAGAGAGAGAGAGAGAGAGAGAGAGAGAGAGAGAGATGCTCCTGAGAAAAGAACCCGTCCCCATGCTTCTTTCAACCAGTGACGACGTTGCCTTCAAAACTGCATAGGTGCTTTCCTGTGCACCTGCGAAAAAAGCCGTTTTTTTAAGGGATTAAGAAGACTTCATGCCTTTTTCACGAAGCCTTGACGAGACTGTGTTAAATTTAATATTATCATTATGAATGTTCATTAAATCAACAGCACAGTGGAACTAGCATAGTTTAGTACTCATCTGAACACACACATGGCATCGAAGGCACGATTTAGAGAAATTAAGAGCGATTTAATTTCCCATAATTTCCTCTCTTATATTCCTCACAATTAAGAAAAACTGAGCACTCTCACAGCAACACTCAATTTTCTATATTTTTTTTTCATGGTGTGCCCCAGTTAGCTACATCTTATGAAGATCTGCGCGCGCGATTCAATTTACCTAACATCAACAATTTAAAAGTTATGAATATTTTCTCTACAGTTTTTGACGATGTGATCAAAAGCTAGAAAAGTCCGCAAATACTGTAATTAACGAATGAACACAGCGACTTTTGGCGTCGACTAAATTACCTCACGTTTAATGCACTATTGCGATAATTATGATGGATAATTAATGTTAAGACTATTTGTTTACAATTTGCTTCTCGTCGCACTGACAACAGATAGGTCTTATGTTGACGATGGGATAGGAAAGGACCAGGAGTAATGTAATGTAACGTAACGATACAAAGCTTTCGACCTTTTTTAAAAGTCGCATACTATAGTGCATGGACTATGGAGATCTGTCAAGTGGCGTTCTTCAGTTGCTGCACAGGAGTGAAAGCTGGGTGGAATCAGGATATCTCATTCATAAATTAGAAGTAACAGACAGGAAGGTAGCGAGAATAGTTGCTGGTAAAACTGATGGGAAAAATAGCAGGAGGGTACTCAGAGTAAGGTTATAGAGCGTAAGTTAGGAATAAACACGATGGATGAAGCCGTACGTAAAAAACCGGCTTCGGTGGTGTGGTCATGTGAAGCGAATGGAAGAGGATGGACTGCGTGGGAGAATAATGTCCTCGGTCATGGAGGGTAAGAGAAGTAGAGGGAAACCAAAGTGATGACTCAGTTCTTAATGGTTTAGAGGAAACGGGTATGGAACTAAATGAAGCCACAGAAATAGTTACTAACAGAGGATTCCTGAGGCGTTTAGTTGATTCACAGGAGCTTGTAGACTGAAAGCTGAAAGACATAACTGTCTATGGGCCTAATGATGTACATGTTATCTGAAAGTTAAATGTACTCTGTGGCAGAAAGAGCCTGGGTCTGTCCATCCAGTTGGCACGTCATTTCTTGTTTGTATTCATTTTATGAATTTCTCTGAAAACCACAGTGGTCTTAACGTTTCTTTCAGTACGTTTCAGGATGTTATCACGTGTGATCCCTTCTCCTTCCACCTCAGTGAAACGGATTCACAAAGCGAGTTGGCCGTGAATTCGGGAGATAGTGGTTTCGAACACCACTGCCATCAGACCTGAAAATAGTTTTCTGTGGTTTTTTATTTTCTCACCTGTACCTTGATTAAGGCCATGGCCGCTTTCTTCCTACTCCTAGCCCTTTCCTGTCCCATCATCGTCATAAGACCTATCCGTATCGGTGCGACGTATAGCAACTAATTAAAAAAAGACTCCTTTAGTCTTCTTATCCAGAAAGGAGAGCAGGCAAAGATCCCATTGGACACTATTCTTCTTCTTCTTCTTCTTCTTCGTCTTCTTCCAACAACGGTACTCGAACAGGACAATTACGGTGTCAGACCATAGCGCCTTGACGAACATGTCACCAAGCGGCCTTCTGTTAACTATGACCTTATGTTTAACACATTGAGAAAATGTCAACGATTTTTCACCAAACAGATAACATTTTTTGGGGTTGTTAGGGAGCTCCAGGAGTAATAAATAAGGTTCGGATGTTAAGGAAAAATCATATTTCTTTCCTGAGGTCATTTCCCCAAATATATGAAAAATAACTATGAATGATGGATCTCTGACCCAGATTAAAGAAATTTTATATTGCATATAAATGCATATTTCGACGATTTTTATTGCTTTGTTCATATTTTGCTCATTTTAGTGATATAATGATATATTTTGAGCATTTTAGTGATATAATCACATATTTTGCTCATTTTAGTGATATAATGATATATTTTGAGCATTTTATTTAAATTGCGGCGTTGTTTGTAAGAAGCTGGATGTTATCTGCGTCGTTTCAAACACAGAATTTCAAAATACTGTAGTAGTTGTATTTTTCTTTCTTTTCCAGAAACAGACAGGTAGCAAATTTAGAAGTTATGATTCAGAGGAAGAGGTGCTGTACGAACGTACGCTGACAGATAGGTTACCAAAAAGCATGCTAATGCTGTACCGTACTTAGTTTTCTTGGTTCTTTCTTAGGAAAATAGAGTGAGAATTGCACCTCAGGGCTATGATAACTTACTATTTTAACGTATCTAATGTAGCTCTTATCAGTTTGCATGACTTAATGTATCTGATATATTATCGTTAATCACTTTTTAGTACGTTTAATGTTAATAGGCCTACTTGTTGGAGCGGCTCTAAGAAGCTCGGGGCCTCCCCGCAATAACTGAAAATGGGACACTCGTGTCCTGATAAGAAAATTTACAACTTTATTATGTAGTACAATGTTTTATATTATTACAATGAACAACAACGACTTCACGGAAATAATAATAATAATAATAATAATAATAATAATAATAATAATAATAATAATAATAATGATAATAATAATAATAATAATAATAACAATGAAAATCCACAGTCTGTTTCCAGTCATTCGAGCCGGTCAGGGATGGAATGAATGAAGCCCAATCTAGCGGCGAGGAGAGGAATTATGCCGGCTGCCGAAGCCTATCGCACTCCTCTGGGGCATTGATTAATGACTGACAGATGAAATGAAATGATACTGGAGAGTGTTGCTGGAAGGGGTGATGATAGGGAAAACCGGAGTACCCGGAAAAAACCTGTCCCGCCTCCGCTTTGTCCAGCACAAATCTCACATGGAGTGACCGGGAATTGAACCACGGAATCCCGCGGTGAGAGGCCGGCGCGCTGCCGCCTGAGCCACGGAGAATAATGATGATGATAATAATAATAATAATAATTATTATTATTATAATAATAATAAATAACTTGTGTGACGCTTTAAAGTCACCGATTCTCTTATTCGTAGTTTTTCTTTCAGCTCAGATTTTGTTAAGAATTCGGAAAGACAACGTCTGCGGCTCTCCTAAGAGAACCGTTCCCGGTTCCAATTCTTCTCTGGTAATGAACATGACGAAGGCATTTGCAGGGCAGCCAACGTGGGATTTGAACCCGCTGTCTCCGGAGTGCATTGATAAACCCAAACAGCACAGAAACGCTCTGACATAAGTGGGTTGAAGCTGATAATATACCTTTTACCGCTTAATCCTTTTTCGGCTATGAACTCGGGAGTTGAGTGGTTTTTTTTTCTCTAAGGAAAGGCATACTGACCTTTCCTTAGAGAGCAGTGGTGAACTGGGTGAAACTAGCTAGTAGTGGAGTATATGGACAAAATGAAACCGGTAGACATGCATCGTCCACGCTTTAAAAAAAGTTGATGTAGCACTGGAGCTTTTAGCCTTATTGTGCTATCATATGTAGTCTATTCACTACTGTGTGTATCTGTGATGTTGTTATGTACGCAGATGAAGAGGGATGAAGTACGAAAGATAGCCAACTAACATCCCTTCCCCGAGCAAGAGGAATTTGCTATTCGCGGCTATGATCTTCCGGATATCGAATTCAAAACCAGTGTTCTGGTCACTCGCTTTGACCAGCAAAAACTGCTTATGAACCGACAAGGAATCGAAACCGGGGTTCAGCGGTAAAACGACAGTGTCTAACCGCTTCACTAAAGGAGATCACTCGAAGTAGCAGCAACAATAACATTAATAATAAAATATGACAATATGACATTTAATTGAATACTAATGAAATCCGTAGATAAGTCTTCAGTATACAGTACAGTAACTGATGATGGTAACTAAAACACGCTGACCGTCACAATATTTAAGAAATAATGTCGTTCCTAGGACCAAATAATTTACTACAATTTTTTTTACTATTTGCTTTACGTCCCACTGACACAGATAGGTCTTATGGCGACGATGGGATAGGAAAGGCCTAAGAATGGGAAGGAAGCGGCCGTGGCCTTAATTAAGGTACAGTCCCAGCATTTGCATGGTATGAAAATGGGAAACCACGAAAAACCATCTTCAGGGCTACCGACAGTGGGGTTCGAACCCACTATCTCCCGATTACTGGATACTGGCCGCAATTAAGCGACTGCAGCTATCGACTCGGTAAATTTACTACTATTTACAACTCAACCGTCCATCGTAGGCCTACTTAGCTACACTGACTGCCGAGAGTTATAAACAGGCTCGAAAATTCAGTATTTAGAGTTTAAATAAGGAGGATATCTTTGTTATCGCATCTTCGTTGACTACTGGGTTCTCAGAACTGGCTAATGACTTCATAAGCCTTGTTGATTGTTGTAAGTGGCAGCAAGGGATGGTTATTATTGGAACAGGTTAGGAAACCCACATTCTTTCAGAAATAACTACCGTGCTCCTATTGGCGAAGGAAGCTCTGCACTACGACGACCTAAGTCTGGAAGAACTTTATGTAATACAAATAATACTGTGTTGTGTGCTGTAGCTTTATCAATACGTAAAATCACTCTTTACCTACTAAATTAAGAACCAGTCATGGGACCCGCTCCAGCCAGGCCCCCAGCCCCCGCCCGACGGTGTCTGCGGGGTCCTTATCGCCGCCACTGCCTATACCTAAAATACCTCCATTTTTAGATCATATTTAGCTATTTTTAGGGCATATTTGCTTTCATATTTTCTGCTTCATTAGGTCATAAACTTCAGAACCCTGGTAAAAAGAATAAGAAGGGAAGTTTCTAAAGCTCTGTGTATTTGTGATGTACTTTTCAGAAATCCTTGAGACACACTGACAGCCGGTCTCACGTGCTGTAAGACAATGCTGGGCCGAGGAGACAAAGGAGAACTCCGATACCATAACAATATCCCGGCATTCAAATGAAGACTCCAACACTTCCGGGCTGCTGAGGTGTTCATCTTGGTGTGAAATTTCGAGTAGTCTAGAAACAATGGGCAATTATGATCTGCGCCTTTCCTGCTGAGCTTGGCGTTATCGCTGGAGCACCAAGGTCAGGCTTGAAGGCGGTACTTGGGCTGGCACTCCGCCCATAGACCGACTCAGCCAATATCAGCTTGCTTTCCAAATTATGCTGAACATAAAATGTTTTCTGTCATCTCACCTGCATTTACTGCAAATAAACCACCTGCTTAAGAGAAAATTTGTATTTCTTTGTTTTTAATCGGACGTTGTACCGTGTAATGGACTTGCGACATCTTCCAATGTATGTGAAGGCTGTCTGATAATCTGTGTGACTGCAGTGTTTGTACTGGAGTGTGTATTTGGTTTTCTACAAGTTGTTTTACGTCGCACCAACAGAGCTAGGAGTGGGAAGGAATCGGCCATGCCCTTAATTAAAGTACAGCCTGGTGTGAAAATTGGAAACCTCGGAAAACCATCTTCAGAGCTGCGGACAGTGGGCTTCAAACCCACTTATCTCCCTATTACTGGTTACTAACCACAATTAAGCGACTGCAGCTATCGAGCTCGGTCTGTGTATTTGTAAGAAGCTGGAGTTAGTATTACGAAGGGAGCAAAGTGATTAAGTATGCTTGATATTTTACATGACTGTAGGTATTGTAATCATACGCCACCGGGAAATACAGTGTTACGTAAAATTCGAACCTAATGAACATGAATGTTAATTTCGAAAATCTCACTTGCAATGTTTTCGATAAAAAGCGCGGTCACCTTGCGGCCTCAGTTGCTGTGCTGCAGACAGCGCTAGACGCCATTTAGACTGCTTGCGTGACAATTTATGCAGTCCTCTTTGAAATTTCGGCCATCGTTCCACAACTGATCCGCAGACGGAGCTTGGTGGAAGGTGGTGATAATTTCATTGAACTGTCACGCTCGCGGGAAGGATGTGTCAGTGTCCTATGTAAAAGGAAGGCACCACGGAAAACTGTCGAGAATAGGATTTGGACTCACTTCCTTTGACATGAGTGTTACCTGTTCCAGTCCCTTAAAGCATTCTTTCATTTTCTGACTCCATGGAAGGGAAAACTGGTTAAAAAATCCACTAGATAGATGGATTTATCATCAACAGGTTATTTTCCCAATTATAGATGATTCAATAAAACAATATATACAACACATACACCTTAAATAAATAACACTAATTTCCTAAAGTAATAACCAAGATATATTTATATATACATATTCAAAACGCCTTAATTAAATAAATAAACAAATGCATAAATAAATAAATAAATAAATAAATAAATAAATAAATAAATAAATAAATAAATAAATAAATAAATATGAATCTCCTTAAATAATTGTCATGATTAAACTACATCTAGAGACATTTACATACACATATTTACATATTTTACACAGAATACCGGTACCTTAGATTCATGAGGTCGTTAGGGCACGTCTAATTATTGGCGGGGGTGAGTGGAGACGGTCGACTGATTCAACCACCTCATTAAGTGTCTTTAGTGCCCTCATCAGCCATGAGTTTGTCCGAGCTACAGTTCTCACTTTAGGGAGATGGAACGTATACCTTTGCCTAGTATTGCGACGAGGAACATATAATGGAATCAACTCCAATAATGTTGAGCAATCCACTCTACTCGTCAGACACTTATAAAGGAAGAGGGCATTGGCACATCTGCGGCGCGAGTGCAATGTCCTCATACTCATAGTCTCACAAAAAGACTCGCAATCGGACGAAGAGAGAGAAATACCTAAACTTCTGTAGCTGATCCATTTCATGAACCTTATTTGGACTATTTCCAAGTCTTGTATTAAATACTGCTGAGAAGGTAGCCACACCTCGTAACAGTATTCTAATGATGGTCTGATTAGAGTGCAAAATAAAGTTATCATAGTTCTAGGAGTAACAAATTCGGCACAGTTTCTATTCAGAAAGCCAAGTAATTTAAAACTTTTCCCAGAAATATTGTATGAACGTTTCTCGAATGAAAGACCGTAACAGTTTGAAAGTGTCACACCAAGATAATTTATGTCATTCACACGAGTTATTTGAAAATTGCATAAATGGTAAGGGTAATTCACTGGTTCCAACTTACGTGAAAAAGTATTTGCATTGCATTTTGAAATATTCAAACCAAGTAGCCACTTTTGACACCAGTTACTTAGGAGGTTTAAGTCAGACTGTAGCAGCTTACAGTCCAACTCACTATATGCCACCTTGAAGATCTTTAGATCGTCAGCATAGAGAAGGCAATTACTGTGGTGCATACATGTTGTTATATCATTTATGAACATGACAAAGAAAAGAGGGTCCAGTAAAGAGCCTTGTGGGACACCAGAAGTAAGGTGGTACTTCTTAGACATAATACCATCATATTTTACTACGGAAACCCTGTTAGTGAGATAGCTTCTAATCCACTCCAAAGCACTTCCCGTATGTTGACAATTTGATGAGTAGAGCATCATGTTGAACTGAATCAAAGGCTTTGGAGAAGTCCGTGTAAACAACATCCACTTGTTACCTCTTATCCAAAGATTCTGTGATGAAATTGATATACACCGCCATACTGGACACGGTAAGTCATTTTTGTATAAAACCGTGCTGAGCTATATTAATATACTGTGAAACGGAACTTTACTATCTCTTATACACGATCTTCTCTGCCACCTGTGAAGTCAGGGACAGTAACACAACCGGCCAATAGTTATCAAGCACCATTTTTTTCTCCTTTCTTAAACACTGGTACAACGTAACCTTTCCACTCACACGGAAAATACCCTGACGAGAATGACATTCATTATGATGCTAAGTGGCCTACCTAGCTCAAGTGCACATTCTTTCAAAACAATTGCGGCTACGTCATCCAGACCAAATCATTTGGAGGTATCCAAAGAGGCAAGAATTGAAGAAACCTCTGCTGGAGAGGTCACTATTGAGGTTAAGGCTATATCACACACGGACGGAGTGGACAGATTACACTTGGCGGCAGGTGAGTGATACTTTTCAAACGTGTCTGAAAAGCTGTCCAAGATGTTCCTTTTGTCCTGCAATTCATTCCCATCCTGAAGCATAGTAGATGGCAACCGAGGTGGCCTCCGTTTGTTACTCACGAAGTTCCAAAAACACTTCGGGTTGGCGGCTAATTTCGATTCCATCGAAGTTATATATTTTCTGTACTTTTCGAGCTGAAGGCGTTTACATTCACTGCGTATTGTCGAAAATTGCACATAATCACTACTATGATCCATTTTTTGAAACTTCCTTCTTGCCCTCTCCTTTTACTGTAATTTATCTATTACCTCCGTGTCGTACCAGCATGGGTATTTCCGCGTGCTAACTATCCGGGACGGTAGTGTCTTTTATTACATCGCGAAGGAGGTCGTAAAAAAGCGTCAACGCCTCATCGACGGAGGGGGAATCTTCGATTAAATTCCAAGTACACAACGAAAGGAGATCTCTCATTTGAGATTTTGCACGTCATACTACAGTATATTATGGAAAAATATTCGTTACTCAAAATGTTACTATGTAATATACATAGAGGCATGATATTTTTCGCATTACTTTATGTTCGATTTCGCGAAAAGGAAATAATTTTTCGCGGCTTTTTTTTTATTTTTTCGTGAAATAGGACTTGACCCATTGCTTGAATGTTGCTGTAATCATTTTCTAAACTCAATCATAAAAAGTCTCGTTCATACGATTTGTCAATTATTTATGTGAAGGATAGACATATAAGGAGAAACAATATTGAAATCCGTTCATTATTCCTTACGTATTATTGTCCTAATCAAAATTACATAACAAAGTACCCTTTTCACCGACATGTCCATAGCTTTCACCCTATATGACCATACCATTCAGGGGGTTCCTAGAATATTACAACTAACACGTATTTCTGTCGATCTGAGAAATCCTTATTCTGACTTCCATTTCTCCCCACACAGGTGACATTGCAACACAATACTGTCGGCAGCCCTGAAGATAGTTTTCCGAGGTTTCCCCATTTTCATACCAGGCAAATGCTGGGGCTGTATCTTAATTAAGGCCACGGCCGCTTCCTTCCCAATCCTAGCCCCTTCCTGTCCCATCGTCGCTACAAGACCTATCTGTGTCGGTAAAGCAACTTGTAATCATAATAAATAAGCAATACAATTTCAAACTCGATATTTTCCATGAATTTCGCTGCAGTTTCGCAGTTATCGCAAAATAAGTACATTTCGCTTGAAACTGGCATTATCGTTTTAATTTGCTGTAATTATTAGCGAAATCAAAATCACTATTTTCTTAACCAGAACCATGTCATTCTTTAATATATCTAAGAATCGCTTCAAATTATTTTTTGTCGCGTTTATCGTTAATGCGAAAATATCGTGCCTCTAACAATACATGTCTCCTTTCTCTTCTCTGCCCATTTATTTGCTACGATCATTAAGATCGTAAATGTTGAGAAAGTGCTCCAGTGTGGAGCAACTACAACAGCTTCATCACTGACTATAATGAAGTCTTCTTTTTTTTTTTTTTTGCTGGTTGTTTTACGTCGCACCGACACAGATAGGTCTTACGGCGACGACGGGACAGGAAAGGGCTAGGAGTGGGAAGGAAGCGGCCGTGGCCTTAATTAAGGTACAGCCCCAGCATTTGCCTGGTGTGAAAATGGGAAACCACGGAAAACCATTTTCAGGGCTGCCGACAGTGGGGTTCGAACCTACTATCTCCCGAATACTGGATACTGGCCGCACGTAAGCGACTGCAGCTATCGAGCTCGGTAATGAAGTCTTCAAGTTGGGTTTCCACAGGGCAGTTGAGATAGACATGATACTGAATTGCACCACAGTATCTATCAGCATTCTGTGTGCAACCCCATTTGTTGAGCGTCTGCTTGGTTCTAGGCATTCCAGTTCTTATTCTATTAAGGATCTTCCATACAGGCCAATATTACGAAGTATGTGCTGGAGTTCCTTCTGTTAACCGATTCCAGTCAGATAGTGTGGACTGTTGCTGTCAGTGTTGATTCCCAAGAACACTTCGTGTGGCTGGTGCTGGCCGGGTGTTATTAATGAAACTCCTCTGTGATCTGAGACACTGTTGTACTATTTCATAACCATAAAGAGGATAACGGTTGTTCACCGCTTGTTTGAGTTCCTTAGTTCCAGCTGGTACTTGCCGTCGGTTAGAGGCAGCCAGAAACTGCGCGGCATGTATCGTTGAAAGCAATATATATATATCTACTTTCTTGAAATGGACAGAGTTGACTCTCACAGACAAACCTCCTCCTCCTCCTTCTTCTTCTTCTTCTTCTTCTTCTTCTTCTTCTTCTTCTTCTTCTTCTGTCATATCCTCATTGGATGTCGGCTGTCATCAGGGCGATCAGGTTCTTGTTCTCAGCAACTCGAAAAAGTGTGGGGGTACAGAGCCCATGCTATTCTCGTAGCCAAGATATTCTCCTTCTTCCCCTACTTCTCCTTCCTTCAATTTTACCTTGTAAGACAAGCTGGAGGACATTATCATTTCGAATGATATGGCTAAAGTATTCAAGTACTCTTTTTGATGTTGTACATGACTTCTAGCTCTGTGTTCAGATGTTGGAGTACTTATGTATTACGTATTCTGCCAACCCATGATATTCTGAGCAGGTGTTGGTAGCACCACATCTCAAAGGACAGAAGTCTTTTCGTGGTCTTCTCTGTAAGGGTCCAAGTCTCGACACCATAAAGTAAGACAGAAAATACGTAACACCGAAATAAACGGAGACGGAGATTGATCTTAAAGTCCCTGTTACAAAAAAGTTTGCTCATTCTCTTGAGTGCAGTCCTTGCCTGTTCAATCCGGGACCTCATTTCAACAGCATTGTTCGAGCAGTGATCAAGTACGCTGCCGGTGGACTTGCTCCAGTGATGTGTTAACAGTTTGAACGAAATGTTTGCTTATGACCATTAGTTTGGTCTTATTTCTTGTTTAAACGCAGACCTGCTGCAGCACAGTGTTCGACTACGCAGTTTAGTAATGTCTGCAGATCTTCAGCATTTGTTGCAAGCAGAACAGTTTCATCTGCATGCCGCAGATCATTTATTGTGATCCCTGCCAAGTTGGGGTCAGAAGGCCAGCGCCTCAACCGTCTGAGCCACTCAGCCCGGCAAAATAAATAAATAAATAAATAAATAAATAAATAAATAAATAAATAAATAAATAAATAAATAAATAAATAAATAGCAGGCGATAGAAGACGTAGGACGAATGTCCTATACAAGAAAAAGGCAATCTCAAGAAAGGCTAAACTCAGGCACTATGACACAGTGATCACACCCGAGTGTCTGTACGCAAGTGAATTCTTCGGAATGACAGGGAAGGCTAGACTGAGAGAAGCAGACAAGTACGAGCGCGAGATCCTTCGGAAAATAATCGGTCCTAAGATAACAGATGGACAGTATAGACTCCGAGGAAGAAGAGAGCTATACAGGGATAATGAACAACTGATGGAGTCAATAAGGAAACGAAAACTGATATTCTACGGACATTTCCTCAGGATGGATGCAGATTTTTAATGTATTGGACAACAGACTTAACGTCTCGGATAAATGGTTCAGAAAAATAAGGAAGGACCTCAAGAGCATGGGACTGAATCAGGAGGACATGTCTAACCGATCAAAATACAGATCAGTGATCAACAACTTTAAGATCTTCCACGATGAGCAAAAGTAGAGCAGCAACTGGACAGAAGAGAGAAGACAAGCACCCAGAGAAAGAATGCAACGCTTTCGGGCTGCGAAAAAGGCTTCCAGAAATGCCTTATGGTTACTTGACATGGTCTCTAATGGCCCTGAACGAAAATAAATAAATAAATAAATAAATAAATAAATAAATAAATAAATAAATAAATAAATAAATAAATGTGTCCCTCTTAAGCTACTGTTCTAGAACTGAATCACAGATGTAAACAGACCTATGAACGGGCCAATAGCGATCCAGGCAACCGGATGAACCGTCTGAATGTGTTCAACATAGAATATTCCCAGATCTTAAAATGTTACTGTCCTCTGGAATTTGTTGAATATTTTGACAAATATCACAACGCATAAAACTTTAATAGTCGTTTACAGCTTTGACAAAGTCCAATGATTTGTACTGATACATTATTCTGAGGTCCCTCTTTTTATACCTTCCGTTCCACCTCACAGTCTGGAAAAGTTTCTTACGACACTTGTGAAAATGTCACCAAGATAATCTTCATATAGTCTGTGAGAGAACGACAGCTTAAAGAGGACACGTATCTTTCACGTGGCAAATATAACATGACAATGACGGAGCACTTTAGCGAAAGAGATTTAACAATACGAGGAGATAATCTTTGTTTCGTGAGATGTCATCAGTTGTCTGTAAGACATGACAAGCATTGTATTACCTGTAGCAAGTGCGAGCCCAGTTCCTTGATGCAGGTCTCCCGGGGGTTGGTAGGGGGAGGGGCGGCTCCCCATGCGTCGCCCAGCCCTGCGAACAACACACACAGCTTTATCGACATTATCTCGGCTCTCCTAGCATCAACAAAAAACAACATTACTTCTTTTCTAATCGTATAATTTGTTCACATAAGCACAACAGAGCAAAGAGGTGGTGATTGGCGCCTGTGGTTTACCTACTAGCATTTCACCTACACTGAACTACAGTATATTCTAACAAAGATGCACCTTCACCAAATGAAAATTATTCATTTACCATTTACCACAGATCTGCACTTAGAGCTGTCGCCCAGTGGCAGGTTCCCTATGAAAATGAACATCCACAGCCTGTATCCACCTTCAACCGGGTCAGGGATGGAATGAACGAAGCCCCCATCTAGCGGCGAGGCTAGGAACTGTGCCAGCTGCCGAAGTCTGTCGCTCTGAGACAATGACCAATGACTGACAGATGAAATGGAATGATAGTGGAGGCTGCTGCTGGAATGAAAGGTGACAGGGAATACCGGAGTACCCGGAGACGAATCTGTCCCGCCACCGCTTTGTCCAGCACAAATCTCTTGTGGAGTGACCGGGATCTGAACCATGGAACCCAGCGGTGGGAGGACAGCGCGCTGCCGCCTGAGTCACGGCGGCTTACCTGATTCCCTATCAATTGTTTATCTAGTCTTTTCTTAAATAATTTCCAAAATTAATTGAAATCTCCCTTTGTAAATTATTCCAATATCTAACCCCTTATAATAAACGAATGTGTGTCCAACCCTTGTCTCGTTTCTCTACGGGGTCCGGTATGACATGAAATTAATTTTCGTAGTGAGATTTTACAACAGGATGCCCTTTCTGACGTCAATCTCATCAGAGGAATTAATGAAGTAAAATTAATTTTCTGATATATGATATTATGCAGGTAGGGGGTAAAACCCTTTGCCGGCACATAGTCTCCTCCTTTCCAGTAGCACAAAGGGGTCTGCTCAAGGCTTGACGTCTCCATCCAACAAACGATTCACCACCATTAGCGTCAGGGCCAGGTGACCCATTTTCGCCACTTGAAAGAAAATAAATAAATAAATAAATAAATAAATAAATAAATAAATAAATAAATAAATAAATAAATAAATAAATAAATAAATAAATAAATGTCCCCTCACTCTATTCAATGCGGAGAGATTTGGAATACAATCCAGGCTACCACGTGACTTTATTCGATTGTGTTCAATTACTAATGTTTTAAATTTTTTTATCGTTCATTTTGTACTCCGAGAGTGCGTCCATACCATTCCGTGATTTCTATAGATCCTCCAGCGGACACAAGCTAGCCCGTGGTAGGAGGGGTAGCGTGCCTAATTTTTACACAGACACCTCAGGTTCAACTCTCAGTACAGAGGTTTTAATGTTGGATTGAGGGTTGGAACGAGGTTCGTGCACTGATTAACTATCTGATATGACATGCAGCGGACCCTGTCAAGAAAGTCAAGCAATACAGCGTTACACTGATCACGCGGAACTCCAGTATCTGTATAGCATCTAGTTAGGTAGCAGTCGTTTAAGCAAGCCAAGGCCTTAATGGGCTGTTTCAGCATGCGATTGAGATAAAATAAATTTTGGAAGAGAAGAATTCTCACTCTCAGATATCCTTGGCACGGTTTTATGTGGTTCCACCAGTTCAAAATTCAAAGGTCATGAGGCCACTGGAGGAGTGGAAGCTAAAAGTTTCCACTATGCGTAAGGTAAAGGCACCTAAGATTACGCAAATTACTCATTTAATTCTTGAGAAGCACTTTCTTGTCCCCAACGATAAATATATATCTGCAAAAAGAAACTCTTAATTCTGTGGCTCGGTTCTAAAAGGGCCAATGTCAAAAAACCTGTTTTTGAGCTATGAGCATTTGAAGTTTTGCTTATAGTTTTCCAATTATTGTTTTCAACAACTGACTTTAAATAACTTTATACTTTCTTTGTGGAAGTCACCTTATTAAACGCTAATTTTTCTATCGTATTCTTTAAAATTTGCCAGGTCTCTAATCTTTATCGGTAATCTAACATTATTGGCAAGGGCTTATTTAATTAAACGTTAACTGTTCGTTTGGTACTTAACAGAGACATTGGCCCTTTTAACATGTTGCAAGCCAGGATAAAACGCGTTTGTATCAGTTAATATCTAAATTTCGATTAAAACAATGACATTGGCCCTTTTAGAACCAAGCCACAGAATTATCACGAGCGCAGAGAGCACAAAAATAATTACAAAATTGAAAAACTTGGTGCGTGGTGCATAGGACTACGTTGCACTTGAATAGTCCAGCACCTCCATAGCTTGAGCATTCTTCATGTCACCACTGTTTACACTCATTACACTGCACCCAGTCCTCTTGTAACATTCTGGAGCGATGAAGTTGATGCTACTGACAAATCGTGGAAACGAATGTCTATCCTTCCTTGTTCATTTTTGCTTGGGATTTTCCTAGAAGAAGACTTTTTTTACGGAGAGGAAGACAACACTTCAAATTTCTTAGAAGTTATTTTCTTTAACTTTGATTCCACTGCCTTTGGTAACGGGGAAAACACAGCAGGTGAAATAATCTATATGGTTGCTCGTCGAACTGCTAAGGACATTTCATTTCCACTTTCAAAGTTCACTGAATGGTAAAAAATCTCCTGCCACGGCTTGATTCTCGTGATCCCTGAGGCAAAATGTCACTTCTGAGGGTAAAATAATTCCTGCGCAAAATTACAGGCTTCTACGTATTTTCAAATGTTATCCAGTAGCTGAAAGAAGTCTTTACATAGACAAACAACAAACACTGCAAATCGTAGATTAGAATATAAGAATATATTTTTAGAATGATATCAAAGCTTACGTTAGTCTTATTCAGATCTTTATCAAGAAGTATTAAATATTCCTGTCATATATCTCTTTATTCAACAACTTTCAGGGAAATTCTTAACGCTGATGAATAGTGGCTCTTACAAGCATGATCATCCGAACGAATGGCGGCAAACAACAACAACAACAACAACAACAACAATAATAATAATAATAATAATAATAATAATAATAATAATAATAATAATAATAATAATCGTTTTACGTCCCACTAACTACTTTCAAGGTTTTCAGATACGCCGAGGTGCCGGAATTTTGTCCCACAGGAGTTATTTTACGTGCCAATAAATCTACCGACACGAGGCTGACCTTTTTGAGAACCTTCAAATAACACCGGATCGAGCCAAAATCGAACCTGCTAACTTGGTTTCAGAAAGCCTTAACCGCCTGAGCCACTCAGCCCGGCTATAAAAATACCACTGTGCAGTCTTAGAGGTTGCACGTCCTTAGATGCGTTTTCCTTGATCTTAGCACTAAGCAGGGTAGGGTAGAATGCTTAGCTCTATGCTCGGCCACATTTGCCCTTCCTGAATTAACTTGACAGCCAACTCATTTTCAACGCTCGATGACTGTCGAGGTAGGAATATTAGTATAACTAATTATTCCATTCTGTTTTTCTTACAAGCGTTGCCTGATTCATATGGGGTGGCTATGAGTGTGCTACCCAACAGAGCAGTATTGTGTGCCCCTTAAAACAACTACCAGCAGCACCACTCCAAACAGCAATAGCCGAGATCGTGGCACGGGTTAGGGTGTGTTGCTGGTTGCCTGGCTAATGGCGGCAGTAGACAGTCAAATGGCAATTTAGGTGCGTATTACAGTACTAAGACTATTACACCATTTAATTTATTAGGAATTGATGGTATAATTGCAGAAGCAAAAATTAAATACTATACTGGCCCCTTACTTAATTATATGCTGCACCTTAATCTGACATACATTTTAGTGTAAATTCAAGGAAATTGTCGGGAACTCCAGAGTTTATTTAGTGAGAATCTGGAGTTCGAGTTGTATTTACTTTGACTCTTCTTCTACCGAAATGTGTCGAACATATTGTATGTATTTGCCCTGTTTAACCTCCGGATGCCCTTCCTGGTGCCAACTCTATGTGGAGGGATGTAATCACTATTGGGTGTTTTTGTGGTGGTTGGTAGTGTGTTATATTGTCTTAATATAAGAGGGGTGTGTTGGGGCAAACACCTAGTTTCCGAGGCAGAAGAATTAATCAGACACGGTTAAAATCGCCGACCTGGCCGGGAAACGAAGCTAGGACACTCTGAACCGAAGGCCTCTACGATGGCCATTAAACGAAGGAGTCGAGCAGTTGTATGTATTTATTTTGACTCTTTACCGAATATTTTGTTATATGATGAAAATGAATGAAAACCTACAACCTGTTTTCTCGTCATTGACCGGGTCAGGGACGTAATGAATGAAGCAGATATAGGCTGTTAGTACGATGGGGTCGCCACTCCCAAAATGATTTATTAATGAACTAGCAAATGTACCCGTGCTTCGCTACGGTATTCTACATTGTATACGGATATCGACGTAAAGACTGTGCGTGCAGTAAATGAGATTGTTTTAAAATTGCATGTCCCTTAGCCTTATCCGAGAAATAGCATGGGGAGGTCCCCATACGTTGTTTCCAATGTAAAGTGAGGGTTGCGGAGTTGTGATGATAACGGCAGGCTCACTTGCCTACTGACATTCACAATCGAGTTGGCAAGATTACATTATAATTGCAGGCCCCATTGCCTACTGCGCGGTCACAATCGATTTGGGGAGTTTTAGTTACAATGGCAGACCCATTTCCTGCTTTCAGACAGATTACAGTTGAGGAGTTTTATTATAATAGCAGGCAACTTCCCTACCACCAGTCAAAATTGTGTTGTGCAGTTGTCATTATAATGACCAGGCCCTTTTTACTGCTGCCAGCCAGCTTACTGCCAGTCACACAGAATTAGTGAGTTTCCATGAAAATAGCAGGCCACTATGCCTAATGCTAGTCAAGGTACATCATACCAACAAACGGTTTACACCCTCAGACGTCCCTTTCATCACTCTACATGTTTGGTGTTAAAACATTTTCTCATATCTCACATATTTATGGGTTCGATTGAGTTACGATATTTGAATGGGGTGAAATTGGGGTACATTTTCATAATTTTACATTATTTTTCACATACTTATGTGGAAGCTAGAATCATGGAATTGGGTTCGCGTATAGCCATTGGTCGTGTCAATGTGCGTGCCAAATTCGATGACTCTACCTTTCCTATAAGTGTGTCAAACTAAGTAACACACGTGTAAGAAGCACAAAATTTACGAACCATCGAAATATACAGCCAAATCTATCCTATAAGGGAGAGAGAGAGAGATACGACAAAATATCACAGGACCAAAGTTGTAGATCACTCGAAATTGAACGGAGATCGTGCCATCCGTTTTGTGATAGGACTTACCGTTTAGCAGCGAAATACCTCGAAACGAAGGTCTGCACCGTCATTAAATTGCCTATATTTCGAAATTATTCGACATAAAAAGTAAAAAAAATAAATATCTTTGAAGTTTTCCGTAGGTTACCGGTTAAAACGTATAAATTTGCTTAATTTCAATTTTTCAGCTCGTGTGGCAGATTATGAGGCAATCTTGATTTTGGGCGAGGGGGGGGGGGGGGGTAAATTTCTTGCGTTAAGTCCGGTGGGACTTGTACCGAAAAACGGTCCGTTAATGATATCTCCGTTATTAATCCTGGTATCGAAATGATGCACATGAGAAAAAAAAGGTTTAGAAATTAATTTCCATTAAGGCAGGTAGATTTACATTAAGTTTGGTTGTGTATATTTTGAGGGAGTTCAAAATTACGGTTTCGGTTTCGTACAAACCCCCAATTAGTTCAGGGATTTAGAAACAATATTTGCCCTAAAACCTACCCAAGGTCAGGTGGATTCTAAATATGAAGTTTGGTGGAAATATATTCAGTAGTTTTCAAGTTATAGAAAGACAACCAGACCAACAGACAAACAAACAAAGAAACAAACAAACAAACAAACAAACTAACTAACTAACTAACTAACTAACAGACACCAAGGAAACCTACCCTTGGACAGATGGATGCTCTATATAAAGTTTGGTTCAAATATCTTCAATAGTTTTCAAGTTGTAAGAAATACGCTTTATACGCACCCGCTCTTGCGTTAAGTCCGCTGGGATTTGTACCGAAAAACGGTCCGTTAATGATATCTCCCTTATTAAATCCTGTTATCGAAATGATGCACATGAGAAAAAAAAATGTTTAGAAATTAATTTTCATTAAGGCAGGTAGATTTCGATTAAGTTCTGTTGTGTATACTTTGAGGAAGTGCAAAATCACGGTTTCGGTTTCGTAAAAATCCCCACTCACTTCAGGGATTTAGAAACGATATTTGCGCTAAAACCTACCCAAGGACAGGTGGATTCTAAATATGAAGTTTGGTGGAAATATATCCAGTAGTTTTCAAGTTATAGAAGGACAGACAAACAGACGAACAAACAGACAAACAGACACCAAAGCTAAAAATGATACAGATGGTCATTATTACACCTGAAACTGATAACTGTACGGAAATTTCGCCAAAATAATCAATGTACAGACACACGGTCGTTACGATTTTATTTATATAGATGATAGATGCTATGAAATGAGAATGGAGAGTGTTTCTGGAATGAAAGATGACAGGGAAAACCGGAGTACTCGGAGAAAAACCTGTCCCACCTCCGCTTTGTCCAGCACAAATCTCACATGGAATGATCGGGATTTGAACCACAGTATCCAGCGGTGAGAGGCCGGCGCACTGCCGTCTGAGCCACGGAGGCTCTATTTTGTTATAGTGAAAGAAATATTTATTTTAATTTTCGATTTAATATATAGCTGTTAGGTTTTTCGGTCTGTCGAAAGTAGTTGTAGAGTGGAAAATCTCCAAGGGGCTATATACCAAAACCAATATTTCGAAACAGAAGGGAAAAAAGCGTTTCCTTGGATGATTACAAAATTCTAAATAAACCCATTAAGGCATTTGGAACACAAAAGACTTGGTAAAAAATTAAATGATCTCCATTTTATGGTAAAGGGTTAACCTGAAGTAATTTTTTCCTGCAATAGAGGCTACGTTCAGTAAGTCGGTGCGAGAATTGAAACACCGCCCTATTACTTTTAAAGTGCAGTTCTCTACAGATATTGCAGTATTGGTCTTCCAACTGGGAGTAGCCTAAGTCTTAATAATAATAATAATAATAATAATAATAATAATAATAATAATAATAATAATAATAATAATAATAATAATAATTCTACGTTCCACTAACTACATTTGTACGGTTTTTGCAGTCATCGTGATGCCGAAATTTTGTCTCACGTGAGTTATTTTACATGCCGGTATATCTGATGACACGAGGTTTGTGTACATGAAACCCCCTTTTCATATACCACCCGCCTGTGCTGGGATCGAACCCGACAGCTTGAGCTCAGAAGACCAGCTCTTTCACCGTCTCAGTCACTAAACCCAGTTAAGTTATTACTTTTCTTAGCAAAGATTTCATTTACTGTACAAATTTCTGACCGTGCAACAAGGTGAAGTGAGTAACATTAATATTCATTCCTTTCTTCAAAACAGCGAAACGAGGGAACTTCGAGATCAGCATGTGTCTTCCTTGTACGTCTTGAACTTCTGACGTCACTGTCAACATCGGCCATTTTATTCAAGAAATACTACAGAACAGCTGAAAACAATCCCTTATGAACGCAGGTGTTTTTGAACCTACAACCAGATGCATCCACTGAATCTTTTCCGAACTGTTGCAGTGATGTTAGAACATAGCGCTTTATGGTGACTATTGGTAATGATACATAGCCTCATTTAAAGAATAAGATATTTTTTGAGAAAAATACTTAGCCCTTTTATGATTTTCCAATTTACGTTTTAAAAATTAGAAAAACCTGAAAAAAAACATTTAACGATACATTATCGCAAAAAGAGGAACACATTTATAAAAACTAGAATGATATGTTTCGTTCGTGAAAAAAAAATCATCAGATTCTATCAAATCGCACTTTTTCTTTTTTTGCTAGTTGCTTTACGTCGCACCGACGCAGATATGTCTTATTGCGATGATGGGACAGGAAAGGGCTAGGACTGGGAAGGAAGCGGCCGTGGCCTTAATTAAGGTACAGCCCCAGCATTTGTCTGGTGTGAAAATGGGAAACCACGGAAAACCATCTTCAGGGCTGCCGACAGTGGGGTTCGAACCCACTATCTCCCGAATACTGGATACTGGCCGCACTTAAGCGACTGCAGCTATCGAGCTCGGTAATCGAACTTTTTAATGCATGGATGAATATTATTAAGAAGTTTAAAACCATTTATATTAAAACCTGTGTTAACTGTCCATAAATTGTTGGAATGTTGTTTAATTGAATTAATTAATTAATTAATTAAATTGTTTTTCTTGTATAATCTGTTGTTAATTCTTTCTTCCGGTATTTTCTAACTGTTATTTAATCATAAATTAGTATCGACAGACTGAAGAACGTAGGAATAAATTATTCAGGGAACAGTTACAAAGTTAGACAGGTAATGATAATAAAGTCTGCCTCTGTGGTATAGTGGTTAGTGTGATTAGCTGCCACACACGGAGGTCCGGGTTCGATTCCCAGCTCTGCCACAAAATGTGAAAAGTGGTACTAGGACTGGAATGGGGTCCACTCAGCCTCGGGAGGTCAACTGCGTAGAGGGAGTTCGATTCCTTCTTCAGCTATCCTCGAAGTGGTTTTCCGTGGTTTCCCACTTCTTCTCCAGGCAAATGACGGGATGGTTCGTAACTTAAGGTCAAGGCTGCTTCCTTTCCTCTTCCTTGCCTATCCCTTCTCCCTTCCAATCTTCCCATTCCCCACAAGGCCCCTGTTCAGCATAGCAGGTGAGGCCGCCTGGGAGAGGTACTGGTCTCCTCCTCCTCCCCAGTTGTATCCCAGACCAAATGTCTCACGCTCCAGATCATTGCCCTTGAGACGGTAGAGGTGGGACCAATCGCTGGGTCAGGGGAGAAACCAACCCTGGACGCTAAACTGATTAAATAATAACAATGATGATAATAAAAGTGCATAAATATAAAAGTAATTGAATGCATATTTATACATAATATACACATAAAACAAAACTTTCAGCACGTAAATATACTGTTTAATTTTTGTACTTAAAATCTTACTACTTTCACAGTTTTCAGGAACGCCGGGCAGCCGGAATTTTGTCCCGCAGGAATTCTTTTACGAGCTGGTAAATCTACCCACATGAGGCTGGTGTATTTGAATACCTTCCAATACCACCGCACGGAACCGGTATCAGGCCCGTGGGTGAGCCATTCAGCCTAGTATTCATCTGGTTTGCTTCTTGCTGGAAATCTGACCCACAGCGCTTCTCTTCAAGTTTCGTAAGAGTATGTTGTCTATCTACACCACCTGCATTACAGTTAAGTCTTAGACGAAATTTACCCTAGTTACAATAGAATACTGCTTCGCTATTTTATACTATCTGTAAATGATCCACGTATACACAAATACAAATGAAATCAAACACAAATCTTTGCATTTCCATATGAAACGTTTATAACGGTTAATAATCAAATGAAAATGAATAGCGAACAATGCCTGTTTGTAATTAGGCAACATTTTTCATATGCTCATAGTATTTTGTCAATGAATTAACCTTTGGGATATGACGAGCGTGTCTTATCGATGAAATCGTAGTTCAAACGTTGGTGGAGCTGGGACGCTCTTATTCTCAGCCTTACCTCAGGGAGTCGTGAGACATAATACGGGCACACTCATCATACAATGCGTAGGTTCCGTTTACCACAGGCGAATAAGTTATGCGACATCACACGTTTTCAATCTGTTAACAACTATAGCGAACAGTTAGTGCAGCTGTGATATTCTCTTCCATTCTATCTCTCTCTCTCTTTCTAGGATCTATTATATGTAATTTCTAAATAAAATGTGTGTCTATTCTGTGAAAGAAAGAAATGTAATAATAACACCCTTTCAACTGCAGTACTGTTTGTAAGATGCCGCGAATTGAACTGATGAGTTATAGGATATTAGACAGCGAACCAGATCAATAAAGTCAGTCCTTACGCTGACCATGTGGCACTCAAAATTCTGTAAGCCATCTGGTCGTCTTGGCAGACAAACACACTTAATAAGAAGCTGTACACGTTACAGGTCTTTATATCGCTATAACATGTGTAATGCACTTAATGAAAATGTATAAAAGAAAATGCAGTATTAGACCTATATTCCTTGAGGCATTCGAAATTAACGTTCAGCCAGCAGGCGTCACATTAAATTATCTGCACAAGTTAGCGGAGGCCAGAGGATCCTTATTTTTTATACAATGGAAAAGGTAGATAACGGAAGACAATAGACGTATAATGACTAAGGGAATGGAAACAGATAATCATAAATTAAAAGTAAAAACAGTACTCTGCCTGATGTATAAACGCACAACCGATGTATTGTACTTTCCGTGGTGTAAAACAGATAATTTCCCTTTGCCGGCTTCATAGCGTATTTGGGAATAATATAATTACGTCACACTAACTACTTTTACGATAAATCTACTGACACGAGTCCGGCGTGTATGAGCATTTTGAGATACCACTGGACTGAGCCGAGGTCAAACCCGCCAACATAGAAAAATTCGAAACTCAGACGACCTTTAAGACTAACATGGGTAGCATTATCGTGGACGGAATTAAGCACCTAATAAATCTAGAACATAAAAATCACTTCGTAATCTCCCTGGCTAAATGGATAACGTGCTGGCCTTTGGTCACAGGGGTCCCGGGTTCGATTCCCGGCAGGGTCTGGAATTTTAACCATAATTGGTTAATTCCCCTGGCATGGGGACTGGGTGTAGGCTATGTGCCGTCTTCATCATTTCATTCTCATCACGACGCGCAGGTCGCCAACGGGAGTCAAATAACAACACCTGCACCAGGCCTTTCCGTAGGTCACACGCCATTATTATTATTATTATTATTATTATTATTATTATTATTATTATTATTATTATTATTATTATTATTACTTTGTAATAATGGAAAATCAACTGGATAGAGAAACGAAGCAACCTCAATGATCTTATGACGATTGCTGCTTCTCAACTTCGTTTTCTCTAATTGACATAAACATGTCTTATGTCTGGGAGTCAGCTGAACATTTGCGAAGTTAGCGCGATGGGAGTGTTACCTAGCAACAGTGCAGGCTATGTGGTCATCTCAAATTAGCATCCGTTGATGGATGGTCATGATCAAAAGACGTATTTGTGAACAATATTTTGATTTTCTCTAAGGGAAAAATTGTTTCTTGTTTGCTAGTTGTTCAGCGTCATACTAATACACTGAAGGTATTCGGAGACGCAAGTATGGGAACGTAGTGGCCGTAGCCTTAATTGAGGTACAGCCCCAGCATTTGCCTGGCATGAAAACAGGAAATAACGGAAATTCTTCTTCACAGCTGCCGCCTGGGAGATTCGAACCTATTATCCCCCGAATGTAAGCTTACAGCTACGTGGCTGATTCACTCCTAACCTAGAAGGGACCCTCGTGTCTGTTAAGTATTCAGCCCGAAGGTTGGTTGGATCCTCAAATACCACCACCAAGACGAAACAGAAAAAGACTTATGGTGGTTGCTATAATGAGGCGTACAAGGCATGATGAGGAGTGAGGTAGTTTGCCATTGCTTTCCTCACTGGACCAGAAAGTGCTATTGCAGCATGACGTTGCACCTTTCTGGCACAGTCGTGCTCCGAATGTCAACACTCATCACCACTCATACCTCAGCAACTTCCATATTTTCTCACCTATAAATGGACAGAGACATCGATGAAGTTACATTTTATTCTGGACTGTGCCAGAAGAAAGATGCAGACGCTGGTGGCCATTAAACATGTTAGTTCTTTTCAGTGTCCTAATGAGAGCCTCCGTGGCACAGACCGCAGCGCACCGGCCTCTCACCGCTGTATTCCGTGGTTCAAATCCCGGTCAATTCATGTGAGATATGTGCTGGATAAAGCGGAGGTGGAGCAGATTTTTCTCGGGGTACTCCGGTTTTCGGTGTCATTATTCATTCCACCAACACTCTCCAATATTTCATTTCATCTGTCGGCCATTAATCATTGCCCCAGAGGAATGCGACAGGCTTCGGCAGCCGGCACAATTCCGATTCTCGCCGCTAGATGTGGGCTTCATTCATTCCATCCCTGGCCCGGTCGAATGACTGGAAACAAGCTGTGTATTTTCATTTCATTTTCAGTCTCTTGTTATCAGTGAAGCGTTTCTCTTCTGTTAACTACGTATCTCCAACAAATTGTTAACATTAAAACGACGAGGAATGTAATTACATTTATATGGTATTGTTAACAATAGTCGATATTATCTGAGGATAAAGAGAACTGAACTCAAAAAATGTTTGAGATATTTAGTTCAAGTTATATTCAAAAGACCTGTATACCGCACCATGATATTCTTAACATATAAGACACGTGGGTTGGAATCTTAAACAGTGGCATTGTTTATTTACAGTGGATACAGAATAGATTAATTTATTATTTGACCCGTTTACCCTTCAGGGTTGGTTTTTCCCCCTCAGACCCGGTGAGGGATCCCATTTCTGCCGCTTCAAGGGCAGTACTCTAGATCGAGAGACATTTGGTCGGGGATACAACTGGATAGGAGGACCAGTACCTCGCCCAGGTGGCCTCACTTGTTATACTGAACAGGGGCCTTGTGGGGGATGAGAAGATGGAAAGGGATAGGCAAGGAAGCGGCCGTGGCCTTAAGTTAGGTACCGTCCCGGAATTTGCCTGGAGAAGTGGGAAACCATGGAAAACCACTTCGAGGATGGTTGAGGCGGTAATTGAACCTCCCATTACTCAATTGACCTCCAGGAGCTGAGTGGACCCTGTTCAATTACCTCGTACCACTTTTCAAATTTCGTTGCAGAGCCGGGAATCGAACCCGAGCCTCCGGGAGTGGCAGCTAATCACACAGAATAGATACCTGTTTAAATATTTGACTGCCCTTTGATAGAGTCTCTAGTGTAGTCAGCGATGTGGAAATCTTGGCATGTCGTTGGCATGCCTTCTTTAGTTGAATGTTTCAATAGAGAGGCACATAGACCTCAGGGATCACTCAGTCTACATAAGAAATACTTAACGCGTAAATTTTAACGGACCTTATGGATGAGCATGGAAATGGGCACTCTATCCGACTTAGTGTCGTGGTTACAGACAGGAGGAAACTTCACCTTGAACTCCTCCAAAGACCGTCACAGCACGAAGGTGATTTTTCTAGATTTAAAATCGCAAGCTTTACGTCAGTTGATACTTCTTTTTTCCTTTCAACGGAACAGGAAGCTAATGGATAAACAGACCATACAAGAGAAAATTAGATGATAAATACTTCTTGTTTTCATCAAGATTTATGTATGAACCTATCTGTAGCGTAAAATGTTAAAAGAAATGTATAACAGTATCTTGATATATTATGCTTTTGTTGCTGCTGTCGTTGTTAACCAGGAGAGAAGACAGCAGATAGAAAAACCATAATAGAATCTCTTGAGGCAGTGTGACTCCATTCATCCCTGTATTCTATTGACCGTCTTATTAATACGATAGCTGTGACCTGTCTTATCGAGTTTATGGCTGTATTGTGTGGTCCTCCACAACCGTGTCCTTCCATCTCATTATGTGCCGTGCTTGGCGCCAGGATGCGGGCAAGAGGTTCCCTTTAAGTAACACAGCTACTCAGCTTACACTTGTGGAGTCTGCTGTCACCCAGGGAACAGTATGCAGATGAGTCTCCTTAGAGCAACTCCAACCACATTTCGACCTTTAGTAGTTTGATGCAGCCCTCCATCCTGTCCTATTCTGTGCTGATCTCTTCAGTTCATAATTACTTCATCCTGCTCTACTCTGTCATATTAGCACGCCTTTTCGTTTACTTTTTCACTTCAATCAAATACAAAGTAAACAATCCTTGGGTGTCTCAAAATGTGCGCTATTAATCTATCCCTTCTTTCGGTAAAATTGTACCAAAATGTTCCCCTCTTATCAGCTTGATTCAGTATAGCTTCACTAATGATCCAATCTACCCACTCATCTTCTGCATCCTTTTGCAAGACTATATTGCAAAAGTTTATGTTCTCTTTCTTTCCCCTCTACTACTCATGTGTCACTTCAGTACAAAGATAGTAACAACAACAACAACAACAACAACAACAACAACAACAACAACAATAATAATAATAATAATAATAATAATAATAATAATAATAATAATAATAATAATAATAATAAACCAAACCAAACCCCATGGCACAACAGCCCCAACAGACCCAAAGGGCCTTGGCCTACCAAGCGACCGCTGCTCAGCACGAAGGCCTGCAGAATACGAGGCGTCGTGTAGTAGGCACGACGAATCCTCTCGGCCGTTGTTATACGTGGTTTCCTAGACCGGGGCCGCTATCTCACCACCATATAGCTCCTCAATTGTAATCGCTTAGGCTGAGAGGACCTCGAAACAGCCCTCAAATCCAGGTGAAAATCCCTTTGACCTGGTCGGGAATCAAAACCGGGGCCTCCGGGTAAGAGGCAGGCACGCTACTCCTACACTACGGGGCCGGCAATAATAATAATAATAATAATAATAATAATAATAATAATAATAATAATGATAATAATAATAATCCGCCTCTGTGGTGTAGTGGTTAGTATGATTAGCTGCCATCCCGGAGGCCCGGGTTCGATTCCCGGCTCTGCCACGAAATTCGAAAAGTGGCACGAGGGCTGGAACGGTGTCCATTCAGTCTCGGGAGGTCAACTGACTAGAGGTGGGTTCGATTCCCACTTCAGCCATCCTGGAAGTGGTTTCCCGTGGTTTCCCACTTCTCCTCCAGGCAAATGCCGGAATGGTACCTAAGTTAGGGCCACGGCCGCTTTCTTCCATCTTCCTTGTCTATACTTTCCAGTCTTCCCATCCCCCAGCAAGGCCCCTGTTCAGCATAGTAGGTGAGGCCGCCTGGGCGAGGTACTGGACATCCTCCCCAGTTGTATCTCCCGACCCAATATCTGACGCTCCAGGACACTGCCCTTGTGGCGGTAGAGGTGGGATCCCTCGCTGAGTGCGAGAGAAAAGCCAACCCTGGAGGGAAAACAGATAAAGAAAGAAAGAAAGAAAGAAAGAAAGAAAGAAAGAAAGAAAGAAAGAAAGAAAGAAAATAATAATAATAAGGCCTATTATTATTATTATCTTACTCCACACTAATTACTATTACGGTTTTCGGAGACGTTTAGGTGCCGGAATTTTTGCCCCACAGGCGTTTCTTTACGTGCTGGTATTTTAGCACCTTCACGTATCTCCGGACAGAACAGGGATCGAACCCGCAACTTAGGCCAAGAAAGTAAGTGTTTCTACTCTCTGAGCCACCCAATCTGGCACCACACAAAAGTCTGCAGAAACATCTTTCTAATATTCATACCTAATTGAGCATTTTTCCCCCCTTACGACAGATCTTCCTTGCTTCTCAACTTCGTTTCTTTTTTTGACATAGGCTAAATATGTCCTTGCTTGGAGTAAAGCATTATTTATGTCTTCCTTACTTCTGCGTCATATGTCTTCGTTCCATTACTGTTGTACAATTAGTTATTTATAACTTGTACTCTTTATCCAGGGCTATGTATATTCGTCGTCAAATTTCAAGAATTATGATTTTTTTCTCCTTGAATTGTTATCCGCACTTTTTCTTTCAAATGTATTCTTATATTCCATTATTTATTGTTATGAACTTTATAAAGGGGAGAACAACTACAGCACTGCCTCACTCCTTTCTGGGCATTTGCTTCTGTTTACGTAATACATAAAGTTGATAATGAACTCACGACATGACGGAATAACCGGGCGTTCACAACTTGTGAGACGTATGAGACAACCGTACCTACTTCTCTCTTGTATCTCCGGTTATCTTGCCTCAACTCAAGCGCTTTTCCTTACGTCAAGGATTTCGTTAATATTTAAATGAAGCCAATGACCAAAGTATTTGCATTTTCGAACGAAGTATCACTCCTCTCTTGTTCAGATTCCTCGTGGGATTGGGAAGTCTTGTGGCTGTAATCTTTGCGGCAAAAGATCCAATGGACAAAATATGAAAAAATACAAGTTTTCGGACTTTTATATGATCTGAAAGCTGGCAACTTGACGTACGAAATGATTTATGATACATGACATTTTCTATTTGCAAAACATGTGTAATATTTCCTTAAATAATGCAGTGCGCATTAGAAAACATTGAAAAATTGAACGAACAAGTCTCCTTTATGACTTTTTTATGTGATGGGAAATTATCTTGTATTGAGAGTTTTATATTTTATAGAATTGGCTGAACTGAAATACTATTGATTCTCATTTGTTTCCATTATTACTGTATTATTTTCATGGTCACATGTTTTTATTTATGTGCAGTCTGCTACAAGTCAAAAAGTCTGTAATATTTCTGTTCTGTGTGTTAGTATCTTTCCGTCATATATAAATAGTAAAAAACACATCAAAATGCCTAGAAGTTTAAAGGTATTCAAGAAGAGAAAAAATGTTGGAAGATCAAAGTGTACAACATAGGTAAATAATGCAACACCAATTCCATCATCATCATCAACATCCTGCTATGATGACAACCTATGACACACACTGCGCCCACGACGAGAGGTTAGTTGATGCAAGTACCTGAAAGCAGAAGTTTTAGGCCAAAGCAACAAACATATAGTGAACATTCTCGTCTTCCAGAAAGCGTTACGAGTTATAATTGAGATGAAACCTGAGACCTGTGTAGAATCTCTATGATGTGGAAAGTTGTAGAATATTTTATTCGTAAATCTTTTAAGGAATACTTACTGTGTGATGTGAAGTATTGTGGTAGAATATATTCATATTCAATTTAGCTACCTAACCTATAAAATATTTTGAAGTATGTTTTATTTTTATTCGTCTTATCCACTTCAGTAACTACTAGATTGTGAATTATTGTTGTTCTATAATAGCTGGAACAGTCCAGAAAAGGTTGTGACGCGGACTTTTATAACAGTGTGTTGACCCCTGTCAGTTGTGGATTCTAGAAATATGTCCTTACTAATTCTGGAAAATGGAAGGTTCGCGATTAGTGTCTGTATATGTTCGGGAATATTGTATAAACATCGCGACTGGATAAAGAGTTGTGATTGGTGAATATGGGTGGCGATGGGCAAACTCATGTGTTCTGATTGGTCACTCGATAATCGGACCAAGGCCAGTCTTCCCTTTTTAAAGTGAGCGAGGCAGGATTTCGTGGTCTTTCGTTCTCTCGTTAGCGCAAAGTTTTGACGCATGTCGGCGTATCCTCGCTCCCAGGATGGGCTACCTTGTGGTTGATTTCAGTCCCGTTTTAATTTACCTTTAATGTTCTTTGGTGTTATCACATAGGAGTTTGCCCTAGTCGCCCCTCTATTGCTCAGATGTTGTAGAACTTAGATTATTGTAAGATATCTTTGGTTAACTTCTTGGCCTAATAGCAATGCTCTTGTCAAACAACATCTAATCTTGTATTCGTAAATCATGTGACTGGATTGTTTGGATAGATGCATTTTGGTCAAATTTTACCTTGTAATGTTCATTCTGAAAATAATATTTTGAAAACAAGAGATCACCGTTGACTTTCTGGAAAACGGCAACCTTCGCACCTCTATGGCCTTTGGTAGGTTTCCAGCCCTGTTCCACGTTCCTTGTTTATAGTTGTCAAGTTGCCCAATCCGATATTTTGTTGGTGTGCATTCGGCGCAGTTCATCTAATTTTAACTGCGTGTCTAGGGTTTAATAAGGGAGAGTCCTGCAGTACCGGCCACCTTAACTTTTTCCCTTATAAATAATAAAATGCTCTACGGTATGAGATTTTCATACAATAATCTTGTACTTTACTAAATGCGTTTTCAATGTAAGGGTGTGATTTCCATAAAATCTTACCCAAAGTTAATAGTATTTAAAAATACAACAAAGCTTAATTTCCAAGGGCTAGAAAAATCTTCTTCCAGTACCGGCCAGTTACTGTTTTCTAAGATATATAAGTTATGTCTAATACATTACTAATATTAAACAAACACAGAAAGAACTCGACAACACATAATTATTGGAATTGACGTTCACTAAATTCAAGTTTGGTTTATTTTTTGCAATAATTACAAATAAAATACAAAATTTGGTATTTGGTACACTGCACCCATTCTTGATCCAATGACTCACAACAAATAATGCATGATGTGTCTTCTTCCATTTCCTTAGTATTTACATAATAATCATAATAATACTGCTTTCCGGCAGTTTTGTTTTCTTTGTTGAATTGGTGAGGTACTTCTGAATGCTCGGCCAAAGCGAATGCTAATTGTACATTTTTTCCCTGCCCAGGGACATGAAAATTTTCTAGATCCTTCATATACGTAACCAACTGATTTTACACATCGTAATAGACGGATTTTTTAATTCTTCCCATCTGAGGAGTTAGATTCACAGCCACGTCCACTCAAAAGGCTTGGTTTCTCAGAACCGACGTATGCGAGGTGCGAGGTGCGAGGTGCGAGGTGCGAGGTGCGAGGTGCGAGGCCCGCCTCGCACAAATCCAGACTACACGAGCTTATGTAAGTGGTTTCTCAAGCTGCGCGGTGCGCAGTGTGCGCAACCTCGCAGTGAGACCTCGCAGCGTCACCGCGCACTGATTCGTCCGGCCAGATTTGTGCGAGGCGACAGCAGTGCGAGGCGACATTGTTTCTGTTCTTGTTTTTACTGTTTTAAGCAACACGATAAGCTTTACGGACGAAGTGGACGAGGAACTGATTAAAGAAGTTCGAATACACCCAGTGTTGTATAACTTACAACACAAGAGCTACAAAAACAACGTTGTGAAAGTCAACTTATGGAAAATGATATCACTGAAGTTGGATAGAACAGCTAATAAATGTTGCTAGTTTTATGTATTATACGATGGTCTTGAGAAGGAAAGAGTTCGTAAAAATAGAAATTCATCGTCGCCATAAGACCTATCTGTGTCGGCGCGACGTAAAGCCCCTAGCAAAAAAAAAAAAAAAAAAAAAAAAAAAAAAAAAAAAAAAAAAATAGAAATTCCAAAAAACGGGGGTACCAGAAGATTAATGTTAATTTACTGTCATTTGGAACCTCCGTTCTTGGGATTCTTTGTTTTTTCATTGATGTGGTAGCTGCCTCTGTGGATCGGTGGTAGGGTGTCTATTATTCTATTATTATTATTATTATTATTATTATTATTATTATTATTATTATTATTATTATTATTATTATTATTATTATTACTGATGTTACTTATAACAAATATAACGAGTTCAGTTTCAAAGGATTAAATAATTAACAGATTTAGAAATGATATATCAACCAATAAATCCATTACTTTAATATCAAATATGTCAATATATATAATTTTACAAAATTTGAGTTCAGTATTGTTCATTTAATAAAATCACGTGTTTTATTTTAATAACGATGTTCATTCCGTTATTATGCTAATTGGGTCACAGAAAAAGTAAACTATGGGCAAATACATGTTTGTCCGTTAGAAAAAAAAACTTTCACTCCACCCTGTTAGCATATTCTCTTTGTCATACCGATTCTCTCTCCCTGCTACAAAAATATTTCTTGAAGCTGTCTCTTATCATGAAAGCATCATGTATGGAATTACCTCCGCTGTCAGCTGCCAGAGGAATCATGTTTTCTTCTGTTAATTCCAAATAGCCAATAAAGTGTTAATTTGGGCAAGGAATTCGCTCATTCCGGAGAAGGTTGTGGACGATACAGGCTGACATCACAAGATCATCAACAGTTTCCATTGATACTGCTATAGGGGTGAAGAAAATCCTCCAGTACTGACGCATAATCCGCTTCCTCTTCCAACAGTAGCGCACAGGCTGCGAGACATGTGCTCGGCAACTGATTCGCTTCGCAGCCTGGGAAACCACGAGCCTCGCAGCGTCATTGGGATGAAAGTACGCAACGTCGACCTCGCACCTCGCACCTCGCATGCGTCAGTTCTGAGAAACCAAGCCTTAAGTGCTCTCAGACGATCTCCTAACGTACTTCTTGGCGCACAAAAAGCCTCAGCAGCTTGCCTTGCAGTCATTTTGTTAGAAATAATTTAGTTCAGTGCCATCTTCATCCCGTCCCGTATCCACTTTCATTTTATACTACCCACTTTTTCTGTCATTTCACTATGGAAAGTGATAAGAAGTGGATATCATTTTATTTCTTTAAAAGTCCTACTGGCCGGTACTGGAAGACATGGTTGGCCGGTACTGTACGAAACTCACGTGAAGGAACTTCCCCAAATGGATATTGTTTAATAGACGATGTCGTGAAACTCTTATCAGCTATAGCGTCCTCAAGGAATGTGTATAATATATAAGTAAAAACAAAATCAACAGCTTACCTGGAAATACAGTACCTGGGGCTTGAAAATAACTTTTCGCGCGCGATCGTAAGCCGGCCAATGTACAACACTCGCATCTCACACAAGACTTAACGCTAAACGAAACCCCCAAAATATGACACGCGGGAATGTAGCATCCTTCATATGCCACCTGTAAGCTACTGCCATATAGCACCTAAAACGAGAACCAGCAATGGCCGGTACTGTAGGACTCTCCCCTATAACGTGTAATTTGATTTATTTTCCTCCCTTTTAACTGTGTATCGTGTAACCGCTAAATAACCGGTTACAAAACCAATATTCAAAGGCTTGGCTCACCCTGAACTGCTCAAGAATTGTTTCCATGGCAAGAGCGAAAATATTTCGTCAAGACTTTATAAAATTTGACCGCGATTGAACCTGATATCTTCGGCACTAAACACTCAGCTACCACGAGCGGCGCGAAGTAAGGTTCCTGTTCAGAGTAGCCTACTCAGCCTCAAATGGAAAGCTTGAAGCCACGCTTTCTTTCCTACTAAGCTCTAGAGCAAACAGTGTGCGTTGGCTACGTAATTTGAGAAATGAGGCGATGTGATGTGACGAGGGGTGCGCCGAGACAGTCCCTGCTCACACTAAAGCCGAGTGTTATTTATATTCTCATATACGGGGGGTTTTTCGTCCGTCACGGCAACTGTGTTATACTTGCGAATAAAACTGCTGCTATGGAAATACACTAAATGTGTTTGAAAGCCACTGGAATGTGCTTCTCACCCCGATTAGAACCAAAGTGGTTTCAGGAACAGGACCTTACGAGGGTGCTACAAGTCGTGTCGGGGATTTTAATCGCGTCCTATTAATTCTTCTGGCTCGGGGACTGGGTGTTTTTGTTTGTCCCAACACTTTCATCTTCATATTTAGACAACACACTACACCACCAAACACCACAGAAACACGCAATAGTGAATACATCCCTCCATATAGGGTTGGCGTCAGGAAGGGCACACGGCCGTAAAATAGTGCCAAATCCATAATTCGCACCCGTGACCCCACAGATGTGGGAAAACAGAAGATTATTATTATTATTATTATTATTATTATTATTATTATTATTATTATTCTCCTCTGTGGTGTAGTGGTTAGTTTGCTTATCTAGCACCCCAGGAGGCCCAGGTTCGTTTCCCGGCTCTGCCACGAGATTTGAAAAGTGATACAAGAACTGGAACGGGATCCACTCAGCTTCGGGAGGTCAAATGAGCACCACCTCAGCCATCCTCGAAGTGGTTTTCCGTGGTTTCCCACTTCTCCAGCCAAATGCTGGTGTAGTACCTAACTGCTGCTGATTTCAGATGGCAACCAGCTATAATACATAGTCTGCACGGTTGCTAGGTAACACTGTCTAACCATCTATCCATACCTTACCTGCAGGTTTGCTATGGTTACATTTCCGTCACACGTTTTGTCGCGTCACGTTACAAAAATTGTCGAATGATCCCCAACCATAGGACAGATTTAAACAAAATGATTATTTATTTATTTATTTATTTATTTATTTATTTATTTATTTATTTATTTATTTATTTATTTATTTATTTATTTATTCTTCTTAATCTGTTTACCCTCCAGGGTTGGCTTTTCACTCGGACTCAGCGAGGGATCCCACCTCTACCGCCTCAAGGGCAGTGCCCTGGAGCGTCAGATATTGGGTCGGGAGATACAACTGGGGAGGATGACCAGTACCTCGCCCAGGCGGCCTCACCTGCTATGCTGAACAGGGGCCTTGTAGGGGGATGGGAAAATTGGAAGGGATAGACAAGGAAGAGGGAAGGAAGCGGCCATGGCCTTAAGTTAGGTACCATCCCGGCATTTGCCTGGAGGAGAAGTGGGAAACCACGGAAAACTACTTCCAGGATGGCTGAGGAGGGAATCGAACCCACCTCTACTCATTTGGCCTCCCAAGGCTGAGTGAACCGCGTTCCAGCCCTCCTACCACTTTTCAAATTTCGTGGCAGAACCGGGAATCGAACCCGGGCCTCCGGGCGTGGCAGCTAATCACACTAACCACTACACCACACAGGCAGACTATTTAATTAATTAATTAATTTATTTATTTATTTATTACTATTAACTACGATGATAGGTCTGGTTGAATCTACGCTGCTTTCCTTCTTCTTTTTTTTACCGCTGTGAGAGCTGGAGCGTTAAAGCTAAAATAAATTAAGAGCGATGATGATGATGATGATGATGATGTTTGTTGTTTAAAGGCGTCTAACAGCTAGGTCATCGGCTCAAACGAAGAGCAACTCTGTTAGTGAAGTAAATAAAAATATTTGAAAAATATTGCTTTAACAATTTCATATTCTGCAATAGTAGTTGTTACAACATTCGTTTGAATTTCATACATTTCTTATAAGAAAAACTTGGTAATATCCATATATGATTTTCCCGCTAATGTGGTCTGCTAATAAACCACGCCCACGTAAACCACACTTCCTGTATGGTCAGTTTGAAGAGCGCAATTTTTTGATTAGTCAGCGAGAACGATCGACCTTAAACAACGAGTGAAGCAATTAGTTTATATGTGAGGTAATGGACTGTTTATCGAAGGTCAATGCCTTCTCGGTACACGCGCTCGTATTGTGCAAGCCAGCGAAACTTAGACAGGCTCATAGTGCTTCACTAATGGCCACAACAATCTCACTGCCCACAGCGACACCCATTCGTTCTGCCCTATTGTAAGAGCATTGCGTACAGCAATTAAGGCTCCACAATTTGATCTCCAGTTCGAGAATATTAAAGATTCTAATGCCAACCAAGCACTCAGTTAGAAATTCTAGAGTTTGGTATGCAAAATCTGAACAGAAAGTAATTACATTTACAAAGAGACACATTTCCGAGCTTTCGCGAAGTTCATTGAATTTTCAAACACCAACTGTCACATAAACCAGAATTCTGATAAGCGTTCTCGTAGTCTAGTGCGCGCTGACTAAGAAATGAAATGTGCACTAGGTGGACTCTCCATTGCGTCATTTAAAAGATATAATTTAAATTTAACATTACGTTTATTCCCTGCTGGTGTTTTTAACTGTAATGTATCTTTTTTTCGTAAGATCTTTCATTAAAAATTCACATCCTAATCTTATCATAACATCGTTTTCTATGAGTAGCACATTACCGGGCGAGTTGGCCGTGCGGTTAGGGGCGCGTAGCTGTGAGCTCGCATCCGGGAGACAGTGGGTTCGAATCACACTGTCGGCAGCCCTGAAGATGGTTTTCCGTGGTTTACCATTTTCACACCAGGCCACGGCCACTTCCTTTCCATTCCTAAGCCTTTCCTGTCCCATCGTCGCCACAAGACCTACCTGTGTCGGTGCGATGTAAAGAAAAAAAAAGAGTAGCACTTACAAAAAGGATTCTCTTAATAGACTTGAAATTTAAGGAATACGAATAAACAGCTGTGGTGTAGTGATTAGTGTGATTAGCTACCATCCCTGGAGGTCCAGGTTCGATTTTCAAATTTCGTGACAGAGCCGGGAATCGAACCCGGGCCTCCGAGGGTGGCAGCTAATCACACTAACTACTACACCTCAGAGGCGGACATGAATAAATAAATAAATAAATAAATAAATAAATAAATAAATAGATTATTTAAATATGCTAATAAAAATCCCGTGTCGCACAGAGCCCATCATGTACGTTGATTTGAGAAGACGACTGATGTCCAATCAAATGGTGTACAGATACTGGAGTGCTGCGTGATCAGCGTGATGATATAATCAAGCTATTGTTTGGCTTCCATGGACTGGATCCTCTGCCTCTCAAATCAAGCAGCTCATCAACAAGTCTCAGCGCCGAATGAACTCTATTTCAGCTCTCAGTTCAGAATTTACATCCATAGACTGGGTGGAAATTGAACCCTGAGCCTCCGGATAAGAGGCAAGCATGCTACCCCTACACCGTAATAAAATAATAATAATAATAATAATAATAATAATAATAATAATAATAATAATAATAATAATAATAATAATAATAATAATAATAATAATAATTGTTGGCAAACTAGAGTGATCAAAACGGGAGTGGCTTATCTTAAAAATTATAATGATTAAATATAAGATTTACGAGTTATGTTTAAAAAAAGAGTATGGCAGTGAATCATCTCCTAGGATAAGTTACTTCAGTCTATGATGGTACTTGAGTTCACAAGTTTCCCACAGCCATAAAGAGAGTAGTTACTGTAATTTAACGAGTCAGTCATGATAGGTATTTCCTACGCGCATATTATTGAATGTTCTCTCTTTAATTACAGACCATGAAGAATATGTCCCGACAACAATAGCTGTAAATGTGCCAGGTGCAGAGTTATTGCAAGGTCATCGGTTCATGTCTCCTGTTCAATGTGAGTTCCTTCCACACGATTAATTTATACAACGTTAAAAGGAAGAAATTACCGATCAAAGTATCTAATAAAATATATATTCTCCATGAAATCTTGGCGACACTAATGTGCAAGATAAAATTATCTACTTTATTCCAAGCAGGAAGGAATACGTCAAGATTCTTTCTCTTGTATTTTCAGGACAAAATAATCTCGACTGGTAGCACGAAATATAGAAAATAGAAAATATAATTTAGGCACTTCAGTCGTCAACGCGTGGTGGATTTTCAAGTTACTTGGATCGGTGATGAATGTAAGGAATTAAGCAGATCTAAGGTGATCAATATAAAAAATGTTAAAGCGTATTTTAATCCGAGCTAAGGTGATCAATGTAAAGAAATATTAAAGCGCATTTAAAGAAGAGGAAAGGTGAGGAATTTAAGGAAATATTAAAGTACACTTTAAGCATAGGTAAGGTGATGAATGTAAAGAAATGTTAAAGTGCATTTAAAGCAGAGGAAGGGTAATCAATGTAAAGAAATGTTAAAGTGCATTTAAACTGAGGGTAGGTGATCAATGTAAATAAATGTCTAAGCGCACGTCAAGCTGAGTTAAAGTGATCAACATAAAGAAATGTTTAAGCGCACTTAAAAGCAGAGGAAAGGTTGTGAACGTAAAGAAATGCTTACGTGCACTTTAAGCAGAGGAAATGGAATCAATTTAAATAAATGTAAAAGCGCACTTTTAGATGAGTTAAGGTGATCAATGTAAATAAATGTGTAAGCGCACTTTAAGTTGATATAAGGTGATCAATGTAAATGAATGTTTAAGCGCACTTTAAGCCGAGTTAAGGTGATCAACGTAAATAAATATAAAAGCGCACTTAAAGTTGAGGTAAGATGATCGTTGTAAATATATAAGTGCACTTTACACAGATCACTATAAAGAAATATTAAAGTGCACTTTAAGGTGAGGTAAGGTATAAAATTAATAACAAATAAATTCCAACCCGCGGCCATTAAGGACCTTGACCTGCCAAGATGATTGCTGCCCAGCCAGACAGCCTACATATTTTGGACTGTCAATTTGTTAGCGTGATGATGACCTCCGCTGTACTGCTTCGCTTTCGTCTACAAACTACTGCTTCTTATATCAGACAGTACTTCGGTCGGTCTAACAACGTTGAGTGAACACAGTTGTAGGCCTCACTCCACAATTAAAATCCCTAGACTGGGCGGGAATCGAACCCGGGACCCCCGAGAGAGAAGGACGCACACTGCCCTCTACATTACAGGATTGGCACAAAATCTTTCACGTCAATTAATTAGAATTCTTTATTTTTGCTATTTGTTTTACGTCGCATCGACTCAAGAGAAGTCGTATGGTGACGATGGGAAAGGCAGGGCTAGAACTAGAAAGAAAATAACCATGGTCTTAATTAAGGTACAGCACCAGCTATTGCCTGGTGTGAAAATGGGAAGCCACGGATAACCATCTTCAGGGCTGTCGACAGTCGGGTTTGAACCTACTGTACTATCACCCAAATGCAAGCTAACAGCTTATGCAACTGAACTTGATTTTCTCCTTTCACTATTGTAAGTGTAAATGTGCATAATAATAATAATAATAATAATAATAATAATAATAATAATAATAATAATAATAATAATAATAATAATAATAATAATAATAATAATAATAATAATAATAATAATAATAATAATATCCTTTACATTCAACTAATCACCTTAAGTGAAGCTGAGGTACTGAGGCTCTTACAAGCCGGTAAATCTACTGACATGAGGATGGCCTCTGAGTACCACTGGACTGAGGGGCGATTGAACCAGTCAACTATGTGACTTTTACTACAACTGTTGTCGTGAAATCTATCTTCTTGTGACAGGACCATTAATCGCAGCTTTTGTAATCTTGACAATACTGCACAACATCTTTGAGTCGAAGATTTTTTCCACTTATTTCTGAACAAAGAATCTTACCGTGATTGGATATTTCAGAGTTAACTCCGATAAATCAAGAACAGCTGAAATTTATTAAATTTCCACCCAGTTTCCAAATTTATAATTGCCTTTTCAAGGGTTATGACTCAAAATTAGGAAAATTTTAATTTTCCGATCAGAGTTTGAATTCTTTAACTTTCTTTTCAATTTCGCCTGCTCCAGCCGTTATAAGGCGGACCCTTCAACGAGGGTGGGCGATATCTGGCCTGTATGAGAAAATGCATCATAATGTGGCAGATACTAGTGTTGTATGTGGTGCATCAGTTGTAATGATATTGGGGAACACCACTAATCCGCAGTCCCCGAGTCAAAGAAATTAACTATTTAAGATTTAAAATCCCCGACCTGGCCAGAAATCGAGCCCCAGGCTCTGTGAATCGAAGGCCACTTTGCAGACTATTCAGCCAAGAAGCTGACAAAATATTGAATAAAATACATATTGGTCAAGAGTGGCATCGAATCATGTTCTGCTGCTGCCGCCGATGATGATCGTGGTTTAAAGGGACTTAACATCTAGGTCATCTTTCCCAAAATAGTGGTTGAAAAAATGTGACTAGGAACGATAACAACCTTATTTACCTTCAGTCATGTAATGTCGACCCTACAAATACCCAAATGTTTCACATACCGAACTGAGCAATAGAAATGACCCGACAAGACTAAAACTATGCCGGGCTGAGTGGCTCAGACGGTTGAGGCGCTGGCCTTCTGTCCCCAACTTGGCAGGTTCGATCCTGGCTCAGTCCGGTGATATTTGAAGGTGCTCAAATACGTCAGCGTCGTGTCGGGAGATTTACCGGCACGTAAAAGAACTACTGCGGGACTAAATTCCGGCACCCCGGCGTCTCCGAAAACCGTAAAAGTAGTTAGTGGGACGTAAAGCAAATAACATTATTTATTATTACTAAAGCTATGACATGATATTTACAGAATAGACAAGGTATACAAATTAGTAGTCAACACTTACTGTAAAGTATCAGGGCCGATTGCAGAAACGGTAAGTAGATAATGTTTACGCTTAAACAATGTGTAAGTATGGCTGCCGCATTGCAAAGACTTTATTTATCATTTAGACACTGTATTTTTTGCTATTTGTTTTACGTCGCACCGACACAGATAGGTCTCATGGCGACGACGGGATAGGAAAGGCTGAGGACTGGGAACGAAACGGCCGTGGCCTTAATTAAGGTACATCCCCAGCATTAGCCTGGTGTGAAAATGGGAAACCACGGAAAACCATCTTCGGGGCTGCCGACAGTAGGGTTCGAACCCACACAGTTGCGCGCCCCTAACCGCACGGCCAACTCGTCTGGTTAGACACTGTCTAAAACCGATGTTAAACCGGCCATGTTTAAACACTGCCAAGAACACTATTTAACCTCAACTTTTAGGAGCGAATCACAATCAGAGCTTACGTACCATGGAACATATGACACAAGGGACAGTCCGGTAACTGTCAACTTGACTACATTTCTTGGCAACCGATATATTTTATTATATTTGGGATCATTTCCCCGGAATTATAGATCACTTCGACTACATGCATGTCAGAATAACTTGTCACGATCGTCAGAGGGCTGTCACATACATCAACCGGGAGGGATTCAGTTATTACATTTACTGCCAAGTAAGCACACTTAATAGTGACACTAAAAAGTAGGTTGTGTGTCTGGGTTTTTTGCGGATAATCATTGCGCTAATTCAGGTAAATTTTCCGCAACTATGAGATCGGTAAAGGCAAGGACTGGGAAGGAAGTGCTGTGGCCAATAATAACCGCCCCAGTATTTGTCCGATGTAAAAATGGGGAAAATTCAGGGCGTGTCGCTTTAGTGTTGATAATATGATGAGATTTTATTTCCACCGAAAGCGATATTCTTATCTGTGGACAAGTCATGCTCATGCTTAGACATATGTCAGTAATATGTAGAAAGACGACAGCTGACTAAACGTTTGGCGCACGCACCGACGAATGTCATTAGTTGCGACAAACAAAGAGTTGCATGGAAGGTGCTTGTATTTCCATTTTCGAACCAATATTGAAACTTTAAACGACGTCTAGCTAAACACCGAGTGAACATTGTTTATGTAATGGAAGATCGTGCTCGGCTTATGTTGTTTAGTTAGACGTTGTCTAAGGCTTAAAACTAGTCATCATTTCTGCAATTGGCCCTCAGTGCTTGCTGCTTTGAAGAAACAGATATCTGCCTTTTTTTAGTCTAACGTGACACATTATTTAACGCTTTCCACTCTTCCTAAGGACATATTACAGTGTGCTTACCATCAGGAAAGACGTGCCTCATCTTGAGGTAGCTGGTGGTCAGTCTGATGATGGACGCCTTGTCGAGCTGGCTAGTGATGGCTGATGGCAGTGGTAAGAGCTTGGCCAGCTCCAGGAACTCCGCGTTCTCTTTCTCTCGTCGACTCCGGGCCGCATTTTTGCTCTTCTCTTTCATGACGGGCCTGAAACGAACACAGCTCAATGTAGGGAAACATTAACATACCGTCAATACAGTTTATGTGTGATCTGAGCACTTTCCTTTATAGCAGAAGTTAGGTTAGGTTAGGTTAGGTTAGGTTAGGTTACAATAAAATAATAATAATAATAATAATAATAATAATAATAATAATAATAATAATAATAATAATGTTATTTGCTTTACGTCCCACTAACTACTTTTACGGTCTTCGGAGACGCCGAGGTGCCGGAATTTAGTCCCGCAGGAGTTCTTTTACGTGCCAGTAAATCTACCGACACGAGGCTGTCGTATTTGAGCACCTTCAAGTACCACCGGACTGAGCCAGGATCGAACCTGCCAAGTTGGGGTTAGAAGGCCAGCGCCTTAACCGTCTGAGCCACTCAGCCCGGCAGGTTAGGTTACAAGGTACAAGTTACGTGATGACCTTGCACTATGACCAATCAGATCAACTGCGCTTCCCGCATAGGGAAAGGATGAAACCCGGTGTCGGCGTAATTGGTTACGTCTCAAAACTCACGAGGCTCAAAACTCTTCTTCTTCTTCTTCTTCTCCTTCTTCTTCTTCTTCTCCTTCTTAATCTGTTTAACCTCCAGGGTTGGCATTTCCCTCGGACTCAGCGAGGGATCCCACCTCTACCACCTCAAGGGCAGTGTCCTGGAGCGTGAGACATTGGGTCGGGATATACAACTGGGGAGAATGACCAGTACCTCGCCCAGGCAGCCTCACCAGCTATGCTGAACAGGGGCCTTGCGGGGGGATGGGAAGATTGGAAGGGATAGACAAGGAAGAGGGAAGGAAGCGACCGTGGCCTTAAGTTAGGTACCATCCCGGCATGTGCCTGGAGAATAAGTGGGAAACCACGGAAAAAACACTTCCAGGATGGCTGAGGTGAGAATCGAACCCACCTCTACTCATTTGACCTCCCGAGGCTGAGTGGACCCCGTTCCAGCCCTCGTACCTATTTTCAAATTTCGGGGCAGAGCCGGGAATCGAACCCGGGCCTCCGAGGGTGGCAGCTAATTACACTAACCACTACACAACAGAGGCGGATGTCTCAAAACTCACGACTACAAACTAGTAGCTAAATTAATATTCTAATCAGTCTCAAAATTCACGACTCTGGACAGCATGTGCCTGCGATGACCGCAGGAGGGATAAGGTGCGCTGTGACTCACGCTGCCCTTCAATCCATGTTTGTCCATCCACTTTTAGAATGGGACATTCCATGTACTCCAGACAAAATTCTCCAAGTATAACACTGATCTTTACTCAGTTATTCACCTTGGTGTCATCGACCAGTGCACAACATGGAATTCATTACTTCGTAAAATGGTGAACTCAATCTGTAAAAGGTTTGATAAGCAGAGAGAAAACAAGTCGGGAGAATCGGTATGGTTTTGTCATAAAAGACTGTCAACCGCGTGTGCCGGTAAAGTTATAAATTGCAAGTGACAATAGCATTTTAAGTGAAACAACCCACCAGTGTCTACCTGATGTCCGTGGGTTTCTCAACCTCCTGTCGCGTAGGCTATACTTTGTGCGAGGCTACACCACAGGCCCACCTCTTGATGAGTGAGATGCCAATCACAAGAGGGCACGCAGTTCTGACTGGCGCTAACAATGGACCTTTTTGCACAATTCCGATTTCATTTTCAAATATCTACAATCATTATGTAGGTAGGCTGGGTATTTATCCATTCAAAGAAGAACTGGCCCGGCTCGTGAATTTTGAGACTGGTCCAGATAAAGAAACCTACTCTTACTAATCGACTTCTTGGAATTCGTGAAGTTTGATACTCGTAATTTTTAAGACTGGTGAGTTCTGAGAGACGACACGCATTATTTTTTTCACCAAAGGGCCTCGAACCGGCTAAGGTGACATCTAAACGAGCATAACTACCAGGCTAGCTAAGAGTATATTTGCTTTATGTCGCACCGACACAGATAGGTCTTATGGTGACAATGGGCTAGGAGTGGGAAGGAAACGACCGTGGCCTACTGTCGGGTCTTCGGATGACAAGATCGCCTGTTTCAAATCCGACAAAGGTAGTCGACACACCATGCCGTACGACGTCGGAATGTAAAAGATCTCTGGTAACAGATCTGGTGCTTATCCGGCAAAATTAATTAAATACATCGCCCAAGAGGAATCTGCTTCTCTGCCATCTGGTAGAGGATAAATAATTTCGTGTTGATATTTCCAGCCGAGTGCAGACCTTGTAAGGCAGTCCCTCCGATGAGGGTGGGCGGCATCTGCCATGTGTAGGTTACTGCGTGTTATTGTGGTAGAGGATAGTGTTATGTGTGGTGTGTGAGTTGCAGGGATGTTGGGGACAGAACAATCACCCAGCCCCCGGGCCATTGGAATTAACCAATGAAGGTTAAAATCCCCGACCCGGCCGGGAGTCGAACCCGGGACCTTCTGAACCGAAGGCCAGTACGCTAACCATTCAACCAACGAGTCAGACATCTCGTGGAGTAAAACCGAACGTCGAAATTGGCACTCAGGCAACTTAGATGGCGTCAAATCAAAACGCCTACACACGGTAGCTAAGCCATAACGATTTATTATTATTATTATTATTATTATTATTATTATTATTATTATTATTATTATTATTATCTGTGTTTTAGAAATTCTTTTTCTTTCTCTTTTCATCCGTTCATCCTCCAGGGTTTGTTTTTTCTCGGACTCAGCGAGGGATCCCAACTCTACCGCCTCAAGGGCAGTATCCTGGGGCGTGAGACTTTAGGTCCGAGGGATACAACTGGAGTAGACGACCAGTACCTTACCCAGGCGGTCTCGCCTGCTATGCTGAACAAGGGCCTTGAGTGGGAATGGGAATGTTGTAAGGGGTAGACTAGGAAGAGGAAAGAAAGCGGCCGTGGTTTTAAGTTAGGTACTATCCCTGTATTTGCCTGGAGGAGAAGTGGGAAACCACAGAAAACCACTTCGAGGATGACTGAGGTGGGAATCGACCCCCCACCTTTCTACTCAGCTGACGTACCGAGGCCGAGTGGACCCCGTTCCAGCCCTCGTACCACCTTTCAAATTTCGTGGCAGAGCCGGGAATCAAACTCGGGCGTCCGGGGGTGGCAGCTAATCGCACTAACCACTACACCACAGAGGCGGACATAAGAAATTCTACTCACTATATTATGAATAATTTTATTTTGAGTAAAATATTTTCTTGAAAATTTCGGGTCATTTTCTGCTAATTATACGTCATTTTTGACGTGTAATAGATCATCAAAATCCTGGCCCTGGTAATTATTAATTTTAGTCGTATTTCTGGATTAGTTATCCCAAGACACGGAGTCATATATTTACCAAACATTCCTCTTGAGAGATGGAGCAAAATTCCTATCCAGGACGACGGCTCAGTGCTGCCCTGACCAGGAATCGACCCACTCAGCCTCGTGTCTAAGCGTGCTTGGCCACAACACGTGCTTGATAAGAGTTCATAAACACTCCAACCGCAATTTACATTTTGTTGCTAATGACAGCATTGAGTAAACAGTAATGGTCGTTCAAATTGACTGTGACGTACTTGCCCAGCCTGTCCTTGATCCATTGACTGAGTGGTCCACCTGATCTGTCCCTGACTTTGGAAATGAAGCTTGTAACGGCAGCCAATAAAACTGAACAATGTGCCACGAGCTGCTGAGAAAGACAAGGATCACTCTCCGTGTACTAAAGACTAGCTTCCACCCGCTCACGAACATCGGGTTTTGCGACTCCTTTATATTTCGCAAAAAGAATATCGCTGTCGAACAGAAAGGTGTGAAAATTTTTAGCTGTTGCAATGCAATGGATTTGAATAACCCATGTATAAACTTTGACTGTCAGACGTTAAATGGGTAATAGGCCTATTAATATTAAATACATGCAATTGTTTTTGTTTGTTTATTTACCACTGAAGGAGGAATTGTTATATTTCCGAAAATTGAGTAGTTGGAATGGTATTATTTGCAGTTTATTAATATTAGCTATTGTGCACGAAAATAATTATTCTGTTTCCATCGCTATTTTGAAACGGAGATTCCCAAACTATAAATAACCGGGCTGAGTGGCTCAGACTGTTGAGCCGCTGGCCTTCTGACCCCAACTTGACAGGTTCGATTCTGGCTCAGTCCGGTGGTATTTGAAGGTGCTCAAATACGTCAGCCTCGTGCCGGTATATTTACTGGCACGTAAAATAACTTCTGCGGGCCAAAATTGCGGCACCTCAGTGTCTCCGAAAACCGTAAAAGTAGTTAGTGGAACGTAAAGCAAATAACATTATTATTTAAACTATAAATAATTTGTTTCATATTGCTGAAGACGTAGAAAAATGTAGCTTCTTTATGCACATGTGATCTCGCGGATTTTTTCATAAACATTTTTATACTTGATCATTCTTACGTACACAGTTTGAGGATATCTTAACGGTTTAGGCAGCGTAAGCCGAGAAAGTGTAGGTGTGCCGCCATTTTCTTCGCACTTTTTCACAAAACAAAAAAAGAACAGTTACTGCTTGTCTTCTTTCCATCACGATTCAATATTTAATAGGCCTACATAAGCACTGAGTAGAGCCTCGGTGGCTCAGGCGGCAGCGCACCGGCCTCTCACCGCTTGATTCCGTAGTTCAAATCCCGGTCACTTAATGTAAGATTTGAGCTGGACAGAGCGGAGGCGGGACAGGTTTTTCTCCGGGTACCCCGGCTTTTCCTGTCATATTTCATTGCAGCAACACCTAGAGCAGGGCCTCTCAAACGCCCAAAATCTCATGCGTGCAAATCGAGGCGCAAGAGCTCCGTGCACTGTGCATTAGTGCCGTTCCGCTGGGTTCGGACCAATGCTTCGTCTCTGGGCTACTCGGCTAAGCTCGGCTCTACTCGGCGCAACTCAGCTCGGATTTGGAGCGCTACGAAGCAAGTGCGGTAGAGAAGAACAGGGGGAGCGAGCGAGACAGAAGTGAGGAAAGAGAGTGTAAGCGCTATTGCTCCAAATAGAGGAGTGGGGGGTGTGCATTCTGGTCAACCAAGCGAAGTCGTCTTTTGCACCGAGCACGGTGCATGCACCAAGCGCATGCACCCTGAGAGGCCCAGCCCTAGAGGAGTGCGACAGGCTTCGGCAGCCGGCACAATATCCTCGCTGCTTCATTCATTTCACTCCCGACCCGGTCAAATTACTGGAAACAGGCTGTGGATTTTCAAGCACTGACTGTAAAATATCTGGGAAGTGAATATAAAATAAAAATAGAAAGTGACAGAGAATTCTATACAATTGCTAAACTATTAAATAACGAGTGGATTCCACCGGGAAGAATAGCAATTTGTTTGTATTTAAAAAGTATGTGCAGAAAGGAAAATAAAAAAACTCAAAACAAAATAATACAAACGAGAATAATGAAGGATACGGATAAGATGGATAAGAGGCCTGCGCGTCCTAGAATAATGAATATAATTATAGTAGATTAAATATAGCCTAATATCAAATGTAATAATATATAAATTGTTGTATTGTCGTGTCATTATCTTCTATTCATAATTCAGCCGGTAAGTAGGGTATATTGTTAATGGTGGGATACTCCAAAAAGACTTGTGACACAAAAGTAGGCATTCAATAAGCTAACGAAAGGGAAGATACATGTTGTTCTGGACAATATAGCATTGTTAACGTCTAGAACAAAATAAATTTATAAGAGGAAAATGTGATGCGTGCATCATTAATGAATTGCAATAAAAGAGTGCTCTCTTCCTAGTTTTAGGCGATGCAGTACTAGGGGATGGGAGTACTCTATTCTATTGTAATAGACCTATATGAAAATCTTCGTTGGGAGAACCTCCAGGCAACAAAGGAAACCGCATAAATATCTGTCCAGTAGTTATAGATTTACAATCAAGACAGACAGATAGACAGACAGACAGACAGACAGACAGACAGACAGACGATGAGGTTGAGTTTTATGAAAGTAAAATGTTACTGGTAGCATCATGCATGAGCTTGGGACGTTGTAGCCAACACACTTGCGTTATTATTATTATTATTATTATTATTATTATTATTATTATTATTATTATTATTATTATTATTATTATTATTATTATTATTATTATTATTATTATTATTATTCTTTCGAATGGGCCACCAGAGGACCACGTGCCAATTTCAATTCCTTCTTCTTTGTTCTTTCCTTTTCTTCCAGTACGCTTTCATCTGTTCACTATGTTTCTTCTTTCTGTCTTCAGACCACTTTGAACCAGTCTTTTTTACTTTCCTACCTTGGAATCCTTCTATTTTCAATACTTTTTCCCGAAAGCCTTCTCTATTATTTATTTCTTCTGTTGTTATATTGTTTTTTTCTAAATCCTTTCTTACTTCATTGACCCAGCTTGTCGTTGATTTCTTACTCCACAAATATCTGAAAATCTTACTGGTTAATCTACTATCTTGCATTCGATATAAATGTCAAAAAAACATAAGTCTCCTTTTCCTCATTACATCTGATATATTTTCTATTTTTTGATATATTTCAGCATTACTTCGTAATTTCCAACCTTCTGCTGTGTTTTGTGGGCCTAATATTTTCCTCGTGATTCGCCTGTCTAGTATTTCTAGCTTATCTAAATTATAGTTTAATGCCAGACACTCGCTTGCATATAGGCATTCTGGCTTCACTACTGTGTTTTTGCATTTTTGGATAGGCATCTTTTATTGTAGATATCTTTGGTGACACCATAAGCTCTCTCCATTTTATGTACCCTCTCCTCTACTGCAGATTTTTCTAAACCATTTTCTTGGATTATTTCCCCTAGATATTTGAATTCTTTTACCCTCTCTATTTGGCCAATATCTGTTTTCAGAAATTTTGGTGCATCCCAAATATTTGTTAAAAATTTTGTTTTTTCTGCAGAAATTCTTAAGCCAGTTCTGCTGGCGATTCTTTCCAAGACATTTACTTGGGTTACAGCAGATGTCACATTTTCAGAAAGTATTGCAAAGTCATCTGCAAATGCAAGACAATTTATTTCAATCCTTTTGTTTCCTCTTCCTAACCTTATCGGTGAAATGTTGAGTTCAATAAGTTTTTCGTTGTTATTATTATTATTATTATTATTATTATTATTATTATTATTATTAACATATCGTTTCGGACTCTTAGGACCACTCTTAGCACTTGTCAGGTTTTCTGGATTTCCAATACTCCTACACCTTGATGGAGAATGCAGTTGTTCGCTCTTCGGACCACTTTCCACCAGGTTGTCTTGTCACTCTTTCCCGAAGACCCTTTATTCAGATCACCCAGGTCCAGGTTTCTCGAACCAGTGTCTCAGATCCACCTTCACCGCACTTGCCTATCGAGTGGTACATTTCCAAGTCATGAGAAGATCAAGAATTCTTCGAGATTTTCTGGTGTTGGACACTCGAGACAGATGACAGTTCGTAACAGGGGAGAGCTTTTTAAATTTAGAACACAGTTATGAATTTGACCTCAGAATGTTGACGGGAGCCGAGGGTCTTTCTTATGAATTTCATCTTTTCCATTTGGATCCTCTCTACTATCTCAACGTGGTGAATGAGTGCCAAGAATTCAGCAGCATATAAGGTTTCAGGCTGCCTCAGTTCCTGCAAGCGAGCTGGAAGCCAGCAGTCAATCACACCCTGCACCCTGCTGAGTTACTGAGTTCTAAGAGATCCTTGGTTGGTGTGAAGAGGTTGCCAAACCACTTTCTTCCTCACTCTCTTCAGTCTTTACCCTTCCTTCGTGTCGAGTGCAGTAGACGATTTGGCAACTCCGGCTACAGTAGACGTTCTAAATCCTATAAGCCGCTAATAGACATCGGGCTCCCGCTGGAGGGTAGTGGTGTGAGGTGAGGTCGTCATGTTTTGTCCCCAAGTATACCACTGTGGTGTGGTGACGGTATTTGGCCTGCCCGTAGAGGAGGTATAGTTCTTACAATTTCCTCGTTAACGACCGGCACGCTTTTGAAGCCTAGCTGGCCGGCTGTGTATACATTCCTTATCTGCGGGGTGCCAGGATTACCCAACTCTAGACAGAACGTTGTCAACTCTCCGATGTAACTACTTAACCTCTGAGAGCGAGCAGCGAGACTGCACAGAGCTGCGTGCTGCTGTGCAACACTGGATACCTGGCAAGCGAGCTGGCTTCAGGACCGGCACGCTTTTGAAGTACTCCACGTGGACTGTTATGCTACTGGTCAAGAGCCATCTGCTATTGGTCACAACAGAGGCCACTATAGACAGGCATAAATCTGGTTACTGTCACGGGCAACCCATCAAGTGGACCAAGAAAACAAAATACGTAAGCGCCACCCTAGACAGAGGATTAACGTTCGGAGATGATATTTCTTGTATCACAGCGCAGGCAAATGTGCGCCTATTTAAGCTAATGCCAATGATTAGAGCTGACAATGGGCTAACGATAGGAAACCGGTTCCTGCTCTACAAATCGACTATCCGACCGATACTAGAGTATGCCAGCCCTGTTAGCTAAGACGCACCTGTTAAAGGTACAGTGCGACCAGAACCGTGCGCTGCGCCGATTAACAGGTGCCCAGTGATACGAAGAGAACGGTACAAGCTCCCCACCGTTCTAGGCAGGATACACGATACAGCAGCGAAATTTTACGACGCGTTTACTGAGAGCAAACATCCGCTGATCAGGAACATCGGTACCTATGAGACCGAAGACCTAAGGATATTCTCCACTAACTCCACCCCACTAAGGGGTGCAGACCATACCCTGGTCAGGGCGATTTAAATTTCACAGTTCCACAAACTACCAAACAGAAATGCAGTACTAGTTAGAACAAAATTACGAAATAGCACTCAAGGCCCTAATTAGGTCGACGGGCTAAATTCGGGATTGGTACCGGGATTTTCCGGCACTGTACAGAATTGTGGCTCTACTGCTTAACGTTTGAGTCACCGGTCGTTAACGAGGAAATTGAGAGAATTATAAATGGGTGCTCGGTTCATATGGAAGGAATTGGATTCATTTCCCTGTCAGGAATTAGAGACATTTAGAAATGAGACAGTTCTGTAGAGGAATATAACCCTGGGGATCACTTAGCCCACAAGGGGATAATTCCTGGGGTCAAAGGTGGCGGAGCGTGCAATTAAACAAACGATTATCTCCCACTTAGACCAGAGCTTACCTCGGTGTTCCATTTTGATTTGGACCTTTCATTCCTCCAGAGGATTTTATGGCGTTTACGGAGATACTTGCCACTACCGTATGTCTTCATCACTCAAAGCTAACAATTTTTAGTCATCGAGGTTTGAACGTGAGAAGCTGATCTTAAGGGGAGAGTATAGATCTAGATGTAAGCAGATCTTTCTACCTAATGTATGGATTTTATTGACATTTCCAGGAAATGTCTTCTAAATAACAGGAAATATATTCCGAAAATCCATTGGATACATCATTTAAACCAGTCCATGAAAAAATGAACGTTGATGAAATTGTCAGTTCCACTATAATTTTGTTGAAAATGTGTGATTTATTTGGTATGTTCAAAAACACTGTGTATTGACTCTTCTGCGTTTATGTTCTGAAATACATTTAAAAGAATGATTTTTAGTATCAAAATTCAGAATATAACGATCCTTATTTCCCTACAATGCTTCTTCAGTACCGAGCGAGCTGGTCGCGCGGTTAGGATCACGTATCTGTGAACTTGCATTCGAAAGATGGTGGGTTCGAATCCCACCGACGGCAGCCCTGAACTGAAGGTGGCTTTCCGTGGTTTCCCATTTTCACATGAAGCAAATGAAGGTACAAGACCGTGGGCTATACCTCAATTAAGGTTAATGCGATGTTAAATCAGTAGCAAAAATTAAAAATGCTTCCTCGAAGACGCTCAGGCCATCTGTGACAGCTGATGGCAGAGTTGTTAAGGATCCAACCAGCCTTCGGGCTGAGTAATAAACATATTTACAAACGAAATATTACAGGAGCAAAATGAAATTCAGTATGTAAAATTACAAACTTAGGAAGAAATAAAACAAACTTATATGTCGTTTACTCTGCTGAATCGTAGTTTTTATCTCATTTTTGTTATTCGCTTAACGTCGCACCAATACAGATAGGTCTTATGGCGACGATGGGACAGAAAAGGGCTGTTCGTGGGAAGGAAGTGACCGTGGCGTTTGTTAAGGTACAGCCCCAGCATTTGCTTAGCATGTACCACGGAAAACAATATTCAGGCCTGCCGACAGAGGAGTTGGAGCCCACCGTCTGCCGAATTAAAAGTTGCAAGTTGGCCTTCTATATACTTTCAGCAAAATGAGTGCAATATCCATTTTTATCTCCAGACTGTCCCCTTGATATGTGAACTATGAGTACATCTCAAAGCTAAAATCATTGGCCGTAAAATGAGGAACAGTGAGCCTGTCTGGCGGTGGTCTTCTCTATTTGTGGCAGCTAGTACGAGTAGTACTTCCTTCGTGTAACATTTTTATACGACTCATTTCCATAATGGCAGGCAGAACCGTGTCAGACCAGTGTTATTATTACAGCAAGCAATCACGTCGTATTATGAGCTTCCGCATGCAATGGAGTGTGCCTTCCGTGAAGTCTTGGCTTTAATGAGGATTTGTGGCACAAACAAGGGCCTCATGCATATTCCGTGTGGCATGGAATGGCGGCCGCTTGTTTTGGTTTTGTTTACTCTCTGGTGGGTGAGATTAGCGCATAGCCTCTTGTGATGAGTTGTTGTGTCAGCTGTTTGAGTTGCATCCATCCACTTGACAACAAGTGCTGTCCCCAGGAGAGATTCATGTCATCAACCAGTTCGCTACGTTTTATTACCATGTTGTGTTGTACAATTGTTCTCTGCGTCACGAACACAGAGTTTAAGAACGGAATTCCTCATTAGGCCGTTCCAGTGAAATCAAATATGATAGGCAGGATACAGAAAATTTCAATTATATTTGCAATTTACTAAATTCTTACTATTTCGGACTATCGGACGTGCAGCATCGTTCAAATTAGAATGCGAAAGAAACAAAAAACCAAAAACTTACCAGTCCACTGAAACCGATGTATAATACTGTACTTTCAAGATTTGAAATAAAATAAAGTACATCACTGAACATAGAACATGTTTCGTCCAATCAGATAGACATCCTCAAATTCTTCAACAATAAACAATAATATCACTGTTGACAAACTGTATTTATTCCTCTACTACCTGATGTACCCGTGCTTCGCTACGGAATTCTCAGAAAGACTGTCTTTGTGGTTCTCCCAACTGAAGTCAACACCGAGCTCAGTAGCTGCATTCGCGTAAGTGCGACCAGTATCCAGTATTCGGGAGATAGTGGGTTCGAACCCCACTGTCGGCAGTCCTGAGAATGGTTTTCCGTGGTTTCCCATTTTCGCAACAGGCTGTACCGTAATTGAGGCCACAGCCACTTTCTTCCCACTCCTAGCCGTTTCCTATCCTATCGCCGCCATAAAACCTACCTGTGTCGGTGCGACGTAAAGCAACTTGGAATAATAATAATAATAATAATAATAATAATAATAATAATAATAATAATAATAATAATAATAATAATAATAATAATAATAACTGAAGTCAACATAGGTCATTACAATGACGTCAGTAGAAATGTCGCGATTGAAAGCAATGCTATCATATGAAATACCCGATAAAATGAAAAACCGCACATTTTCTCACTTTAAACGAACAGTACTACGCTGCAGATCTAGCAGTCCAAAGTTTCACAGCTGTAATTTCCAGGCCGCAGACAGCCGCGAACACTCCTCCGCCATTATTCCGTTGAGTCAGAACACTGCTCATTCCTACCAGCGCCTCAGAGTAGGTGTCAAATAGCTGGAATACTATGATGAACCAGTGTATTACGTACCAGTAGAATCAGAAAATTTATGAACCAGAGGAATGGCATGCTAAAAACGAGAGAGATCTAACTCCCCGGCTACTTCCCATCATTATTCAGAGGCAGGCTGTTATACTCGGTACGCAGCAGTAATCCCATCTGTCGGAGATGAGGTGAGTGGCAGTAGAAGACACAAAGCACATCACAACAAACAACGGTCAATGTAATGTTATTGTTGATCAGTTTTATGAGCTTCCTATATTGCAGGCCTTCACATTTAGTTTTCTTCCGACTCTGCGATATTAGTGCATCTGATGTAAAGTGAGTCGTCCTTTCTTTCATGACTCCAACTTACCTTATTATTCAAGCGATTGTTCCTCCATGAGCCGGCCCCGTGATGTAGGGGCAGCGTGCCTGCCTCTTACCCGGAGGCCCCGGGTTCGATTCCCGGTCAGGCCAGGGATTTTCACCTGAATCTGATGGCTGCTTCGAGGTCCACTCAGCCTACGTGATTAGAATTGAGGAGCTATCCGACGGTGAGATGGCGGCCCCGGTCTAGAAAGCCAAGAATAACGGCCGAGAGGATTCGTCGTGCTGACCACACGAGACATCGTAATCTGCAGGCCTTCGGGCTGATCAGCGGTCGCTTGGTAGGCCAAGGCCCTTCAAGGGCTGTAGTGCCATGGGGTTTGGTTAGGTTTGGTTCCCCCATGATTTTTCTCATTCTTTATAATCATCTTCAAAATTTCTCTTGTCGATATGGACCGATGAGCATGCGTGTTTACACCTTAAGACAATCATGACAAAATCCATCGCTAGTTAACATGACTGAACAATATTCCCATGTAAGCAATGCTCGGCGTTGATGTGGACTAAGTAACAGAAGTCTAAATACATGACTTATCTTATGATAGCCGTACCCCTGTAGGTGGAGGCGGTAAAATAACACCCACGGTACCCCCTGCCTGATGTAAGAGGCGACTAATTATGGCCCCATGGGAGGGTGGAGTGGCAAACACGGGGCCCTGAGCTGAGTCCTGGCATTGCTTGCACTTACTTGGTGCCAGGCTCCTCACTTCCATCTACCCTATCCGACCTCCCTTGGTCAACCCTTGTCCTTTTCTGAACCCGACAGTATTACGTATGGAGGCCTACGGAGTCTTTCATTTTCACGCCCTTCGCGGCCCTTGTCTTCCTTAGGCCGATATCTTCATTCTTCGAAGTGTCGGACCCCTTCCATTTTGATTCTCTGATTAGTGTAATATAGAGGATGGTTGCCTAGTTGTACTTCCTCTTAAGACAATAATCACCATCATCCTGTCCGGCTCCATGGATAAATGGTTAGCGTGCTGGCCTTTGGTCACAGGGGTCCCGGGTTCGATTCCCGGCAGGGTCGGGAATTTTAACCTTAAATGGTTAATTTCGCTGGCACGGGGGCTGGGTGGATGTGTCGTCTTCACCATCATTTCATCCTCATCACGACGCGCAGGTCGCCTACGGGTGTCAAATCAAAAGACTTGCATCTGGCGAGCCGAACTTGTCCTCGGACACTCCCGGCACTAAAAGCCATACGCCATTTCATTTACCGTCACCCTTATCATAGTCGGTAAAACTTAGTAAGACATAAATGATCGGAAATTGTATTCTCTATAAGTTTTGTTAAGTAGTACTTCTCGATAGGACCAATAACATAGGTAATTCAAAATTATTTTTTAGGCACCTTCCCCTAAACTACCATTTTAACCAGGGTGAATAGAATTATTTATAGGGTAGACTGTAATGCCTTGTTTCCTGTCTTTACATACCGATTTTCATCAAATTCGGTTTAATATTTTCTCGTGACTCGGCGCTGATACGGACCAGCAACAAAAATCCAAATTCATGAATATCTCTGTTATCATAGACGGTGCGGTAAAAATGTATAAGAGTATCCAGTAATCGGGAGATAGTGGGTTCGAGCCCAACTGTTGGCAGCCCTGAAGATGGTTTTCCGTGGTTTCCCATTTTCACACCAGGCAAATGCCGGGGCTGTACCTTAATTAAGGCCACGGCCGCTTCCTTCCAATTCCTAGGCCTTTCCTCTCCCATCGCCGCCATAAGACCTATCTGTGTCGGTGGGACGTAAAGCAAATAGCAAAAAAAATAAAAATAATGTATAAGATATAAATGATCGGAAATTTAATTCTATATAACTTTAGTTATGCAATATCTATCAATAAGAACACTAATAACATAAATATTTGAGTATTACATTTTAGACTTTCCCCTAAGTACCATTTCTCCGAGCGTGAGTACAATTATTTATGCCTAGATTGTAGCGACTTTTCCCCCGACTTCACATACCGACTTTTATTATATTCTCTTCAGCCGTTTTCTCGTAATCCGCGTACGTACAGACATTCAGAGACATAAATTACGGAAAATTAAACAGTGCATTTTCTTGTTACTGTGGATACGACCAATACCGAAATACCATTTTTTAAATTCTGAGCAATACACAGACAAAACTGTTATATTTTGTACGCATAGCCTATAGACTGACTTGTCTAAACATATTAAAAACTATTTAAAATAGTAGCCTATATGCTTGAATCCGCCTTGTCAATACACTTTTATTATTGAAAACCATTTATTCATCGAGCATGTTTCGTGAATATAATACATTCCCTTCATCAACTATTATTAAAGTCCTACTTATTTACAAATATAACAAAGACAATATAGCACTTTCTTTTAATTAAATTAAAATTTAAAGAACTATTATAGCACAAATCACCATATTAATGAATAAACAAACGTTAGTGGTACATTAGGAAAATTATTATTAAATAATTCCGCCTCTGTGGTGTAGTGGTTAACGTGATTAGCTCCCATCCCCGGAGGCCCGGGTTCGATTCCCGGCTCAGCGACAAAATTTGAAAAGTGGTGCGAGGGCTGGAACGGGGTCCATGCAGCCTGAGGAGGTCAACTTAGTAGAGGGAGTTCGATTCCCACCTCAGCCATACTCTAAGTGGTTTTCCGTGGTTTCCCACTTCTCTTCCAGGCAAATGCCTAACTTAAGGCCACGGCCACTTCCTTCCCTTTTCCTCGTCTATCCCTTCCAATCTTCCCATCCCTCACCAAGGCCCCTGTTCAGCATAGCAGGTGAGGCCACCTAGGCGAGGTGCTGGTCATCCTTCCCAGTTGTATTCCCCGATCCAAAGTCTGAAGCTCTATGGTCAATTGTGGTATAATAGTTCTTTAAATTTTAATTGAATTAAAAGAAAGTGTTATATTGTCTTGAGTCCGAGGAAAAAAAAACAAGCCTAAAGGGTAAACAGATTAAGAAAGAAATATTATTACATAAAATTTGTAATATTTAGATGATGCTGAATGAGAATCACTTCCTAAATAAACTTGAGAACATTGCTATCTTCTCCTTTTTTATATTTGTAAATAACTTGTATTTTAAATAGTTTTTAATAGGTTTCAATAATATCACGTTGGAAAACAGTATATACAAGTGTTAGGCCCATATACAGCCGTATTTATGATTTATAAACTCGCTAATGTATTGAAAAAAGAGGGTCGTGTTACATGCTTGTGTCATGTATGTGCTCATGTGTGATCTAGTTTGTTGACGTACTTAGCTGATTCTGCAGTTCGATGAATAGATATTTTCACACACTAATTTTTAACAAGACCAGACTGAAAACTATTCATTCAGACGATTCAAGTTCGTCAGAGTCCGAGTCATCTAGGCCTAATTGTGCTTTATCTCAAAGCATTCGCATTCCTCTTGAACAGACTACTCAAATTACATGAATGCCTTTCAGAGAAGTGTTGTCCACCTCTGCAGCGTAACGGTTAGCACTATTAGCCGCCGTCCTCGGTGGCCCGGGTTCGATTACCGGTACTGCCAGAAATTTAAGAATGGCAGGTTGGGCTGGCATGTGGTTGAAATTGTACATGCAGCTCACCTCTATTGGGGGTGTGCCTGAAAAGGATGGTCAGCGTACTGGCCTTCGGTTTAGTGGGTCGCGAGTTCGATTCCCGGCCGGGTCGGGGATTATATCGCTCATTGGTTAATTCCAGTGGTTCGCCGAAAACCTTCAATGTTGGTCCGTTGTCCGTTACGAAAACTTCGCCAATAATAATAATTTCTTGGCTATTTCTAGCCGGGTGCAGCCCTTGTAAGGCAGACCCTCCGATGAGCGTGGGTGGCATCTGCCATGTGTAGGTAAGTGCGTGTTATTGTGGTGGAGGATAGTGTTGTGTGTGGTGTGTGAGTTGTCGGGATGTTGGGGACAGCACAAACACGACGTTAAACCACTGGCAGCAGTAATAATAATAATAATAATAATAATAATAATAATAATAATAATAATAATAATAATAATAATAATAATAATAATAATAAATCGTTCTTTCTCTTTTTCTCTAGTGGTTTTAACGTATCACTAACTCTGACAAGAATTTTTTCGGTGACGATAGGAAAGTGCTAGAACAGTTAAGGAAGCAACTCTGCCCTAAATTAAGGAACAGCCCCAGTCTGGTTTAGTTTAGTTTTGTTCCGTTTTGTTTAACTCCTTTAGTTTAGTTAAGAATGGTCTAGTTTCCCTTCGTTTACTTTAGTTCACCGAAAGAGCTGGCCTTGAATTTAGGATCGTGCAGCTGTGAGCTTGCATTCGGGGGATGATGGGTTGGAATACCACCGTCGGCACCCCTGAAGATGATTTTCCGTGGTTTCCCATTTTCATACCATGTAAATTCTGGGGCTGTACCTTAAATAAGGCCATGGCCGTTACCTTCCCAATCCTATCTCTTTCCTATCCATGCGTCGTCGAAGACCTTCGATGTGTTAGTGGGACGTTAAAAACTACTAGCAAGAAAGTTTAGTTCGTTTAGTTTTATTTTGGTTTGGTTTAGATCATTCAGTATAGTTTTCTACTTTAATTTAGATGACTTCGTTTAGTTTAGTTCAGTTTAGTTCATTTAGATGAGTTTGGTTTAAGTTGGAGTCGTAGACTCGCTTTACTGTTCCTGTGACCGAGCTCGATAGCTGCAGTCGCTTAAGTGCGGCCAGTATCCAGTATTCGGGAGATAGTAGGTTCAAACCCCACTGTCGGCAGCCCTGAAGATGGTTTTCCGTGGTTTCCCATTTTCACACCAGGCAAATGCTGGGGCTGTACCTTAATTAAGGCCACGGCCGCTTCCTTCCCACTCCTAGCCCTTCCCTGTCCCATCGTCGCCATAAGACCTATCCGTGTCGGTGCGACGTAAAGCAACTAGCAAAAAAAAAAAAAAACTGTTCCTGTGACTGCCAAGCAATCGCTGATCTCAGTCACATCTTCTCGTGCCGACTTTACCATGTGCAGAGATAAAAAAATTAATAACAACTTAACAGTAAGTGAACTTTCAGCTCTCACTTAACATACAGTGTATTTTATCCCGCCAATAAGCAGGGGTGTATGAAGCAATTGCCAAATTCATAAAAAGACACATATTTAAGAATATAAGGTCTGCAGTGCTACAACATCAGCGAAAAAGTAACTTAACCGACTACAGTTCTACCCTACCCCATGGCACTACAGCCCTTAAAGGGCTTTGGCCTACCAAGCGACCACTGCTCAGCCTGAAGGTGTCGTGTGGTCAGCACGACGAATCCTCTCGGCCGTTATTCTTGGCTTTCTAGACCGGGGCCGCTATCTCACCGTCAGATAGCTCCTCAATTCTAATCACGTAGGCTGAGTGGACCTCGAACCAGCCCTCAGGTTCAGGTAAAAATCCCTGACCTGGCCGGGAATCGAGCCCGGGGCCGCCGGTTAAGAGGCAGGCACGCTACCCCTACACCGCGGGGCCGGCCGACTACAGTTGCAGTTGTGTGTGTGTGAGAGAGAGAGAGAGAGAGAGGCAGATAAAGTATATGGTAAGGACTCAGAAACATTAAAACTACGAAATCCAAGTACACTATTATGGAATACTTCATAAGAGTGTACGTATTGCAAGTGTAAATTTACTGTTTTCCTTTCATTCCAGTGTATTTGTAGCTGGCTGTTTCGCCTGTTACCTAAAGCCAATAAATTAAAATTAAAAATATTTAAGTATAGTTAATTTAGTTAGCCTAAGTTTAGTTCAGTTCATTTCGTTTGGTTTAGTTGAATTTAGGTTAGTTTAGTCAATTTTGTTTTGTTTAATTTACACACTGAAAGGAGATCCTGTGACATAAATTTAACATGGATGTTCTCATGCCCCGCTGTAGAACTGCGAAATTATGTGTCACACCCCACCGAAATTAAAAATAAAAATGAAATGACTCCAAGGGGTAGGAAATGCAAATACGACAACATGACTCGAGGTAATAATTGTAACCAATGCAATACTCGATTCGAGTCGTCATCATTACCAATGCGTGTGCCCATATGCGATCAATGTTTATGTAGGGAGATCCCTGACTGTCTGCTCCTCTGAAGATTGAATGTCTTAATTTACTCGTTCCTGCCTTTACTTTCCTAATTCTAATTTTAAACAAGCAGTTCGAGCAGACATAAGGGTAATCTGGGCGTCTGTAATATTGCAGACTGTGACTAATGCGGACAATAAAAAGTGCCAGCTCTGTTAGCAGCTAATGGACTAGAAACAATTAATCACGTGAGAACATAGCCCCATTGGCAGAAATAACTATACTACCTTCTTTGAACGTTCAGCCCTTTTCCTAAAGTATCATACTTCAAGAGTCAGTAGTTACACTGTAGTTCTCAGAACTTAATGTCTAATTACAAACTGTCTATGGTACCCACAGACTATATTGAATCATTCATGATAATGCGGGCCTTCAAACAGGCCAAGACAAAAAAAAAAAAAAAAAAAAAAAAACCGGCTCAAACGAATTTTGGGCGAGTGGTTAATTTAAAGGATTTGAAAACATTCGTAGTCCGCCTCTGTGGTGTAGTGGTTAGCGAGATTAGCTGCCACCCCCGGAGGCCCGGGTTCGATTCCCGGCTCTGCCACGAAATTTGAAAAGTGGTATGAGGGCTGGAACGGGGTCCACTCAGCCTCGGGAGGTCAACTGAGTAGAGGTGGGTTCGATTCCCACCTCAGCCATCCTGGAAGTGGTTTTCCGTGGTTTCCCACTTCTCCTCCAGGCGAATGCCGGGATGGTACCTAACATAAGGCCACGGCCGCTTCCTTCCCTCTTCCTTGCCTATCCCTTCCAATCTTCCCATCCCTCCACAAGGCCCCTGTTCAGCATAGCAGGTGAGGCCGCCTGGGTGAGGTACTGGTCATTCTCCCCAGTTGTATCCCCGACCGAGAGTCTGAAGCTCCAGGACACTGCCCTTGAGGCGGTAGAGGTGGGATCCCTCGCTGTGTCCGAGGGAAAAGCCGACCCTGGAGGGTAAACAGATGATGATGATGATGATGAAAACATTCGTTAGATGGAAATATAAAATATGCAAGCAAATATGCCCTGAAAACTAGCAAAATATAACCTAAAAAAGTAAACTATGACTTCAGCATTTTAGGGATAGGTAGCAAGTATTAGCGATAACATGGACCTGTGCGTCTATGAGGATGGGGCCGTATCTATGATGAATTCTAGTGCTGAAGACGTTACACACACACACCCAGCCCCCGAGCCATCGTAATGAACCAATGAAGGTTAAAATCTCCGACACGGCCGGGAATCGGACCCGGGACCCTCTGCACAAAAGGCCAGGACGTAACCATCTAACCATGGAACCGGACTTAGGGATGAGTATCAAGAATAAGATCATTACTAACATTATCTTTACCGGGCGAGTTGGCCGTGCGGTTAGGAGCGCCCAGCTGTGAGCTCGCATCCGGGAGATAGTGGGTTCGAACCCCACTGTCGGCAGCCCTGAAGATGGTTTTCCGTGGTTTCCCATTTTCACACCAGGCAAATGCTGGGGCTGTACCGTAATTAAGGCCACGACCGCTTCCGTCCCATTCCTAGGCCTTTCCTCTCCCATCGTCGCCATAAGACCTATCTGTGTCGGTGCAACGTAAAACAAATAGCGAAAAAAAAACATTATCTTTCTTCTTTCTTTCTTTCTTTCTTTCTTTCTTTCTTAATCAGTTTACCCTGTTTACCCTCCAGGGTTGGCTTTTTCCTTGGACTCAGCGAGGGATCCCACCTCTACCGCCTCAAGGGCAGTGTCCTGGAGCGTGAGACTTTGGGTCAGATGAAACAACAGGGGAGGAGGACTAGTACTCCGCCAAGGCTGCCTCACCTGCTATGCTGAACAGGGGCCTTGTGAGAGGATGGGAAGATTGGAAGGGATAGACAAGGAAGAGGGAAGGAAGCGGCCGTGGCCTTAAGTTAGGTACCATCCCGGCATTTGCCTGGAAGAGAAGTGGGAAGCCACGGGAAACCACTTCGAGGATGGCTAAGGTGGGATTCGAACCCAACCGTACTCAGTTACCCTCCTGAGTTGACGCCGTTTCAGCCCACATACCACTTTTCAAATTCTGTGGCAGAGCCGGAAATCGAACCCAGGCCTCCGGGGGGGGGGGGGGGTGTGGCAGCTAATCACGCTAACCACTACACCACAGAGGCAGACATTACTAACACTATACGTGCTTAAAAAAACGATAATAAGCAGATACATTAAATTCTGCGAACTAACAGAACTACAGTAGGTACGTTAAAACTTTATGAATTCATTCGGTACCATAGTCCTGAGCCGCAGTTCTCACTGTTTTCCTAAAAAAAGGAAACAAAAAAGAAGTATAAGCATGAATTTTGGTATCTGTCGGCGTACGTTTGTACTGCATGATGTCTTGTAAAGCTGCTACCTGTCTCTTTCGAGAAAAGAAAGAAAAATACACCTACCACAGTACTTGCAAATTCTGTGTTTCAAACTCGATGCAGATAATATGTAAGCTACCCCGTTAAAAGCGATGCCTCAATTTTATTTAAAAAGCTCAAAATATAACCAAATTCGACCTTTTATAATTAAAATGAGCAAAACATGACCAAAACATTAAAAATGGCCGAAATATGCATTTATATGCAACACAAAATTGATTTACACGGGGCAAAGGATCTATCATTAAAAAATATTTTTCAGATTTTGGGTAAAATGAGCACAGGAAAGAAATATGACTTTCTCTTAACATCCGAACCTTACTTAACATCACTGAAAGCATAAAATAGTGTGGAAAAAGGGATAAATAACACAGCAATTACAAGCGCCTTGAAGATAAAATACTTCATTTGTGAGGTGATGGAGTGAAAGTACAGTATGGAGATTACTATAAGTACCTAAGTAGATAGATAGATAGATAGATAGATAAATGTCTTTATTGGCGTAGTTAAGGCCATTAGGCCTTCTCTTACACTAAACCAAGTATTAATATAAGCAATGGTCTATAAAAAAAATTAATCACGTGACAGCATAGTTCTGTTGGCAGAAATAACTAACTTAATTTCTTTGGGCATTCAGCTCTTTTCGTAATTATCTTATCTCAAGACTCAGTCGGTATCACTGAAAGAACCTACGTGTTCACTGAGGAAGTGTTTTCGTGGTTTGGATGAAGTAGCTATCAGCTTGCATTCGGGAGACATAGACGGTGGGTTCGAACCCCATTGTCGGCAGTCCTGAATATGGTTTTCCCATTTTCACACCAGGAAAATGCTTGGACTCTACCTTAATTAACGCCACGGCCGCTTTATTCCCACTCATAGGCCTGTCCTATCCCATCGTCGCCGTTATACCTACCTGTGTCGGTACGCCTTAAAAATATCTACTAGGCCTACGTGTAGAAATAAAGATCTTCATTCGGGTAAACACATTATCGAGGTGGTAAATAAACGTTGCAGATCACTTCATATGATTATGGGGACATTTTATTTATTTATTTATTTATTTATTTATTTATTTATTTATTTATTTATTTATTTATTTATTTATTTATTTATTTATTTATTTATTTATTTATTTATTTTATTTATTTATTTGCATAAAGGACACCTGAGAGAATTCTTAGCACGGGGATTTTTTGAATACGATGCACTCAAGCCCTCTAATAAGCAGCCCCAATAGCAATGATTTTGATCACATTATTAATCTGTTTCTACTTTAGAATTATTTGATCACTTTTCAAACATCTGGAATTGTCCGTTCTCCCAAGATATTTTTCACGTTTCGTGAAGCTCATTTCTATATGCCTTGGAATACATTTGGTCTCAATATCTGAATTCTGCAGAAGATACAAAATTAGGGTCACTGTCCAAAATTTTGACACGGTTTGCTGATAAAGAGTCCTTATCTAATATATTAGTGTCATTTTCATCGATATCTGACTCGGCACTAATAATTAGGCTACTTTCTTTCTTTTTTCTTAATGCGTTTATCCTCCAGGGTTGGTTTATCCCTCGGACTCAGCGAGTGATCCCACCTCTACCCCCTCAAGGCCAGTGTCCTGGAGAGTGAGACTTTGGGCCGAGGGATACAACTGGGGAGGAGGACCAATACCTCGCCCAGGCTGCCTTACCTACTATGCAGAACAGGGGCCTTATGGGGAGACGGGAAGATTGGTAGGGATAGACAAGGAAGAGGGAAGAAAGCAGCCGTGGCCTTAAGTTAGGTACCATCCCGGCATTTTCTTGCAGAAGTGAGAAACCATGGAAAACCACTTCCAGGATGGCTGAGGTGGGAATCGAAACCTCCCTCTACTCAGTTGACCTCCTGAGGCTGAGTGGACCCCGTTCCAGCCCTCGTACCAGTTTTTCGAATTTCGTGACAGAGCCGGACCTCCGGGGTTGGCAGCTAATCACACTAACCGGCACTAATGATAACTCGTGATACTTTTTCTTCATTCAGCGAAAGACTTGGCCCTGCCATTATTGTTTACAAAATACTACGCTTGAGATTAGTCAGACGCCGCCATAGAAATACGAAAACATCGTTCAGTCTGCATCGATGTTTACTCTTTAGTTCCATTTCTTGGCACCGGGTCAAGGATGAGGTGACATTAAAATGATTGCATATTTTTACGGCCGGAACCAGTGAAGACGAAATGAATGAGCGCGAACGAACTGGATAAATAAGTGGAAGTGCCTGGAAGTGAAAATGGTAAACCACATAAAACCATTCTCAGGACAGCTGATATTGGGGTTCGAACTCACTCACCTCGCGAATGTGAATCATGTGAATCATAGCTGTTGTGTCTCTGAAAAATTGATACAGTACATTATCGTGCTATCCGAATATGTCTAGGGACAATGAATTCTACTCCTACGAACGCACTCCTAGTCGGAAGCCAAGGAGATGCCCCTCACGATGAGAAGATAATATCTGGCGAATGCCTCTTTTATTCGCCGGTCAACACTGGGGACCAATAAACTGATAAGCAAATTAAGACTACAACAAATGGCAGTCGGCAGAAATAACACCAGTCCGAAACAACGGACTATATTATTATATGAAAGCTTCAAGAATATCCAACACTTGATTCCCCTCATACTTCAGTGTGAAAGACTCCCTGTATGTCAACGAAAGTACGAACTTCTTAAATTAATTCCTTCCATATTCTTCTTACCATGTTTCATATTAACAGTGTTTCCATCAATGAAAGTTTATCAGCTTTTCCCAATACCACATGGCCCTATTTTGTTAATATTTATACCGACGGATCCAAGTCCACAACAGGCGTGGGTTATGCATTCTTCTGTGCTGCATCTCAGGTGTCAAGAAAGTACTTTTTTTTTACCTCAAGAGACGTCTACTGTTACTGCATAAATTTTACCTATCCATTAGTTATGGAATTCGTCACTTCCGCAAAATTCTAATATTTTCTGACCCACAATGTGCCCTTCAAAAGCTACAAAATTCTCGTTGGGATCTGTCTACACATCAGTATAAATTAGACATTTTAAACTTAATCTATACCGCCCAGGAAAAAGCTCAGGAAGTACATCTCCTATGGATTAAAGACCACGCTGGTATAACGATGAACGAGATAAGTAGACCAGATAGCGAAAGAAGCCACAACTTGTGAACTCCTCCTTTACAAACAGATACCATATTCTGATTCCCTGTCCATAATCTACAAGGAATTGTCTGAGTACTCGAAAATTTCACACCTTACAAGGGGAAAGCACGATGCTAAAATTCAGCCCACCATACCAACGCAAATCTGGTTCGAGAAATTGAAACTAACTCGCAGACACCTTTCATCATTAATAAGAATGCGTCTGGAGCATGGTTGCAATTCTCACTGCCCAGAATCCTCTGGAGAAACAGCCGACTTAAACCACATCATATTGTGAATCTGGGGCTCGAAGCCCAAAATCCATTAACAGACGGTTGAGGGACTAGCCTTCTGACTTCAACTTAGCAGGTACGATCCTGGCTTAGTCCAGTGGTATTTTAAGGTGCTCAAATACGTCAGCCATGTGTCGGTAGATTTATTGGCACGTAAAAGAGCTCCGGCACCTCGGCGTCTCCGAAAACCGTAAATGTAGTTAGTGTGACGTAGAGTTATTATTATTATTATTATTATTATTATTATTATTATTATTATTATTATTATTATTATTATTATTATTACTATTATTATTATTATTATTATTATTATTATTATTATTATTATTATTATTATTATTATTATTATTATCATGTAAGAAGTAGGCCTACTCCCAACAACAGAACTCTTCTTTGGTGAAGTTACATACCCCATTGCCAACTTCAGTTGCCATCCTGTTTTCAAACCTAACTCCACAATTAAGCGCTGTAATTTGCCAATATTTATAAACTGTAGTATTAATTTATAAGATATGACATTTTTTTCAACCACGAAATGTATGTACCATAAATGTATGCTCACTTTGTAAATGCTGGCCGCATGGTCTTCCGAGGCCTAACGCCATTAGTAGTAATAAAAAAGCAGTTGCGCGTTAACATATGCGGCCAATCTGTTCGGTGTTCAGTTTGCATCGATGAATAACATCAACTCGGGGTATAATTCAAATGCATAAAGATAGATGTCACCAGATACCGTACTGTAACAGGTACTGTACGTGTATAGTAATGGAGGCAAAAATCTTCGAAACATGCTGGTACGTTCATAGAGGCCTTGTGACACATACGACCAATAGGGGCGAGTAGAAATTAGAAAGGGGGGGGGGGGTCAGAAATGTAAAGGAACTAAAAGTGCCTAGGATTGAGGGATATAGCGTCCGGCGGGGGGGGGGGATGGAGAGGAGAGACGTAGGTTATATTTTCTTTTCAAGATCAAGAAATAACAAGAATAACAGGAACTCAGTTGTATATCAAGTTAAGAAAGTACAATTACAGTTTGTTAATGGATTTTGGGCTTCGAGCCCCAGATTCACAATCCCTGAGCAATGAGCCCAACTTTACCTATACACAAGGTTCAACAAAGGGGCAGAAAATCCCAATCATGCCAAGGAACATTTGCTCCCAATTACCCAGTTAAGCCTGCTTGAGGCACACAGAAAATACAATTTTTAGAAAGAGCGAACCCGCTCTCAAAGTTCAAGCCAATTCAAAGGCCACACCAAACTCCACCTTCAAGTTGCCCTCCAGGCACACAAGAACAGGAGTAAAAATACCTAACCTACTGAGGCCTATTCACTAAAGAAACAGGACAATAACATGGCCCCAAAATACCAACTTGAGTGGAGGCGTAACTTGCACTCCTAATACACCTTTTTAAAACCTATTTGGCTCTTAGGCCGCTTATGCAAGGGCTAATCCCATACTACGGAGGTGACACGATAGGAAATTTTATTACATTATGAAGCGAAGAAAAACGGTTATGAAAACGTAGTCATCTCAAAAACAATATGAGAGGGAGCTCGAGAGGGTTAGGCACTCTCTATCCCGATTTGTAGTTAAAGAGACGGAATTTATACCAAGTGTCTTTTACATTTTAAAGGAAGGTTACATGATAAAAGTTTCGAACCTGCCCCGAGGGTTAAACTGCTGAGCTAGCAAGAAATGAAGTTATAAGAAGGCCATTACCTTATGGAAGAACTGCTGCCCGAAGGAAGGGGCGCTTCCCGCCCCCTGCTACATAATCACCCTAGGAAAGATGTTACTGAAGTGGCCAGGAGACAAGAAAATCAGCAGTTTATATACCCTCGCGGCAAATTCGAGACGTTTCATGAATGATTACCCATACCCCCCTCAATTTTATTGGCTAGGATCAAGCAACATATCCATATCGGAGAAGACATACGTTATTGGTCAAAAATTAATTAGAGAAATTCGGGATTGGCTAAATTCAAAACAAGCGGAAAGAGAAGGGTTATACTGCCAACCCAAAAAATGACTGAAAGAAATTTAACAAAGAACAAACTTATGAACACAAAATTTCTCAAAAAACAGTTCCTTCACTTCGCACTAGGGTGCACAATAGTAGTTCTTCAGTAGTGCCATCTAGAAGAGAATGTTCACACTTCTCACTACAGAGAAAACAAATATAAATCGAAAAAGACACAGTTCAGAACTCTTCAAAATTTACAATAGCGACATCGTCTGAGAAACTTTAGAATTAACATGGTTGTTAAAGTTCAGGCTTCCTCCAGTAGAGGAGTTTCAACTGGCGCAATGTTTGAATTAGCGGCGCGGAGGTGTACCGCCCGGTACAATTATTATTATTATTATTATTATTATTATTATTATTATTATTATTATTATTATTATTATTATTATTATTATTATTTTACTAGTGACTTTACGTCGAACCGACACAAACAGGTCTTATGCCAGGGATGGGATAACCGCACGACCAACTCGGCTGGTAAACCATGTCTAGAGGCATGATATTTTCGCATTGTTTTATGTTCGATTTCGCGAAAAGGAAACCACTTTTCGCGTTATTTCGCGAAATAGGGCTGATCCCATCGTTTTTATTTCGCTTTAATCCTTTCCTAAAGTTATTCATAAAAAGTTTAATTCGTGAGATTTGTGAATTATTCATGTAAAAGATAGATAAATAAAGAAAAGAAATATAATCATTCGTTATTCCTTATGTAGTCTTGATTAGAACTATAATATAGTCCTAATCAAGATCACATAACAAATTACCCTTCACCCTATATGGCCATGTCATTAATGGATTTTATAGAATATTAATACGAAGAGATATTTCAGTCGAAATGAGAAACCCTTATTGTATCCTCTTTTCCTTCACACACACGTGATATTGTAATACAATTTCAAGATCGTTATTTTCAACGAATTTCGCTGCATTTTCGCACTTACGGCAAAATAAGTAAATTTTGCTTTAAAATGGCGTAGTCGTTTTAATTCACTGTAATTTGCGAAAGCTAAACCACCATGTTTTAACCAGAATCAAATGATTCGTGAAGATATTTCAAAATCGCTTCAAAATGCTTTTTGTAGCGTTTATCGTTAGTGCGAAAAAAATCATTCCTCTAACCAGCGTACATATAATTTTTTTTTTTTGCAAGTTGCGTTACATCGCGCCGACACAGATAGGTTTTATTTATTTATTTATTTATTTATTTATTTATTTATTTATTTATTTATTTATTTATTTATTTATTTATTTATTTATTTATTTATTAAGTGGCGAAGTTAGGGCTCTTGGCCCTCTCTTACACTTAACCACATACAATTTTTTATTTTTACAGTATTCATCTAAAATATCATTGTAATCAACTTCTGTTATTGAGATATGTAAGTCAGAGAAGGAATTACAGTAATACAATTAATTAAGGTTACTACTGATGAAAAATTATAGGATAAATAGAGAGTGGAGAATAACAAAAAAAAATATATCAACTTATAACCTAAAGAATATATCTACAACTAGCTTAAAGGAAAACTTATTCAAATATAAGGCTAAAATAAATTAACTAGTATGTTACGATCTGAGTGTACTAAAATCGATTTTACTATGTAGTCTATTTCTACGAACAGTCTATAGCCTTAAATGAGAGTACTGAGAATGTAAATGGGATAGCCTAAGAACTTAAATCACCGGGCGAGTTGGCCGTGCGCGTAGAGGCGCGCGGCTGTGAGCTTGCATCCGGGAGATAGTCGGTTCGAATCCCACTATCGGCAGCCCTGAAGATGGTTTACCGTGGTTTCCCATTTTCACACCAGGCAAATGCTGGGGCTGTACCTTAATGAAGGCCACGGCCGCTTCCTTCCAACTCCTAGGCCTTTCTTATCCCATCGTCGCCATAAGACCTATCTGTGTCGGTGCGACGTAAAGCCCCTAGCAAAAAAAAAAAAAAGAACTTAAATCTATTACGTCATTTTTGGTTTCATTCACACGTAATTCACTCTTACATTCATCGAGTCAACTGTATGTACTCTGGAGGAATTTACGGTAGGCTGTTTTAAATGTCCTAGACGAGCAAGACTTTTTAATATCATCCGGGATCGTATTCCATAACCTCGTAGCAGGGACCAGAAATGAATGGCTGTAGGTATTCGTTCGATGCGGTGCTATTTCAAGTAGTGATCCGGAACGAGTGTTAATTTCGTGGAACGAAGAAAGAAGCCTAAAATTGGACGATAGGTAGGTGGGGCTGTTTGAAGCAAGCAAGCAACTGATAGAGGAGGGTCATTTGGTGCGTTGGCGATGGGACAGGAAAGGGCTAGGAAGGGGAAGGAAGCGGCCGTGGCCTAAATTAAGGTACAGCCCCAGCATTTGCCTGGTGTGAAAATGGGAAACCACGGAAAACAATCTTCAGGGCTGCCGACAGTGGGGTTCGAACCCACGATCTCCCGAATACTGGATACTGGCCGCACTTAAGGGACTGCAGCTATCGAGCTCGGTTACATGCAGTTTAACGTAACCTAACTTATTCCATGAAAAACAAAATAGGAAGACACAATTCATGTATTTACACTCAACTTGATCCGTTCAGTACCGCTGCCAACCTTGCTTTTTAAATACCGGTTCAAATCGAGTGTCCCTTAGAACAATGGGCAACGAATCCCATGTTCGAATTGTACTGGCAACAAAGTTATTTAAGTTCGGTAATAAAATATTTCTTTCAAATTTTGATTCAATGCTATGTAACGGTTCAAATCCCGTTACAAGATAATATCTTTATTATTATTATTATTATTATTATTATTATTATTATTATTATTATTATTATTATTATGTCAGTATTATTTCATTTGTGAGATTACTATTATTTTGTTATAATTATTATTCAATTCCAGTACGCAAAGCTTGTCGCATGCGTATTTGTAATTGAGTGTATGCATATATACGTATATGTAGATTATCATTAAATACCTGTACAGTGAGAGTTTCGACGTATCAGATGTGGATATGACGTCGTTATATTGTTATACTACTGGCGATTCTGCCAAGTCATTGCTACGCCATGGCTACGTCATCGTATTTAGTTAACACTGAGCTCACTTTCTTTGAGAAACCCAACGAGCCGGCGGCGGTTTCACAACTGTATGTAATATTTGCCGCGTTGTGGGAGTATGTCATTGTTATTTCGGGAGATTACGTAGCTGTGTCAACCAACGTCTATAAAAGGTGGGTGCATATTGTAGCGTCAGTCATTACTTAAACGGAAGCAGTACAGTGAAGTAGTCTACTAGATGAAGAGGCCTCAGTCGGTCAGTCAACGAGTGTGAACGAGAGATGGAGAAGACTCAGTGAGCCATTATTCTTTGGTCATTGAGAGAGTGAGGCCAAACTTGGTCTGTCACTTAGTTGAAGACACGGACGCAAAGGCTTACCATGGAGTCACAGAGGGACACACCTGCCAAGAGGTAATACCATATTGACTTACAAAGAAGTCAGATGATATGGAGAAGAAGCAGTCACAAGGATGTATCACCAAGTTAGGCGTGACACATCTACAGTAAACACCAGATCAAAGGAATACGTCGTAATTACACTCAAAGTGTTGAAGGTACAGTCAAGTGAATCATTGAGGGAAATATTTCGTATAAATTGTTAAATGTCCGGTCAAGAAGAATTCAAATTCATGCCTAATTTCTTTCAGTTGCAATGTCATAATTTCATATTCTCATCTGTTTTATCGCAACAAGACTCACTATTTTTTGATATATTATTTAAAGAATATATATTGTTCTATCAAACGAATTCATGGTTTTATTTCAATGAAAGTAAAATATCTTAACCTCAAATTTAATGGGGAAACCGAACGCCAATCTCCTTTTCCCAGAACTTATATGGTATGTTGTCAAAAGTAAGCTTATTACCCCACACCCTAGAGATAGTCAAGAGTCTCATTCTCTTATTGCTGCACTGAGTGGCAGCTGGCGCCCTTCAAATAACGTATGTGTAAGTAAGCAGGTAACAAGTAAGTGTGAGTACAAGGTTCGACGAGTGTGTATTTTATTTAATGAATGTTAATTTTCATAATTTCCATTTTAAATGTAGATATTTCATATTTTCCATATTAAATGCAGATTTATATAATATAATATGTTTCAAAAGTTAGTCAGACAGTTAGGAAACTTACAGCTATAAATACAACTTTCACCAAAGGAAACATTATTACACATGTATTACAATTAAGAAGATGTACTGTGTGATTATATAATTGAAAATCGTTTAGTATTTGATTGCGCACTTTCAGATTAACAGACACTAAAGAGACTACCAGACCGAAGAATGCGCGCTGCAAGGGGATGAACAGTCTGCCTCCGTGGTGTAGTGGTTAGCGTGATTAGCTGCCACCCCCGGAGGTCCGGGTTCGATTCCCCGCTCTGCCACGAAATTTTAAGAAGTGGTACGAGGGCTGGAACGGGGTCCACTCAGCCTCGGAAGGACAACTGAGTAGAGGTGGGTTCGATTCCCACCTCAGCCATCCTGGAAGTGGTTTTCCGTGGTTTCCCACTTCTCCTCCAAGCAAATGCCGGGATGGTACCTAACTTAAGGCCAAGGCCGCTTCCTTCCCTCTTCCTTGCCTTCCCGTCCCTCCACAAGGCCCCTGTTCAGCATAGCAGGTGAGGCCGCCTGGGCGAGGAACTGGTCATTCTCCCCAGTTGTATCCCCGACTCAAAGTCTGAATCTCCAGGACACTGCCCTTGAGGCGGTAGAGGTGGGATCCCTCGCTGAGTCCGAGGGAAAAACCGACCCTGGAGGGTAAACAGATTACGAAGGGGATGAATCATACCTCGGTGTCCATGATGAAATGAAATGGCGTATGGCTTTTAGTGCTGGGAGCCAGATGCAGGTCTTTGGATTTGACTCCCGCAGGCGACCTGCGCGTCGTGATGAGGATGAAATGATGATGAAGACAACACATACACCCAGCCCTCGTGCCAGCGAAATTAACCAATTAAGGCTAAAATTTCCGACCCTGCCGCGAGTCGAACCCGGGACCCCTGTGACGCAGTCCATGGTGTTGGCAATAATATACCCCTGCTACCCTTCCTCATAATACATGCTTCACACCGCTGCGCGAATCTCCATTATTCGCTGTGGCGCTCTACGAATCGGTTCGTCGCGGCGAACGACATTTTGTGCGTAATTCCGCTAAGAATTTTTAAAATAATATTAAAGAAATTAAAGGAAAAAATTAGTTGATAAGACAACAGGGCTTATACACATTATTTTTAATAGTTCCTAGTTTCAGGCGGCTAAAATGGAATAATAACGTAGTTTCGTCTCCACACAGTGGGCGGTCGACTGCCCCCCCTCCCTCCAACCACCATCGGCAGATTTCATCGCCACCACTGCATGCTGCAGCGAACCTAACGGTACGTGCATAAGCATTAAAAGATAAAGCAGCTTAATATCTCGTTCATCGCCTCTGTACATAAAATGTCTTCCAGGACCTATTTAACAGTAGGCGTTACAAAACGGTAAGCTCCTGTATGCACTGAAGAAGTCCTGCGGTTGTCCAGGACACCTGAGATCCCATTAAGAGTACCTTAGAGCACGTTATATACAGGTATACTACATAATTGCTTGGGACACCAGCAGTCACTGACCCTTGGCAAGAACACATCTGGGAAAGTTTCACTCCAGCCTTTACCTTATGAGTAGCAGCACCTTCTTATCCGGTCCCACCTGCATGGTGAAACAAAGCTCAGGGACTACCTGTCGTAAATCAAGTGAGGAAACAGATGTCAACACAACAGTTCCGAGAACACCTCCGCACCCACTGCCGTGGCATTTACTGACAACTTCTTCCGCTAAATTCATATTTTACCGTAACTGTTCTCCCAACCAACAAGAATGGGCAGGAACTATACAGCTGAGACGAGAGGCATAATATTTTTGAAATAAAAAAGGAAACGCATTTAGTTCAGGATATTTTTCGACCAGCGCATTTTTAGATCCAGCAAGTTTGAAATGGGGGCTGCATACGAGTTCGGACCATGTGAGGATGGCTGGGAATTAGGGTTATGTTAATTTGACCTCAATACCTTTTCTAACTCGGCCCTGACATAATGTTCGGAATGTCCTGATACATACACAAGCACCTACTGGTAACAGAATGTTTTACTATCCTTTTTCCTAAATATTTAAGGTTATTAATATTTTGAAAAGTGTTCGTGTGAACCATACGTGAAGAAGTACAAAATAATCAGGATGTAAGCTCAAGAAAAAGAATGCAAAAGAAAATACCGCTAGAATTCGAAATGGCTCTACCCACGGCATGACTACATTCGGAAAGTGTCTTCAAAATGTCTTCCCATCACTCAACAATATTCAATCAACACATTTTCAATTGACATTTCAAGTAAACTTTAACACACAAGTTTAAATTTTAAATTGAGATTTTAATTAATTTTAACCAAAATAAGTAATATTATTAAACATTAAGGAAATTTACCAATACGACTTTTAACCGTACTAGCACTGACATACCAGTAATGACAGTCCTAGATCTATTTAAAATATGAAACAGTTATTAATCTCCACCATAACAGATTGGTAACAAGTTGGGGCTGAATTAAGTGTAATTAGCAGGGATTGGGGACGAATTAGTTAACTCCGGAACTCAGAGTATGGTGTTAATCAGGTTGAACTGTACAGGCCGGGCTGATTGGCTCGGATGGTAGAAGCGCTTGCCTAAACCGAAGTGGGTGGATTCGATCCCGGCTCAGTTCGGTGGTATTTGAAGTTGCTCAAGTACGCCACCCTTGTGCCGGTAGATTTACTTGCACATAAAATAACTCTTCTGGGACAAAATCCTCTCACCTTGGCGTCTCCAGAAACCGTAGAAGTGGTATATAGAACGTAAATCAATAGCATTATTATGAATTGTACGGAGAAAACTGTACGAGTTAATGAAAATGTGGGTTAAAGTGGATTTAAATAATCCTGCAATCAATTTGCTGAAACTCAAAAATAAACTCGCTCGCCCAAAATTTATTATGCTCTGAAAATTGTAATTCAGGATTCATATTCGAAGAATATAGACTTCATTTTAGCGCATGTATATGCCTGACAAAGAAAGAACAAGTTCACACAAAGGCGGGAAAGGGTGTATTAAATGATTAATATGAAGCTAGTACTAGGTACTATTAGGCTCCTTTCTTAATCCGTTTACCCTCCAGGGTTGGTTTTTTCCCTCAGACTCAGCGAGGAATCGCACCTCTACCACCTCAAGGGTAGTGTCCTGGAGCGTGAGACTTTGAGTCGGGGATACAACTGGGGAGGAAGACCAACACCTCGCCTAGGCGGCCTCACCTACTTGCTGATCAGGGACCTTGTGGGTGGGTGGGTAGATTGGAAGAGGCAGGCAGGAACGAGGGAAGGAAGCGACCGTGGCCGTAAGTTAGGTACCATCCAGACATTTGCCTGGAGGAGAAGTGGGAAACCACGGAAAACCACCTCTAGGATGGCTGAGATGGGAACTGAACCACGGAAAACCACCTCTAGGATGGCTGAAGTGGGAACTGAACTCCCCTCAACTAAGCTGACTTCCCGAGGCTGAGTGGACCCTGTTCCAGCACTCGTACCACTTTACGAATTTCGTGGAAGAGCCGGTAATCGAACCTGGGCCTCCAGGGTTGGCAGCTAATCACGCTAACCACGAAACCACAGAGGCGGACACTACCGGTACTAACGAGGGAGTTAAAGTGATTAGCTGCCACCCCCGCCATGGAGGCATTCTCTTGTACTGACAATTTAATTAATTTCTATAGGGTTCTTTCCGGTCATTTTCAACGTTGCCACCAAACAGCACAGCATACTGTTACTAACCACATCTACTTATATCTACTCGTTTGAACAAATGCATGACCTTATACGGAAAAGCCCTACAGACTTTTTCAGCGAACATATTTGAACTCCCCTACCAATCTTCATGCAATTCAGAGCGAACACTTTCCTCTTAAGTAATGTTATTGGTTTAAGGTCCCACTAAATACTTTTATGATTTTCGGAGACGACGATGTACCGGAATTTTGTCCCATAGTAATTATTTTCATGCTGGTGAATTTGCCGACACGAGGCTAGCATAACCGAAGGCCACTGCGCCGACCATTCAACCAACCCCACAGAAACACGCAATAGCTCTCCCTTCACGTAGGAATGGCGTCTGGAAGGGTATCCAGTCCTAAAACTAGGCTTAATCTGCATTAGTGTCGATCACAGATAACCGAGAAAAAGACCACCGGGAAAGAAATTATTAATAATAATAATAATAATAATGAGAAGAAGAAGTAGAAGAGAGGGTGAGGAGGATGGAGATGGTCTTCAGACTACACCATGACACCTACAAGTCGAAGTACGTCTCCATTAAAGGCAAATTATAACATTACTGCACAGTGGTCAGAACGAAGTGCCTCTGTGGAAAGAAAACTCCGACAAGGGTGGCAGACTCAGACCTTGAAAAAGGCGAAAGAAAATACCTTGAAAAAAGATCGGGTCGAAAGAAGTCACAAAGTGACCAACATACTTCATTGGGGTATTCACATAAATGGCTACAGATCTCTGTACATGGTTATGAGGGTGTTTAGGAGTTGTAGTAAGGATGTAAAGGACCGAGCTCGATAGCTGCAGTCGCTTAAGTGCGGCCAGTATCCAGTATTCGGGAGATAGTAGTTTCGAACCCCACTGTCGGCAGCCCTGAAGATGGTTTTCCGTGGTTTCCCATTTTCACACCAGGCAAATGCTGGGGCTGTACCTTAATTAAGGCCACGGCCGCTTCCTTCCCACTCCTAGCCCTTCCCTGTCCCATCGTCGCCATAAGACCTATCTGTGTCGGCGCGACGTAAAGCAGCTAGCAAAAAAAAAAAGGATGTAAAGGAGAGGGCATTTAAGTCTCTGGTTAGACACCAACTAGAGTATGGCTCCAGTGTATGAGACCCTCACCGGGATTACTTGATTCGAGAACTGGAAAAAATCCAAAGAAAAGCAGCTCGATTTGTTCTGGGTGATTTCCGACAAAAGAGTAGCGTTACAAAAATGTTGCAAAGTTTGGGCTGGGAAGACTTGGGAGAAAGGAGACGAGCTGCTTGACTAAGCGGAACGTTCCGAGCTGTCAGTGGAGTGGAATGATATTAGTAGACGAATAAGTTTGCGTGGTGGCTTTGAAAGTAGGAAAGATCACAATATGAAAATAAAGTTTGAATTCAAGAGGACAAATTGGGGCAAATATTATTTTATAGGAAGGGGAGTTAGGGATTGGAATAACTTACCAAGGCAGACGTTCAATAAATTTCCAATTTCTTTTCACTCAATTAAGAAAAGGCTAGGAAAACAATAGATAGGGGATCTGCCACCTGGGCGACTACCCTAAATGAAGATCAGTAATGACGGATTGATTGATTGAGAGCGAACCCGCAACTCTATAAAGCCATGGTGAAAAATACGACAACGATGAGGAAAAGGAGACTTACCTTTTATGGACACACTACAGTAGGTGCAGTACCGGTCGTTGACGGGTACCTACATCACATAGCATGTGCAAAGTTATGTAACTCCCCAGCTACTTTCTGCCAATATTCAGGCAGACTGTTTTACTCGGGACTCAAGCTTAATCACATGTCGGAGGACAAAGCACATCACAACAGTGTTCAATGTAATGTTATTGTTATTTTTGATCTGTTTTATAAGTTTTCGATATTGTGTCGCTTCGTATTTACTTTTCTTCCGACTCCCACCTGTCTTTTTCTTCAAGCGATCCTTCCTTTACGAGCTCTTTTCTCAATTTTACAATGACCATTTTCTTTGGCGATATGGAACGATGACTACGCCGTTTTACACCTTAAAGTGACCATGACAAAAACCATCGCCAGTTAACACGATTGAACAGTAATTCCATATTAGCAATGATCGGCGTTGTTATGGACTAAGCAGCACAAGACTAAATTCCTCAGTTCTATTATGATAGCCGCTACGGTAAAAATACAGTATATAAGGCGGTCGGAAATTTAATTCTATATAACTTTAGTTATGTAGTATTTTTCTTATCGATAGGACCACTAATAACATAGATATTTGAGAATTACATTTTAGGCCTTCCCCTAAATTACCACTTCACTCAACATGAATAAAATTACTTACAACCTAGATTGTAGTACCTCATTCCCCGATTTTAGATACCGATTTCCATTAAATTCTCTTCAGCCTTGTTCTAGCAATGCGCGTACATACATACAGACGACAGAAATGACGGAAAATGAAAAAGTGCATTTCCTTGTTACTGTGGACACGATCGATACAGAAATACCATTCTCTTTTAAATTCTGAACAATGTACAGACAAAAGTCTTATTCTATATACAGATTCAAAGCACAAATCAAGAAATGCTGGCCAACGAAATAGTCCTTCTACAAGAAAAATGGAAAACACCACCTGGGTGGCTTACACAGGTGCACAAGGATCTGGCAGAAGTGGGTGTCAAGGAGGAAGAGATACAGGACAGAACAGCATTTAGGAAAATGTTTGCGGGAGTGAGGGATGCATTCGAAAATCTACTGGCCAAGCTACGTATCATCTCGGTGGAAAAACGAGAAAGGAGTAGCCGAAGACTTAAGTGCAAAGAGAAGGAGAGGTAGATTGTGTAAATGTAGCCCACAGATGACTGTATCAATGAATAATAATAATACCACCACTTACCCCAGTTTACGTTGGAGCGTCCCGTCAAATGAATCCTTATAAATATCCACCGTGTTAGCTGAGCTCTATTATTACACACTGTTTATATTCAGGGCAACAGTATCACACTGGCTGAGCTTATCTCAACCGAGGGTCACTCTAAGACAAAGAAACAGGAAAGTGTTCCACTGCACTACTGTAAACCAGAAGGGTGGGATAGAAAATTCAACACAAGAGCAATGTCAGCAAGTTCATTGAGAAACAAAACACTCATTGTTTGTGGCAACTTCACATGAATGAAAACAAAAAGCGAGCGACAGCAGTAGTGAAGACCTTGGTAGCCAGGTGAGTGTGTGTTCTAGGAAGTAAAGATCGTATTAATATCGTGAACTTATCGAGCAAGTAGTTCCGAACATTAGGGCAAAGAAAAGAAAGTATCTTGTTTAGTTTTAATTTTATAGGTTGAACGTCTTGAATCATTTGTCTGGATGAATTCAACTGGGTGTAAATCATACAAACAGTAGACGAAAATCTGAAGTTACGACGAAAGTGCTGGAAGTGAAGGTCAACAAATCAAAGACAGAAGTGTTGATTGTTATGGAAGAATTTTGAAGATAAGAGAAACCAAATGTTAACAAGGATACTTAATGCTGAATGCTTTGTCAGTGTTCTGTAAGGTAAGAATGATAACTTCTTCTTCTCCTTCTTCTTCTTCTTACGCTTTTCCCACGCCCCGGTAGGGTAATAATAATAATAATAAAAATAATAATAATAATAATAATAATAATAATAATAATAATAATAATAATAATAATAATAATAATAATAATAATAATAATAATAATCGTTTGACCTCAGCTAGCGTGTGCAGACATTTCAATTTGGCGCCATCTGGCTGTATGCTCGTCAATTTCGACGTTCCGTTTTACCCTAGGCGCACTAGATGGCAGACCGAATAAACTGAAACTCTCTTGGGTGTCTATGGCTGAGATTTTAATGAATATTGTCGGGTGAACACCATTTGTGTCACCAGAGACCATTTACATGCCGGCATCGTACCGACATGGAGTGTCAAATCGACTTTTTGATGATGATGATGATGATGATGATTGTTGTTTTAAGGGGCCTAACATCGAAGGTCATCGGCCCCTAGAATCGACTCTTTTCCGCCCTTCAAAAATCCGACTACCTCTGCCGGGTTTGAGTCCGCTATCTTGGTATCCGGAGGCCGACATTCTACCACTGATCCACAGAGGCAGCTCCTGGTAGGATCATGAGCGCGAATTGCCTCTCACATGTGGATTTGGCCCTGTTTTACGACCGGATGACCTCTCCTGACACCAATTTTATACGGAGGGATGTATTCACTATTGCCTGCTTTTATGGTGGTTGGTAGTGTCGTTTATAACGAGTGACTGGCTCTGCGGTTTGCGTATCGTAGCTGTCAGCTTACATTCGGGAGGTAGTGGGTTCGAACCCTACTGCCGACAGCCCTTAAGATGGTTTTCCGTAGTTTCCCATTTTCACAAGACAAATGCTGGGGCTGTGCCTTGATTAAAGCCACGACCGCTTCCTTCCCACTCCTAGCCCTTTCCTATCCCATCGTCGCCATAAGACGTATCTGTATCGGTGTGATGTAGGCCAAAGCAAATTGTGAAAAAATAAATTAATTCATGTGTGGTTTATTGTGTGCGTAACCCAGCTCCCGAGTCAGGTGATTAACTAGACGCGGATAAATTCATCGACATGGCTGAGAATCGAACCCTAGATCAATACTTATCATTCAGTCAAGGTGTCAGAACAAGACGAGGTGTGGAAAGAGTATTCTGTGAATTTGCAATGAAATTAATATATATTTATATGAGCAATTATAGACCTACTCTTCTGTAGGGCACGATAGCTGAGTGGTATCGTCACTGGCATCTTATCTAAGCGGCGACGGTTCGAATCAAAGTCAATGCATATGAGAATTTCAAAATGAAATATCACGTCACTGTGGTTCGGATTCCACGTAAAACTGAATGCCCCGTGACTATGCTCACGTTATATAACGTCACATAAAAGTACAATTTTCTCTTTGTCTGTCTCTTGTCTGTTGCCTACTTTTCTGGAGTTGGTGAATTCGTTGCCTTTTCCCTTAAACCGATCATTACTTCCACCAATAGGCACCCATCTACTCTAGGCTACGATATTGGGTTGTCCAAATTCTGCAACACCGAAGACACACATTGGCATTCTCTTACTAATATATACTTTTGAGGATTGTCCGGCTCCCTGACTGAATCATCAGCGTACTGACCTTCGGTTCAGAGGACCTGGGTTCGATTCCCGGCCGGTCGAGCCAAGGATATTGACCACGTGTTGCTAATTTATCTGACTCGGGGACTGGGTGTTTGTGTTCGTCTCAAGTGTATAAGTTCATATCATTGTCATTTCACAATCAATATCCCCCTGTGGGTGGGGGTGGGAGGTAGAATAACATCCACGCTATCCACTGCCTGTCGTAAGAGGAAACTAAAACATGTCCCAGAGGCTCTTAATTTGGGAGGGTAGATTGGCGACCACAGTGCCCTTAGCTGAGTCCTGGCATTCCTTTCACTAACTTAGCTAAGTCCTGGCATTCCTTTCACTAACTTGTGACAGGCTCCTTACTTGAATTTATGATATCTGTCCTCCCTTGCTCAACTCTTGTTCTTCTCCTCCGACCCCGACGGTATTAGGTGTCGAGGCCTACGCAGTCTTCCATTTTCACGCCCTTCGTGGCCCTTGTCTATCTTTGGCCGGTAACTTCATTTTTCGAAGTGTCGGACCCCTTCTATCCTTTTCCCTCTGATTACTGTTCATAGAGGTTGGCTGCCTAGTTATACTTCTTCTTAAAGCAATAAACGTCACCACTACCACCACTTCACAATTAATAGGCATTGAGGAAACACCAGTCGATGTACTTAGTTTTAACACTATTCTCTGTTACTCAGCAGACTTAAGCCCTCTCACTCATATCGTCCGGAAAAAAATCAGAAACAAGATAAGCGTTCGTCGTTTCATTAAAAAAATAATTTATAACTAAGAAATCAGGAACATTCGAAAGGCCCATGTACACATTACGTTTTGTCGTCAGTCTTGAATGATCACGCCAGATCTACAATGCAAAACGTTACGTGTGGGCGGAAAATGTAACATTTTGTTAGAACAGAACGAGGTTTGAAAAGCGCACAAAAGAGTGATGGGCGAGAGCTTTGTGTTCTTGAAAGACAGAAGGAACCTCGCCGCGATAAGCTGCAGGTGCTAGCATATGAGTATTTCCCCTTACGTGCACCTTTCATTTACCTACGAATTCATCAATTTATACCGCAGGTTCAGTTGGTTGAGGTCCGACTCGTTGGCTGAACGGTCAGCGTACTGGCCTTCGGTTCACAGGGTCCTGGGCTCGATTCCCGGCCGGGTCGGGGATTTTAACCTTAATTGGTTAATTCCAATGGCACGGGGGCTAGGTGTATGTGTTGTCTTCATCGTCATTTCATCCTCATCACGACGCGCAGGTCGCCTACGGGAGTCAACTAGAAAGACCTGCACCTGGCGAGCCGAACCCACTCTGGGATATCCCGGCACTAAAAGCCATACGACATTTCATTTCACATTTCAGTTGGTTGAGGCAAGTAGAATCGAAAGACTATAGTGACGGAGAAAGAAAAGAGTCAGGCTGGTTAACAATTTAATGTAAAGAAGTGGACCGTGCGCTAACTAGATATAGCCTACTATTGCAAAAAAGATGAACACTATTCGCACTGGATATCGTAAGGAGTTGGGCCGTGGTCTTCAGGGCTGCAGACAGTAGTGTTGGAACCCACTATCTCCCAAATGCAAGATAACAGACCTAAGTCAGATCTATCACTGGTGCCAACTTAGTCAGTTACGAAATTCACTAAACATATCGCAAGACGTAATTCCACACCAAATAGCCGAGTGACATTGTCACTGAGTTCTTTACCATGGTAGCTGCGGTTCGAATCGAGGACATTACCCGTGGGATTTAAAAAATGATCAATCACATCCCCATGGTTCAGATTCCACGCAAAACTGGAGGCCTGTAGCTATGATCACGATATCAACACTGATGTAAAACTACAAGCTTGCCTTCAATCCTACACCAACCAAGTTAAGAAGGACATTATTTGTACATGCCGCTGTTATAGCCTTGCAGTCCTAAGGGAATACAATCCATTAATGAATTACACTCCCAAGTGTACCAGTACTATACGATAATGCGAACGATAGCATTAGCCTAGTTCAACCCCTCGCAAATCACGGATATGGTGCCAACATACCAGTTAAATGATAGGCACAAGATGTATCGACAAGCAGGGACTCTTCACTAGATGAATGGTAACGGATAATGCAACCCGACAGTTAGAACATAACTATAAATCACCAGCTTCAGCAGCAAGGGGGAAGAGATCTCCTTAAAGGCATATTTCTTTCTTTTTTCCTGGTACTTGTTTAATATCATCGAACGTTTTCGGCGACGGAAGGACGGGAAAGGGCTAGGATTTGGAAGGTAGCGGCCATGGCCTCTCAATCACAGCCCAGCATTTGTCTGGTGTGAAAATGGGAAAACACGGAAAACCATCTTCCAGGCTGCCGGCGGTAGGACTCGAACCCACTACCTCCCGAATGTAAGCTGACAGCTACGATACGCAAACCGCAGAGCCAGTCACTCGTTATAAACGACACTACCAACCACCACAAAAGCAGGCAATAGTGAATACATCCCTCCGTATAAAATTGGTGTCAGGAGAGGTCATCCGGTCGTAAAACAGGGCCAAATCCACATGTGAGAGGCAATTCGCGCTCATGATCCTACCAGGAGCTGCCTCTGTGGATCAGTTGTAAAGTGTCGGCCTCCGGATACCAAGATAGCGGACTCAAACCCGGCAGAGGTAGTCGGATTTTTGAAGGGCGGAAAAAAGTCGATTCTAGGGGCCGATGACCTTCGATGTTAGGCTCCTTAAAACAACAAGCATCATCATCATCATCATCATCATCAAAAAGTCGATTTGACCCTCCATGTCGGTACGATGCCGGCATGTAAATGGTCTCTGGTGACACAATTGGTGTTCACCCGACAATATTCATTAAAATCTCAGCCATAGACGCCCAAGAGAGTTTCAGTTTATTCGGTCTGCCATCTAGTGCATCTAGGGTAAAACGGAACGTCGAAATTGACGAGCAGACAGCCAGATGGCGCCAAATTGAAATGTCTGCACACGCTAGCTGAGGTCAAACGATTATTATTATTATTATTATTATTATTATTATTATTATTATTATTATTATTATTATTATTATTATTATTATTACCCTACCGGGGTGTGGGAAAAGCGTAAGAAGAAGAAGGAGAGGAAGAAGAAGTTATCATTCTTACCTTACAGAACACTGACAAAGCATTCAGCATTAAGTATCCTTGTTAACATTTGGTTTCTCTTATCTTCAAAATTCTTCCATAACAATCAACACTTCTGTCTTTGATTTGTTGACCTTCACTTCCAACACTTTCGTCCCGAAGACAAGCTCACAGCTGCGCGACCCTAACCGTACGGCCAACTCCTACGATAAAGGCCTATTTCAGTTCAAGCAAATGAAACAATGAGAAGTGCTTCTCGATATAACTAACTGATGCAAGGGTATAGATTCCTTAAAACCGAGGGGCTCAGATACGCCTGCTTCGTGTCAGTCGATCTACTGACATATAAAGGAACTCCTGTGTGAAAAATTCCGGCATACCAGTTTGCCCGAAAACTAAAAGTAGTGAGCGAGACGTAAAAATAATTTGCATTATATCAGCAACTGATTTGCGTTTAGGGCTGTCGAAAAGGTGGCAAATTCCCTATCTTTTGTTTACGAAGTATTTTCCTAAATAATTTCGAAATTTATCGAACATCCTCGATAATTTATCCCAATCCATAACTCCTCTTCCTATGAATGAATAACCCCATGATACAACAGCCCGGAAGGGCCTTGGCCTACCAAGCGACCGTTGCTCATCCCCAAGGCCTGCAGATTACGAGCTGTCGTGTCGTCTGCACAACGAATCCTCTTGGCCGTTAATCTTGGCTTTCTAGACCGGGGCCAGTAACTCACCGGCAGATAGTTCCTCAACTGTAATCATGTAGGCTGAGTGGACCTCGAACCAACCCTCAGATCCAGGTAAAAATCCCTGACCTGGCCATGAATCGAGCCCGGGCTTTCCGTAAGAGACAGGCATGCTACCCCTACACCACAGGGCCGGTATCCTATGAATGAATACTTGCTCCAATTACTCTTCTTGAATTCCAACTTTATCTTCATATTAACATTATTAGAGCTACAGTAGTTGCAAACAGAGGATTACGCAGGTGCTTAATTAATTCACAGACCTTTGCAGACTGAACGCTGAAAGACATAAAAGTCTATATCAATATTATTATTTATTTATCTATTTATTTAATCCCATAGCACTTTTACAGAGCACGTTAAATCAATATTTCAATTTTTGCTACATTCCTCTTTCCGCTCCACCCCCATTTGTTTCATACATTCTGATCTCTTGCGGAGCTGTTCGACGTTTTGTGAATGCTTTCTTTTTATTCTTTGTTCATTCCTGAAGGATCACTTTTTGCATTTTGTCCCTAAATAACTTCCTGTTATGTGTATCCTTAATGCCAATGTTTGCTTCTTTGAGATCATTTAATGTCTGTGTAAACCATTTTGGTTGTACATTAAGCTTTATAATTGTATTAAAAATTTGTTTTGTCAGTCTGGCATTATTCATTCTGTTCAAAAGTATGAAAAAACGACTTTCTTCTTTCGCGCATGGTGTGTTCTAAATGATCCGTATGTACGTAGATTTTTTTGTTAGATCGTGGCCTGTTGTATTCTCCTTCTGTTGTCCTTGGGCCAAGTATGCTTCTAACTTATTTCTAAGTTATGTTTCTGATTCTCTTTATCACACCTTTTACCATTATTATTATTATTATTATTATTATTATTATTATTATTATTATTATTATTATTATTAAAAATTAAATGAAATTCTTTGGCAATCAATAATTATTTTCCTTAAAGATAAATTTACTGCAGTGCCTATTATACGTATGTCTATAATTCATTACGGGCAAGGAACCCAATTTAATAAATCTTAATTACCAGATCATGCATCGCTAGGTCTACTAGTATAAGATGCCTGCCTCATTGGTACAGTCAGTTATTCCGAGACCTTCTACCCCGGCGTACCAGATTTGATCTCCGGCGCAGGCTGGTAGTATCTGAGGGTGTTTAAATGAGGCAATTTCGTATACTGGCTTTCAGTATATTAAAGAACTTCTACGAAGGAAAAATATCGAATTCAGGCGTATGTAAAGAACGTCAGCAATTACGAGTAGAACGGGCGTTAAACGCTACTTGAATGTTGTGTCCGTTGGAGCTACTGCGGAGCAAGCAAAGAATTGCAGAAGACAATGACCTCTCTGATTCCGTAAAGCGTAAATCGTGTCCGTTTTATTCTTTCATCAAAGTATTCAACTCATGTCAGCCCGGCTTCATGGTTAAATGGTAACCGTGTTGTCCTTTGGTACAAGAGGTCCCAGGTTTGATTCCCGACTTGATCGGGGATTTTAACCTTCATTGGTTAATTTCGACGGCTTATTAATATCTACTCACTATTACGAGACATTCGGCTGGTTAAGGATTTAAAAAGTGACTGGATACTACTGTGCTCATTTGCCAACTTTTGAATGAAGCAGTACCGCAGTATCTTTCCTCTTTAACTCTACTCCAACTCATCAGCATTTGCCATGATCCAACTCCTCACTTCTTGTACTCACATATCGTACATCAGTGCATAACCATTAAATTCTTGTGTCTGGTGCTAGGTTATGGAATTATCTGACAATGACAGTTAGGAACTGCAGTACATATCCTACTTTTATAAGATCTTGCAGGGATTTCCTCCTAAGTGCGTAGTCAGATTGTATGAATTCTTAGGCGAAGTATTTCCATAAATTCGTACATGTATTGCAATGCACTCAGTCGCGAAGATCATCAGCTTCCTATGTAACTATAGAATTAATAATTAATATAATATCATGTTATGTTATAATAAGTTACTTGTTTTTATTATAGATAGTATCTCCATTATTACGCACAACCCACAGTCATCTAGCTACATACAGAATTTAGTTAATAACTTGTAAAATTCCCTAGTTTTCACTGCAGACTGAGTGTTGAAATCTTTCCGCAACCACCACCCATATACACTGACTGACAGAGCAAATGCAACACCAAGAAGGAGTGGTTCGAAAGGGATGAAAGCTGGGGAAAAAAACAGAGACGGCACGGACGAATAATTGATGTTTATTTCAAACCGATATGCAGGTTACACAATGCGCACGGCATCGACTCAGTAGGATGTAGGACCACCGCGAGCGGCGATGCACGCAGAAACACGTCGAGGTACAGAGTCAATAAGAGTGCGGATGGTGTCCTGAGGGATGGTTCTCCATTCTCTGTCAACCATTTGCCACAGTTGGTCGTCCGTACGAGGCTGGGGCAGAGTTTGCAAACGGCGTCCAATGAGATCCCACACGTGTTCGATTGGTGAGAGATCCGGAGAGTACGCTGGCCACGGAAGCATCTGTACACCTCGTAGAGCCTGTTGGGAGATGCGAGCAGTGTATGGGCGGGCATTATCCTGCTGAAACAGAGCATTGGGAAGCCCCTGAAGGTACGGGAGTGCCACCGGCCGCAGCACATGCTGCACGTAGCGGTGGGCATTTAACGTGCCTTGAATACGCACTAGAGGTGACGTGGAATCATACGCAATAGCGCCCCAAACCATGATGCCGCGTTGTCTAGCGGTAGGGCGCTCCACAGTTACTGCCGGATTTGACCTTTCTCCACGCCGACGCCACACTCGTCTGCGGTGACTATCACTGACAGAACAGAAGCGTGACTCATCGGAGAACACGACGTTCCGCCATTCCCTCATCCAAGTCGCTCTAGCCCGGCACCATGCCAGGCGTGCACGTCTATGCTGTGGAGTCAATGGTAGTCTTCTGAGCGGACGTCGGGAGTGCAGGCCTCCTTCAACCAATCGACGGGAAATTGTTCTGGTCGATATTGGAACAGCCAGGGTGTCTTGCGGGGCTGCCACCGCTTGGCGGCGGATGCGCCGATCCTCGCGTGCTGACGTCACTCGGGCTGCGCCTGGACCTCTCGCACGTGCCACATGTCCCTGCGCCAACCATCTTCGCCACAGGCGCTGCACCGTGGACACATCCCTATGGGTATCGGCTGCGATTTGACGAAGCGACCAACCTGCCCTTCTCAGCCCGATCACCATACCCCTCGTAAAGTCGTCTGTCTGCTGGAAATGCCTCCGTTGACGGCGGCCTGGCATTCTTAGCTATACACGTGTCCTGTGGCACACGACAACACGTTCTACAATGACTGTCGGCTGAGAAATCACGATACGAAGTGGGCCATTCGCCAACGCCGTGTCCCATTTATCGTTCGCTACGTGCGCAGCACAGCGGCGCATTTCACATCATGAGCATACCTCAGTGACGTCAGTCTACCCTGCAATTGGCACAAAGTTCTGACCACTCCTTCTTGGTGTTGCATTTGCTCTGTCAGTCAGTGTAATAATTACCTTATTAATTTGTACGAATAGGACAATCCAACCTGTAATCAAGAGTGTGCCGAGAGCCCTAAATTCGCCACTTTTAAAGGCGTAAATGATGGCCTCCTTAACTACTAGAATAATACTTTAACTTAGCACCATTTTTCCTGTAACGCTATGTTCTCAATGGTTGTGGCTGTATTGCTTTCGGCCGCATTGTGATTATGATTTGACAAAACGCAAGTTATAGCGCTATCTAACCGGTTCGAGAGACGAGGAGAGAGGGTAGATATAATCAAACCGAATAATAATCAGCTGAAACCAGTTCATGTAAGCTAAATTGACTTAATTCACTCCAGCAAACAGGACTTCCCTCTAGATCACTGCGATCCCTTGTCCAGCATTCCCCATATGTTCATGCGCTCTCTCACCGCGTACCGCTCCCTTCTGGAACATACAATTTCTTGCGCCATCATTTATTGTGACGCATTGTGCACTTAATATATTTGGTATTAGTAGACTATGTATTATTATTAGGCCTATATATAAATTTTTTAACGACTGTCATAACTAGACATCGGATTTTAGACAAAAGACCTGTTTTGTTTCTGAAGAATTACCTTAAAACGAAGTTGTATTTAAATGTTTTATGTATTGATGTGTCCGCCTCTGTGGTGTAGTGGTCAGCGTGATTAGCTGCCACCCCCGGAGGCCCGCGTTCGATTCCCGGCTCTGCCACGAAATTTGAAAAGTGGTATGAGGGCTGGAACGGGGTCCACTCAGCCTCGGGAGGTCAACTGAGTAGAGGTGGGTTCGATTCCCACCTCAGCCATCCTGGAAGTGGTTTTCCGTGGTTTCCCACTTCTCCTCCAGGCACATGCCGCGATGGTACCTAACATAAGGCCACGGCCGCTTCCTTTCCTCTTCCTTGCCTATCCCTTCCAATCTTCCCATCCCTCCACAAGGCCCCTGTTCAGCATAGCAGGTGAGGCCGCCTGGGCGAGGTACTGGTCATTCTCCCCAGTTGTATCCCCGACCAAGAGTCTGAAGCTCCAGGACACTGCCCTTGAGGTGGTAGAGGTGGGATCCTTTGCTGTGTCCGAGGGAAAAGCGGACCCTGGAGGGTAAACATGATGATGATGATGATGATGATGAATTGATGTTAGAACCTACCCAATATGCCTATATTCCTAGGACTGCTATTGTCTCCCTAAATGCTTTTAGTTTATTCGGAGAAGCTGAAATATTTGCCGAATCGTTTTGGGTGACTTAAAATACGTTTCAAACAAAACCTTCAAAGTGCAAAGCCGTAAACCACACTCCTCGGAAGTCCTTAAAAACCTCTCGCACTAGAGACGCCCGTACCGTAATCTGTGTGTCACGATAGGAAGGGAGGGGGGGGAGTGTCCATTGATCTGTTGGAAACAAAAATCTTCATTTCACTTATTCTGTTTCCATTGGTTCATTGTATGAATTATACCGGAAGTGTCGGTTTCTAAATCGTCTTTATTTAAACAGTGGTACAGACATTTCTCCATTTCACATCGGATGGTAAAATGGTATTCTGTGACGTTCGCAGCAAAGAGGTGAGTCAAATGTTTTATATTCCCCCCCCCCCCCCCACGAAGAGTTATCACCAATTTAGCCAAATAAAAATGATATTTTAAAACCTACTTTCGTTCATATTAGAGAGCCTATTTTAGACACATAAAACAATTGTACCTGAAAATCCGAGGTCTAGTCACAACCTTAGGCCTAATTGCTCCAGTCTGCCAGCCTCCGTGAATGGACTACAGCCTCCACTCTTCTATATTTCCACTGTGGTCCCTTCTACGCCCATCGGCTCGGGTGGCCTTACGACCCCAAGTTGACAGTTTCGATCACCGCTAAGTTCGGTGGTGTATGAAGGTTCTCAAATATGTCAGCCTCGTGTCTGTAGATCTATCGGCGCGTAAAAGAACTCTTGAGAGCACATTCTGTACTCAGAAGAACGACAACATAAAAGTAGTTAGTGAGATGCAAAACCATCAGACTATTATTATTATTATTATTATTATTATTATTATTATTATTATTATTATTATTATTATTATTATTATTATCCGCCTCTGTGGTGTAGTGTATGATTAGGAGTCACCCCCGGAGGCTCGGGTTCGATTCCCGGCTCTGCCACGAAATTTAAAAAGTGGTACGAGGGCTGGAACGGGTTCCACTCACCCTCGGGAGGTCAACTGAGTAGAGGGGTTCGATTCCCACCTCAGCCACCCTCAAAATGGTCTTCCGTGGTTTTCTACTTCTGCTCCAGGCAAATGCCGGGATAGTACCCTAACTTAAGGCCACGGCCTTTTCCTTCCCTCTTCCTTGTCTATCCTTTCCGATCTTCCCACTCCCCCACAAAGCCTCCATTCAGCATAGCAGGTAAGGCCGCCTGGGCGAGGTACTGGTCGTGCTCCCCAGTTGTATCGCCCCGACCCACTCACGCTCCAGGACACTGCCCTTGAGGTGGTAGAGGTAGAATTCCTCGCTGAATCCGAGGGAAAAACCAATGCTGGAGTGTAAACGGATTAAGAAAGAAAGAAGGAAAGAAGGATTATTATTATTATTATTATTATTATTATTATTATTATTATTATTATTATTATTATTATTATAAGTACCGGAAACTACACGCAAGCAATACAAACTAAAGATCAGTGCCCGGAAAAACAAAGAATCTAGTAGTGAACAAGAGTACCCCGAGAATTAACTTTCTGCGAATATAAAGCTAGGGACATTTAAAATAGAACAAGTAAAACAATTCTGTTACTTGGGAAGCAAGGTGGCAGATGTGCGTCTGAAATAAACGAAAATAATAGAACTAGCTAAACAAACGTTCCAAACCAAGTAAGTTAAATACCACTCGACAAGATTTAAAATAATAATAATACACTGACTGACAGAGCAAATGCAACACCAAGAAGGAGTGGTCAGAACTTTATGCCAATTGCAGGGTAGACTGACGTCACTGAGGTATGCTCATGATGTGAAATGCGCCGCTGTGCTGCGCACGTAGCGAACGATAAATGGGACACGGCGTTGGCGAATGGCCCACTTCGTACCGTGATTTCTCAGCCGACAGTCATTGTAGAACGTGTTGTCGTGTGCCACAGGACACGTGTATAGCTAAGAATGCCAGGCCGCCGTCAACGGAGGCATTTCCAGCAGACAGACGTCTTTACGAGGGGTATGGTAATCGGGCTGAGAAGGGCAGGTTGGTCGCTTCGTCAAATCGCAGCCGATACCCATAGGGATGTGTCCACGGTGCAGCGCCTGTGGCGAAGATGGTTCGCGCAGGGACATGTGGCACGTGCGAGGGGTCCAGGCGCAGCCCGAGTGACGTCAGCACGCGAGGATCGGCGCATCCGCCGCCAAGCGGTGGCAGCCCCGCACGCCACGTCAACCGCCATTCTTCAGCATGTGCAAGACACCCTGGCTGTTCCAATATCGACCAGAACAATTTCCCGTCGATTGGTTGAAGGAGGCCTGCACTCCCGGTGTCCGCTCACAAGACTACCATTGACTCCACAGCATAGACGTGCACGCCTGGCATGGTGCCGGGCTAGAGCGACTTGGATGAGGGAATGGCGGAACGTCGTGTTCTCCGATGAGTCACTCTTCTGTTCTGTCAGTGATAGTCACCGCAGACGAGTGTGGCGTCGGCGTGGAGAAAGGTCAAATCCGGCAGTAACTGTGGAGCGCCCTACCGCTAGACAACGCGGCATCATGGTTTGGGGCGCTATTGCGTATGATTCCACGTCACCTCTAGTGCGTATTCAAGGCACGTTAAATGCCCACCGCTACGTGCAGCATGTGCTGCAGCCGGTGGCACTCCCGTACCTTCAGGGGCTGCCCAATGCTCTGTTTCAGCAGGATAATGCCCGCCCACACACTGCTCGCATCTCCCAACAGGCTCTACGAGGTGTACAGATGCTTCCGTGGCCAGCGTACTCTCCGGATCTCTCACCAATCGAACACGTGTGGGATCTCATTGGACGCCGTTTGCAAACTCTGCCCCAGCCTCGTACGGACGACCAACTGTGGCAAATGGTTGACAGAGAATGGAGAACCATCTCTCAGGACACCATCCGCACTCTTATTGACTCTGTACCTCGACGTGTTTCTGCGTGCATCGCCGCTCGCGGTGGTCCTACATCCTACTGAGTCGATGCCGTGCGCATTGTGTAACCTGCATATCGGTTTGAAATAAACATCAATTATTCATCCGTGCCGACTCTGTTTTCTTCCCCAACTTTCATCCCTTTCGAACCACTCCTCCTTGGTGTTGCATTTGCTCTGTCAGTCAGTGTAATAATAATAATAATAATAATAATAATAATAATAATAATAATAATAATAATAATATGAATTCAGGTTTTATCAATATGATAACAGACACCTGTTGGCCAAAACTACAATAACCCACTTCTGTACCTAAGATAGTAAGGATGAAGAAGTCAATGATGATAATGATGAATATTATTTTAAAAAGCCTAATTACAACCTGTCAGTCCCAAAAGTAACACATAATTTGAAAGAGGAAGCATTTTACCTTTATTGCACATTGACGGAATAGGAACATTCCGGTCTCGGAGTTTCTCTTTTGTACGTGAAATGAGCACTGCGCTATAAACACGCGGCCTCTCTTGTGTGGGATGACCCTAGACACCTGTTATATTGTACCTTGTATGTACGCAAAATATTGGCGACTTGACTGCCGGTAAAGTTCCCACGCCAGTGTCTACCTGACGATTGTAAATGAACAAATAGCATGTAATGATGGTACTTTACTACCTTCTTCCTGTATCCTGAAGGTGAGATAATCCGAGTAACCAGTAGGGTCCCATTCACTAAGTCACGCGCAGTGGGCCCATCCTCGTCCGTCTGACAGCCCCGATATTTATGGAATTTTATATTCTCTCTATCGACTTTCCCGCAAACCATCACTTTCCCACACTTTGGGATGTTTATGACAAGAAAGCAATAGATGGCAATCGCACTGAATACCTTGAGAGAAAGGTACGTATTTGAAGGTGAGTACAACAAAGTGGGCAGTGCAGGCTGGGGGAGTGTTCTTAAATTTCGTCCTACCGGGGTTTACAATACAGCGCAGCTCATATACTTCATTCATGAAAATGAAAACCTAAAACCTGTTTTCCAGTCATTGACTGGGTCAGGGATGTAATGAATGAAGCATATATAGGCTATTAGTACGAGGGGGTCGCCACTCCCAAAGTGAATTATTAATGACTGATAGATGCCATGAAATGAGAACGGAGAGTGTTGCCTGAATGAAAGATGACAGGGAAACCAGAGTACCTGGAGAAAACCCTGTCCGCCTGCGCTTTGTCCAGCACAAATATCACATGAAACGAACGGGATTTGAACCACGGTATCTAGCGGTGAGAGGCCGACGCGCTGCCGACTGAGCCAAGGAGGCTCTATACTTCATTCATATTACAACTTATTTAATGTTCAAGGTGAATATTTATGTCTCTCTCTAGATAACGTATTTCTTAAAGATCAGACACTTTTGTTCATCGACCTCTATGCTTAAATGTAACTGAAGAGTGTCTGTTCAAAAGTGGCTATTTCCACCCTAAGAAAGCTCTGAAAAAACGCAAGGAAACGTAGGCCTATAAGAAAAGGCACTTGAAACACCCATGATCGCGTATGGTACATACTACTTTTAAAGAATTACATCCTTCTGGTCTGGATTGCTCATGCCATTCGATCGTATTCAACTACTGCAATGCATGTGGACGAAATACTGAAAATAAATTTGAAGTGGAAATAGCATCTTTTGAACAGTCACTCCAGAGTGATACTGTTTTACCCTAACGCAAGTTACGTGTTATGATGAATGACATGCTAAATTGGACAGATAAGCAAAATGAAATGGCGTATGGCTTTTAGTGCCGGGAGTGTCCGAGGACAAGTTCGGCTCGCCAGATGCAGATCTTTTGATTTGACACCCGTAGACGACCTGCGCGTGGTGATGAGGATGAAATGATGAAGACGACACATACACGCCGCCCCGTGCCAGCAAAATTAACCAGTTATGGTTAAAATCCCCGACCCTGCCGGGAATCAGACCCGGGACCCCTGTGACCTAACCATTCACCCATGGAGCCGGACATTAGTGGGTAATTACTTATGTTATAATTATTACGTCTCTTCACTGATACTCGGGCTTTCCAAGAGTTAATTAAATGTTCAAGTTAGACTATAATTAATGGCTTTGCCGCAGGCTAATTCATAATTAATAAAAAAAATCAAAAATATTATAACAACTCACTTCAAAGTCTAATCTTCCAAAACTATTTTGTACATCAATAATCAACTATGTTAGCCTCTTTGGTGTAGCAGTTAGTGTGATTATCTGCCACCCCCGGAGGTCCGGGTTCAATTCCCGGCTCTACCAAGAAATTTGAAAAGTGGTACGAGGACTGGAACGGGGTCAGCCTCGAAAGGTCAACTGAGTAGACGGGGTTGCATTCCCGCCTCAGCCATCCTCGAAGTGGTTTCCCACTTCTTCTCCAGGCAAATGCCGGGATGGTACGACCGCTTCCTTCCCTCCTGCTTGCCTATCCCTTCCAACCTTGAGGCGGTAGAGGTGGGATCCCTCGCTGAGATCGAATAAAAAACAAACCCGAACAGTAAACTGATGAAATACTACTACTACTACTACTACTACTACTACTACTAGGGACTACTACTACTACTACTACTACTACTACTACTAATAATAATAATAATAATAAAATTTTAGAGTTTTATTACTGTTCTCTAAGCTTCACTTATAATACCACAGGAAGGAGCCCCAAGCACTCTAAATCGGAGTCTACTCATGCATTACAAGCTGACTAATTTCCTTTGTCCAATGATAGGATACTGTATTCTTTTACAAAATGTGGGCTATTGAATTACAACAACTACACTCCCTTTATTATCTTTTCTAGACTAGTGTGATACTGTACTATTAGACACAGTGCATATTTAAAAGGATTCGTTTGACTTGGCGATCCAACGAAAACTGGGATTAGTGGCAATTATAATGGTAATTGGTTTTACATCCCATTAATTACTTCCGAATGAGTTGGCAGCTGTGGCCTTGCATTTGGGAAATAGTGGGTTCGAACTCCACTGCCGGTAGCCCTGAATATCGTTCTCCGTGGTTTCTCATTTTTGCACCAGGCAAATGCTGGGGCTGAACCTTAGTTAAGGCCACGGCCACTTCCTTTTCAGTACTAGGTCTTTCCTATGCCATCGTCGCTATAAGACCTGTCTGTGTCGGTGCGACGTAAAGAGAGAGAGAGAAAAAAAGGTTTGCGATGCCTAGAGTGTCTTTAACAGTCAATCGCCACTGATCTGCACTTAGGGTTAACGCCCAGGAGTGTTCTTCGAGGTGTTATAACCTCGATTTATGTCTCAAAATGCTGAGCTTCAGAGGGGAGCATGTTCACTAGATAAGAAACATGGCCTACGGGTACATCGCATTTTAGTACAGAATTAAATAATTTTTCCCAACACAAATACCTTAGTGTTTAGTAAAATTATAATCAGTTTTCACCCCTTCTGGTGTTCGTTAAACTAAACCGAAGTCAGTCATTATCAGACCAAGTGTCAATCACGTGGCGAAGCAGAAAATACGCTCAGAATATGCTTTTGAATACAAATTTGCAGAAGTCTACTAAATGCCGTACGTATTCCTATTGTAAAGCAATGATTATCTGTGAATGAGGACGGATTCTGTTATGAATGTACAGAAGTCATGTCGCTTAATTGTCGAGTTTCCCTGACTGCACGTGCCTTTCTTCATTAATCCATGCGCCCGGCCTGAGGGGTGCGTTCCCTTGTTCGGCTTTGCCGCCTCTCAGCACGCACGAGCAAGAGTGACGTCAGGCGGAGACCAAACATGGCCTCGCTCCTTCAGCTTGTATACCCATAACAAAACAAAATTCCTCGACCTTAATGAACATGAAAATAAATAAGGTTGCGTCAAAAAGTGCTGCTCTGTGCAAGAACGTTACAATGTGCAGTAGCTGTATTTTCTAAATAAAGTCATAAAATTCTAACAAGAAACTAAATAACTTTTACTGTACTCATGAAGAATGTCCTGCTGAGCGCGACGTTATTTTGCAAACAGTAAAGTGTATGCATTCCAAGAACGTCTTTCTTACAAGGTAATTAATAACGGCCATTTATTATGAATTATGGATCATAAAAAGCATGTGTTTAACCTCCTTCAGCAGTATACACATAACCTTTTGATTCCAGTCGCAACATTACGACTTCCATCATTCGTCTAGTAACGCTTCCAACAATTTGCTTTATGTAAATCCCTAACTGGAGGGCGTTGTAGTTACCGTATTTCGTGTGACGAAAGGAAGACTCAGCATTTACTAACCAAACGTTCAATTCGTTAGTCGAAATAAAAACGCGTGTAGGAAGTGCTGGAGCTTATGAGGTGCAGTAAATTTGAAATGATTCCTTTTTTGTGACAATATGCTTTACGTCGCACCGACACAGATAGGTCTCATGGCGACGATGGGATAGGAAAGGGTTAGGAGTGGGAAGGAATCGGCCATGGTGTTAATTAAGTCACAGCCCCAGCATTTGCCTATTGTGAAAATGGGAAACCACACAAAAACCATCTTCAGGGCTGCCGACAGTGGGGTTCGAACCCACTATCTCCTGGATGCAAGCTCACAGCTGCGCGCCCCTAACCGCACGGCTAACTCGCGTGGTGTTTTGAAATAATAATTATAATGCTATTGTTTTTACATCCCACTAACTACTTAAACAGTTTTCGGAAACGCTGAGGTCCAGAAATTTTGTCCCGCAGGAGTTCTCTAATGTGCCAGTAAATCTACCGACACGAGGCTGATGTATTTAAGCACCTTGAAATACCACCCTAAACCAGGATCGAACCTGCCAAGTTGGGCTTAGGGGGCCAGCGCTCTATCGTCCGAGCTATCCAGCCCACCAAATAATAATAATAATAATAATAATAATAATAATAATAATAATAATAATAATAATAATAATAATAATAATAATAATAATACCAAACCGAATCCCATGGCGCAGCAGCCCCGAAGGGCTATGGCCTACCAATCGACCGTTGCTCAACCCGCAGGCCTGCAGATTACGAGGCATCGTGTTGTCAGCACGACGGATCTCTCGGCTGTTATTCTCGGCTTTCTAGACCGGGGCCGCTATCTCACCATCAGATAGCTCCTTAATTGTAAGCAAGTGGTCCGGTCTAGAAAGTCAAGAATAACGACCGAGAGGATTCATCGTGCTGACCACACGTCACCTTGTGATCTGCAGGCCTTCGGTGACGGCCTCTCTCAGGTCAGGAGAAGTGCTGCGATGATTTGAGGTGCGGAAAAGGTGAGGGTGAAGTGACCGTGGCCCATAAAAGGAAATGTCCCAGGAGAATGAAAAACCACGAAAACACATTCTAAGGACAGGCGACGGTGGGGACCAGTGCCCCCAATTCCCGAATTCAGAGCTGCGAGGCTAACAAAACTAGCGGCTGTTAGCCGAAACCCACGTGGCCCGGTCTGTTTTTTTACTATATACTCGCCGGCACACGTAGGCCCTACGGTCCCGGAACTACAGACGCATTCTACGTCTAAGCAGAACTGCAAGTGACTTTAACAAAGGTATTTCGTACTACGCTACCGACTTAAAATAAGAGAGTAAAAAATCTCCTCGAGTTGATTATACTGTGCCAGATGATTCAATTCAATTGATCGTTGGACCTGGAATCCTCCCCTTTGTACATCACATGCAGGAAAACAAAACATCAGCGACTGCACGTGCTGCTATCTGTGGACCAGAAGAATAATGTGCTGAGTGGACACGCGAATGACGAGAAGCGCTGACATTGCCAAAAGCTAGTCTGCAGTAGCACCACGACAATTCTCGTATTATTGTCATTAGATCTTGGCGGCCATCAAGTGTCTGTTATGTATTTAATTATGCTATCTGGGCAGCAATGTTATACTGCTATGTTGTGATGAAGATTAAGGATGTACGAGGGTCGCGCATGTTAGAACATACAAATATCTACTGTTTTATAAACAACTAGTTAACGAATGATTCTTCTGTGACCTTCTGGTCAAGGTACGTTATGATAATATATCAATGTTACGTGACTTCAACTGTCATTCTAAGAAACCGCAAATGATGAGCTCATTTCCGAGAGGAACCGATTTGATGTAGCCTACTACCATCTTTAAGGCCTAGGACATCGCTGTTCGTAGCCCAGTATTCTTATTGTGTGTATGACATCTGTCTGATTAACAGCGCCATTATTTCTTCTTCTTCTTCTTCTTCTTCTTCTTCTTGGCCTTTTATTCCCAGGGACTCTGATCTTGGTGGCCAGTCTAGTATTGCCTCAAATTACTCGTGCCTAAGTCCTCATTTTCATATTTGCTCTCTGATCTCCTCCCTTTGTGGCGGGTGGAGGTGGGGGGAGGATGGTAGAATAAATCCACGGTATCCGCTGCCTGTCATAAGAGGCGACTAAATGGGTCCCCAAGGGTTCTTTGCTTGGGAGTGTGGGTTGGCGAAAACAGGGCCCTTAGCTGAGTCCTGGCATTCCTTCATTTACTTGTTCCAGGCTCCTCACTTTCCTCTATCCTATCCGACCTCCCCTGGTCAACTTTTGTTCTTTTCCGACCCCGACGGCATTAGAGCATTCGAGGACTAGGGAATCTTGTAATTTTCACGCCTTCCGCGGCCCTTTTCTTTCTTTGGCCGATGCCATTTTTCCCTCTGATTAGTACTAATAGAGGATGATTACTCAGTTGCACTTCCTCTTAAAACAATAACCATCACCTCTACTATCTTACCCCCTTTGGTCAATTGCTGTTCTCTTCCGACTACGACGTTATTAGGTCTGCGAGGCCTAGAGATCTTTAATTTGCATCCCCTCCGTAGCCCGTTCCCGTTCCTTTGACAATACCGTCTTTCTTCAAAGGATCGCACCTCTTCTGTTTTCCTTCCCTCACCGGTTACTGTTAAGAGAGTCTATCTCCGTAACGCAACGCTCAGTGCTATTAGTTGCCGTCCTTAGAAGCCCGGGTTCTACTCCCCTAAGTGACAAAAATTTAAGATGGGAGGAGACCTCGTATATATTTGAAATGGTACATACAGCTCTCCTCCATTGAGGATGTGCCTGAAAAACAAACGTCAGGACGAGGACAGGAGTTTAATTTACATTGCAGTTAAGAGAGGATGGTGGCCTATTCTACTTCCTCTTAAATCACTGAAACAACTGAGAGACTTTCCATAGAATTTTCTTGGCAATAATACAGGAGTGGTTTAACATTGCCTTCTCCTGCACAGTCATAATGTCCTTACCATTGACACGTAGGTGTTCACCATCACCGCCTCCATGCCTTTTCTCGATTATTTGGGGTCGCCACTACATCTGGATTTGGTCCAGTTTTACAGCCGGGTGCCTTTCCTGATGCTAACCCCATGTGGAGGGACGAATTCGCTACTGCGTGCCTTTGTGGTGTAGTGAGTTGTGTGAAAATAAAGAGACGAACACAAACACCCAGTCCTCGAACGAGAGGAATTAATCGATCGCGATTAAAATACTCAACCAAACCGAGAATCGAACCTGAGATCCTCTGAAACGAAAATTGTTTACGCTGACTTATTCTGCTATGGAGCTGGATTATGGTGTCACTACCAAAGTGTGTACACATATATAGGCTTAACACCAAGAGTACCTGCAGCTCCACCCGCATTAAGGTCAGAATTGAGGGGCTCAGTCACAGTGAACCAAGTCCAATTTTTTAATTTATTATCTGGTGTAGATTTACAGGAAACTCCATTTCCTGTCCAATGTAGCTCGTTAATACCAAGTAGATCAATGTTTAATTTGATTATTTCATTCTTAACAATGTCAAGTTTCCCTTGACTCATTCCTCGAACATTCCTTGTTGCGATATGATGGGTTGTCATACAGCGCAGATCCTTTCTTTCATCAGGGACAACATCGGCAAGTGGGCCACCAGAAGGATCAGGTCATTCAAGCCGAGGTTACTTGTAAGTGACCGTTACTCTTCCCCAGTAGCATATTCGGGCCTATCACTGAAACAACTGAGAGACTTTCCATAGAATTTTCTTGGCAATAATACAGGAGTGGTTTACCATTGCCTTCTCCTGCACAGTCATAATGTCCTTGCCGTTGACACGTAGGTGTTCATCCGCCTTAGACACTCACCTACACTGCTGCTGCCTAGCAATAGGAGGTGGCCGCTCCTAACATGGAGAACAGACGCTGCATTATGGGTTCAGATGGTATTTCCTACACTCTGGGTACCATCACTCCACCTAAAGGGATTCATCCGCTCGAAGCCGTTGGTCCCCTTAGGGAGTCGAATTATTTACCGACGCTCAACACTCGGCGTTGAGTCGCTGGCTGCATAGTCTACTTCATTACCGTAGCAGGATGTCCTGGCCAGACATTACTTCTATTCACTGCAGTAGTGAACCAATTCTGTTCCACAGTTGGTATCATTATAAAGTACAAATGAAGCGAGTTGTTATTTCTTATACTCCCCCAACCCCCCTGTGAATGGGAACGGTCTCCCCTGACTGTCGTAAAACAGAAGTAAAAAGGGGGACCAGGGACATTGCTTCCACTTACATATGTAGGTCTCCTCGCTTTCATATTTCCTATCTGGAACCCTTGTGAATGCGTGCGGTAGAATAACACCAACGGTATCCCTTGCCTGTCGTAAGAGGCAACTAAGAGGCCCCATAGGCTCTTAGCTTGGGGAGCGTGTTTTGGCAATCACGGGGCCCTTAGCTGATTCCTGGCATTGCTTCCACATACTTGTGCCAGGCTCCTCACTTTCATCTATCCTTATCCGACCTTTCTTGGTATACACTTATTATTTTCCAACCCCGACGCTATTAGGTTCCGAGGGCTACGGAGTTTTACATGTTCACGCCCTTCGCAGCCTTTGCCTTTCTTTGGCCGGTATCTTCATTTTTCGAAGTGTCGGACCCCTTACATTTGTTTCCTCTGATTAGTGTTGGTTACCAAGTTGTACTCCCTCTTAAAACAGTAATCACCATCACCTTTCCTATCTGGTGCTCCTTGGTCAACTCTTGCTCTACTGTAGAGCCTACTAGGTTGACGAGGCCTAGGGAGTCTTTCATTTTCACGCCTTTCGTACCCCTTACGATTGTTCTGCCGACACATTCATTCTTCGAAGTGTCGGACCTCTTCCATTTTCCTTCTGATTGAAATGAAATGGCGTAGGCTATAGCTTTTAGTGTCGGATGTGTCCGAGGACATGTTAGGCTCGCCAGGTGCAGGTCTTTAGATTTGACTCCTGTAGGCGGCCTGCGCGTCGTGATGAGGGTGAAATGATGATTAAGACGACACATACACCCAGCGAAATTAACCAATGATGGTTAAAATTCCCGACCCTGCCGGGAGTTGAACCCGGGACCCTTGTGACCAAAGGCCAGCAGGCTAACTATTTAGCCATGGAGCCGGACTTCTTTTTGATTAATATCAATGGATGATGGTTCTCTGTTGTATTTTCTCTTAAAACAATAATCATCACCACCACAACCTCACTCAAAATGAACCAAGTCTATATTACAGCAGTGGTATGATAGGAGCCTATAATGATCAGAATCAGTCAAAATAGCTAATGAAAATGAGTCGACCGAGCAAGTGGTAGTGCGGTTTGGCCACGTAACTTTTAGCTTGCATTTGGGAGATAGTGGGATTGAACACCACTTTGGCAGTCCTGAACATGGTTTTCCGTGGTTTCCCATTTTCACACCAGGCGAATGCTGGAGCTGACTCCCTTGATTAAGCTTCCTTCCCATTCCAAGCTCTTCCCTACCCCATCGCCGTCACGAGGCCTATTTGTGTCGGTGTGACGTGAAGCAACTTGTAAAAAAAAAGAAAGTAAGAATATTAAATTAGTCGCTCAAAAACAAAAAAAAAGAATGCCGGACGAGTTGGCCGTGTGGTTAGGGGCGCGCAGCTGTGAGCTTGTATCCGGGAGATAGTGGGTTCGAAACCCACTGCGACAGATCTGAAGATGGTTTTGTGGTTTCCCATTTTCACATCAGGTAAATGCTGGGGCTGTGCCTTAATTAAGGCTGCGACCGCTTCCTTCCACTCCTAGCCGTTTCCTATCCCATTATCGCCATAATACCTACGTGTGTCGGTGCGACGTAAAACAAATTGTAATTAAAATAAAAAAAATAACAAAAAACTGAGTGTATGGTATTGTATGTTCCTTAATGTTAATTATTATCATCATGTGATTCACCCACCAAGTACTATAGATACAAGCCCTGTTGATACCAACAACAAAACTGATATCCATAGGCTTAACTGTTTCTGAGAAATGTGACCCTGAGAGCAAGTTATACAATACCAGTCGCTCATCCTTACTTATACATTCATATACAAATATACTAACCAAATTTCTCGCTTTTCAATCTTAGTATGGATTAGACCAGACTATAGTCGTGATATTGAATGATGCGTTTTGACAGTTCTTAAACGGATGTCCGTTTGTTGCTTGCCTGGGTGGGGAGAAGGAAGTAGGGGAGTATGGTTGCCATGGAAACGTGGGCGGGCTCACTGCGGTTGCCATGGAGATGGGCCGGCTCGTGTTGCTTCGACTTGCCAAACATCTCACTTCTGCAATTCGCTTTAACGTGGCACCGACACAGATAGGTCTTATAGCGATGATGGGATAGGAAAGGCCTAGGAATGGGAAGGGAGTGGTCGTGGCCTTAATTAAGGTAGGCTACATCCTCAGCATTTGCCTGATGTGAAAATGGGAAACCACGGAAAACCATCTTCAGGGCTGCTGACAATGGGGTTCGAACCCACTATCTCCCGGATGCAAACTCACAGCTGCGCGGCCTTAACCGCACGACCAACTCTCCCGATCTCACTTCTGAGTTATGTGCAACACAACACAGCGGTTTGAACGGACGAACAATTGAGCCGAAAGCGAGAGGAAGGAGAAAGGAATGTGGCAACACCGTGCAATGCTTCTCCCTCCATCCCTGTCTATCAAAACGCTTCTTTTAATATTACGGGTAGCCTATAGTAGAGACTGGGTAAAAAGTGACCATGTTTTAATGTTTTTTAACGTCCCACTAACTACTTCTGAAGAGTTTTCGGAGACGCCGAGGTGGAGGAAGTTTTTACCGTAGGAATTCTTTTACCTGCCAGTAAATCTAATTGACCATAATTAATTTTTTTGCTAGTTGTTTTACGTCGCACCGACACAGATAGGTCTTACGGCGACGATGGGACAGGAAAGGGCTAGGAGTGGGAAGGAAGCGGCCGTGGCCTTAATTAAGGTACAGCCCCAGCATTTGCCTGGTGTGAAAATGGGAAACGACGGAAAACCATTTTCAGGGCTGCCGACAGTGGGGTTCGAACCTACTATCCCCCGAATACTGGATACTGGCCGCACTTAAGCGACTGCAGCTATCGAGCTCGGTACCATAATTAATGAGGAACATACAATAAGCGTATTTGCCAGGATAAAGGGTAATAGCATGCACCTGGTTATAATGTTTAAATCCTACCGAATTAGTTACAATAAAATATAGGCCAGGCATATGGCCAAAATCATCTTTATCGAGAAAAAAATATTTTTTGGAGAAATGACTGCTTGAGCCGAGAGGGTATATTGCGATATTATTATTATTATTATTATTATTATTATTATTATTATTATTATTATTATTATTATTATTATTATTATTATTATTATTATTATATTAATAATATTTATTATTAATTAATATATGAAATAAATAATAATAATAATAATAATAATAATAATAATAATAATAATAATAATAACACGTTACGAAACAACTATTACAGTTTATTTTCCTTAGCAAACATTCTTCTTCTTTACGCTCAATGTACGTTGCAGTGTTTCTCTTGCAAGGAACTTTGACAATAAGTGAGGCACAAAGATAAGATTTGTCTAGAAAACAAAGCGATTGTTCTACGTACGTTAACATATTATTGGAATTATCAATTGTTTACATATTTATACTTGTGTCACGTTTCTTCCAGCCAAAGTCTTTTAACCGCTCATGCTTGTCAACTGAATTCCCAGGAAGAAACTTAAGTATTTATTGCCTGCTAAACTAAACAAGTAGTAGTGGCCAATTAGCGTTCGGAAGTTAGATAAACTGTTGTGCTTTTTGTTTTTTCCTCTCCAGTTTGCCAGAACTCTGGGCTTTAAGCTTTAAGAGTTCGATTCAGGATAAGTCTATTCACCGACTCTTCGAACTAGATAACAAAATGTTATTAACTAATTTTACGGTTTTCAGACACAGAGAAGTGACGGAAATTTGTCCCACAGGGACGTACCAGTAAATATAATGATCAGAGGCCGTCGTATTTAAGAATATTCATATACCATCGGACTGAGTCGTGTTCAAACCCTTCTACTTGATCTCAGAAGCTTTACAGTCTGAGATACCTCATTCTTTGGTCCCGCTGGTGGTGGAGATCCAATTTTTTATCAACATCCTTTTTGATTTTTTGGGCATCCAGAAGTACATATTTTAATTCTCTCAGGATTCGGGATGGTTTCACATATTATTAGTCAAGAAAGAACCCCACTGTCGGCAGCCCTTAAGATGGTTTTCCGTGGTTTCCCATTTTCACACCAGGCAAATGCTGGGGCTGTACCTTAATTAAGGCCACGGCCGCTTCCTTCCCATTCCTAGGCCTTTCCTATCCCATCGTCGCCATCATGTCAGTGCGACGTAAAGCAAAATAGCAAAAAAAAAAGTCAAGAAAGAGGAAAAAAGGAGGCATTCGGTACTTTAGGTATAATTTATACAATAATAGCAATTGGTCTTCTAGGGTTTGTTGTATGAGCTAACCATATATTTACTGTAGGTATAGACGTAGACACTCGAGCCTACTTCACATTTGCCGCTATAATTATTGCCGTTCCTACAGGAATTAAGATTTTTAGTTGACTCGCCACCCTTCATGGAACTCAGTTAACCTATAGTCCATTTTTACTTTGAGTATTAGGGTTTGTACTCCTTTTCACCATTGGTGGATTAACAGGAGTTGTATTAGCCAATTCCACGACATAGAATGCGGTGGATAGGAAAAAAACCGTGGTAAGGTTATTAATTCTATTTCAAGTGTTTACGAGGTTTGTTTTTTCTCTAAACTCACCACCAACACCAACGTACTTAATTTACGGTGTAATTTCTTCCAATGAATGAGTTTCCAACTTTATTGAGACTTACGACTCGCATTCCGTGTTAAAGGAATCGAAGATGTACAGTTACAAGAATTAATAGAGCATTTCACTAGTCATTTGGTTTTACGTCCCTCTAAATTCTTTTACGGTTTTCGGAGACGTCGAGGATTGAGAATGTTGTTCCGTAGAACGTCCTATAGCCTATGTGCCGGTAAAGTTACCGCTAGCCTATTTTTTCGCATTTTCGGAGTCAGGAAAGAACAATAACAATTGAACAACGAAAGTCAGATAGGGAAGATGAAAGTGAGGAATTTGGCACAAGTAAGTAGAATCAATGTTAGACTCAGCTAGGCACCACGTGATCACATTCCGAGCTCCCAAGTTAACAGTGTCAAAAGGTTCCCCTTTTATTTGTCTCTCCGCCAGGTAAGGGATACTTTGGATGTACTATACCACCCCTCTCACAGGGAGGTCACTACAGCCAACCTGATTTACTTTTGGCTGGGAGTTTAGGACAAAATTGCTCTCCTGGCATCATGTCAGTTTTCAGGTGAAAACTTCATTCCAATATTCAGAGTGATCTGAACCTCGGGAAAGTGAAGTTTTCTTCTTCTTCTTCGGTTTACACTCCAGGGTCGGTTTTTCCCTCGGACTCAGCGAGGGATCACACCTCCACCGCCTCAAGGCAGTGTCTTGGAGCTTCAGACTCTGGGTCGGGGGATACAACTGAGGAGGATGACCATTACCTCGCCCAGGCGGCCTCACCTGCTATGCTGAACAGGGGCCTTGCGGGGATGGAAAGATTGGAAGGGATAGACAAGGAAGAGGGAAGGAAGCGGCCGTGGCCTTAAGTTAGGTACCATCCCGGCATTTTCCTGGAGGAGAAGTGGGAAACCATGGAAAACCACTTCCAGGATGGCTGAGGTGGGAATCGAACCCACCTGTACTCAGTTGACCTCCCGAAGCTGAGTGGACCCCATTCCAGCCCTCTTACTACTTGCCAAATTTTCGTGGCAGAGCCGGGAATCGAACCCGGACCTCCGGAGGTGACAGCTAATCACACTAACCACTACACCACGGAGACGGACGGAGAATTTCAGAATATGAAAAACATTTTCTATAAACGTAGTACATATTACTATAACGTCACTGCACCGTCAAAATATTGTATCCCACAATGCCCTCCTATCCATTATTCTCCTTAAGACTGGTCACGCCTCACACCCACGTATGGATACGCAGTCCATCGGAACAATTTTCGTTGTGCACGTTTTCCTATGCTGACGGGTAAACGAAAATGAACCTTAAATGCTATACTGTAGCAGTGCGTAAATACGTCATGCAAATATACATTATTACAGCGCGCTACAGTAAGGTTCAATTACCTTTACACATTGGCATACGAAAATGAACACAACGAAAATTCTGATGGACTGCATATCCATATGTGGCTGGGAGACGTGACCAGTCTTAAGGTGAATAATAGATACGAAGGGCGTCGTGGGATACGATATTTTGCCGGTGCAGCGATGATATCAGTAGTCACGTATAGGCTGCATATTATGAAAATTAATCTGTAAGTATTCTACGATAAACCTGAAGTTTCATTCTTGTTCACTACGTGCATTGCACATCTCAAAAGATAACTCCTCCACTGTAATTTTTCTTTCGAATACTCCTTTCGAGGGACTTACTCTTGATGACAGAAATATTAATAACGAGGTGTATTTGTCCGGGTGAAGAATGGATAGTGAGGAATTAAATAAATAAATAAATAAATAAATAAATAAATAAATAAATACCGGTATTTACTAGAGTAATTAACGCACATTTTTTAGTAAAGTATAGATGAAAATTCCGGTTGCGTTAATTAATCGCGCAATTTCGACGTACAAATTCTAACGTCGCAAGTCATCGGCCCCTTTCGCAAAGAAAAGGAAAATAAAATAAATATATTCACAATCATGAGGAAACACACAAACTGATCGCTATTTGGTGTAAAAATATCGTGTTAGTTTTCTTCTGAACGGTTAAGAGCATAAGCTTAGATCTGGAAAGTTCAAAATGAATACAAATTAGCTAAAGGGGCAATCACAGCCGTATGCAATGGCATTCCCGTTAAAACAATTGTTTCCTTCATAATATGTTATTCGTCGTTTCTAGTGCAGAGAGAACTGCTGCTGTTGTTACCTCTTGAATCTTCCCAGAGCAAATCATCTTCATTCCCGTCTAACGTGATCGAGATTCTCGTCTTCTTGAAACTGTTCATCTCCGAAAAAAATCATGTCATGGGAAACGGCATATCCTCAGTATCGCAACGATATTACGTAATCCAGAAATTTCTCTTCTACTTGCGGTAACTTACCAGTTTTCGGGCCTCAGAAACACTTCACGAGGCTTGCTGGTAACTTGAAGTGTTTTTTTTTCTTTTTTTTTTCCCCCTTCTATCTTCCAGTATCACACATTGCAAACTGGTGGCATGTTGCCCTATTCCCATGAATCTCGGAGTAATTGATTATCACGCGTATATACGATGCAGTATTACTTGCATACTTACTCATTGAGGATTTAATAACAGTTACGAGATCGTAGAACTCACGTGAAATGCTCGCATAGAATATAATAGTCATTGTTCGTAACAGGCTGCACGGAGACTTACTGCGTTATGTCAGCTCTGACTCACACAGTGATCTATTCGAGCACTGCAATTTGGAAATACCATATTTCAAAATACAAAAGCTGCTACTTGCCATCTGCATTTCGTAACATTCACGTAACGAATAGTAAATACTCGAGGAAAGGAGTGCGTCAAATACACGGGGGGAAAAACCCCAGTTCGAACTGAAACAAATCAGGGTGCATAAAACATGCGATGGTGATAAGTACTTGAATAAATACAGTATGAAGCTACAAGTAGGCCTAATTCCGGAACTAAGTTTGGAGCAACAACTGAAAAAACAATTCCATAACAAAATAAAGCAGTACATAGTAAACGTACATGATTTGGTCCCCATTCACATAACACAATGTAACTAACCATAAGTACGAAGTTACGAAACGCTCCACATATGGTAATAATTGGTTGGCAAAATGCAAACTAACTGAAAGTCGGCTACATCCACTGGTGAAGTAGATCGATGTATTATATCGTGCGTCAACGCAAAACAAATTCTGATGAATGTTAATGAAGTTTGTTTAGACAAGCACATTTTAAAATCAGGACTGCACGGAATTGAAATATCGGCTTAAAGGTCGGATTAAATAATTGCGTATCAGGAAATCATTTACATAAGGTCATATAAAGATGTTCTCGATTTGCGGGTACCTCCTATTAGCCGCACGACGGAGTTCTCAAGATGGTTCCGAAGCCGAACTTCTGGGGCTCCAGTTGGTTTCCCGTTAATTTTCGATCTTGAATGTAATATTACTGAATTTGTAGATACATCGGGAACTGATTATAATCATTATCGTGGTACGGTAAAATGCAGTCCATTGGGTTAACTACTGAATTCTTAAGACAACTATTAACATACATTTGGACTTGATCTCTTGCCACTTGAAGAAACTGAATCATATATTGTCGAGAATCTAATGGCTAAGAAACCCACTGATGTGAATAGATGAAAATTTTGATATCTCCCTGACACCTGTCAGTAGCCTAGCCAAGATCGACCGATTGGGTGTGGGGGGTTATGGTTAAAAAATTATGATAGAACATAAAGAAGGTGCTTGTGCGTGTATGGTGCGCGCATGCAAGCGTGTCATAAGGACACTAATACAAGTAAAAATAAAGAACAAGGAAAATATGTTCAAAGTGAATAGTTCTACGGCGATTGGTATGTTCAGATTACAATCTAAAATACAACTTTCGAGGCTTCTTAGAAATTAGATTCAAGAGATCTGTTGGTCTAAAAATGTTGTCTCTGTGAATATTCAAAAGAGCCAACCCTTTGAGTAGACTTTCACTTGTTTATTGTCAGTTTATGTTTATTTTTGTTTGCAAAAATTCCACGGGGGGAGGGGAGTCTAACCCCCAGGAACGCCACGCCCCTTACACCTGTATTGCTGCAGACACCCCAACATCTTCCTCCAATTTAGGTGGAATTATGTGCGGAAGAACGTACCACCGATTGCTGTTAAACTTACCGTAGCCACACAGATGCACACAAAATGCTGTCAGTTGGTACAATAAATTTTATTCACATATATTCACAAATTAACACACACATAACCTTATTCACAGTAGCAAAACACTTCATTTCGAGAATATCAACAGAGCCGCCATTATTAACACAACTGCCAACACTTCAATATGGAGGTTACAACTTTGAAACACAGTTGAAAACAGATGACTGCGTATTTCAATATGGAGACTGCAAATATTGCATGTCACCCGGGATATACACTTGCTACACCAAAACTCTACTAAACAGCAACTAGCTTGTCACCGTCAAGATCGTCTCCTTATATATGTGCCTTGCCGGGCTTCTAGAAAGTTACATTACAAAATATATCTTCGTGAAAATTATAGAGCGCGTAATACACAATTTGCAATGGATGGAATATTTATTCTCAATCGTTCTCGTCACCTATTACCATTCTGGAAGTTACAGTGTGAAATGTCGTATGGCTTTTAGTGCCGGGATATCCCAGGACGGGTTCGGCTCGCCAGGCACAGGTCTTTCTAGTTGACACCCGTAGGTGACCTGCGCGTCGTGATGAGGATGAAATGATGAAGACAACACATACACCCAGCCCCCGTGCCATTGGAATTAACCAATTAAGGTTAAAATCCCCGACTCGGCCGGGAATCGAACCCGGGACCCTCTGAACTGAAGGCCAGTACGCTGACCGTTCAGCCAACGAGTCGGACAGTTACAGTGTGTTTCACAATTACGGATTACAATTTATATATACAGGTAAGAACCAAACCCCACGGCACTTACGTCCTTGAAAGGGCTTTGTCCTGCAGATTACGAGGGCCCGTGTGGTCAGCACGACGAATCCTCTCGGCCGTTATTCTAGGCTTTCAAGACCGGGGCCACCATCGCACCGTCAGGTAGCTCCTCAATTCTAATCACGTAGGCTGAGTGGACCTCGAACCAGCTCTCAGGCCGAGAGAAAAATCCCTGACCTGGCCGGGAATCGAGTTCGGGGCCTCCGGGCGTGAGGCAGGCACGCTACCCCTACTCCACGGGGCCGGCATACAGATAAGAATAAATTATAATTTTAATTTACAGGTACTTACATTAACTGAACTGATATAAATGTTTATATACAGTGCCTGTTTCATGACATAACTTCGAAAACAATGCGATCATATCGATGTAATAATAATAATAATAATAATAATAATAATAATAATAATAATAATAATAATAATAATAATAATAATAATAATAATAATAATAATTGGAGCTCGATATCTGAATTAGTTACCCATGGGTGAGAGAATATTGTTTTCAAGTTATACCTTGCGTCAAACTTTCAACAGTAAATTGAACGCATACTTTTACGCTCCATACCCCAATATATTCCAATTGAGAGATATCCTTCTGGAAATTCAGTCCCACAGTTACGTCAAATTAACGAACAAAGATAAAACTTGGTCTAGAAAGAAAAAGCGTGAGAAAATCTCCAGAAATGAATCTTGAGGTTTAAAAGAAAGCGGTATAATTGGATATTCATTCCTCCAACACATCTGTTTAAATGTTTACCATCCATCATAATTTAATTTTAGACTTAAGTTCATTTTAATGTACTGTATAATTTATTTATTTTACCTCGAAAGTGGGGAATTATTATTTTGTTACCGTATAATAACATTTTAAAACCAGACCTACTGCAGTAGTACTGGACAGTCCTGTTATAGTCCTGCACGGGAAGGATTTTTATTTATCATATGGCTTTTAGTGCCAGGTGTGTCCGAGGACATGTTCGGCTCACCTGGTGCAGGTTTTTCTATTTGATGCCCATAGACGACCTGCGCGTCTGGATGTGGGCTGATTAGGATAATGGGGGTAAGGAGAGGGTGTAACCTGGTGTGGCACGTAGCCTACTCCTATCGAATAACACCAAGGCGTCTGCTCAAAGCCTTACGTCCCCATCCGACGGACGCATCACCATCAACAGCGTCATATGCCTACACTCCATAGGAACACTGCAGAGAGATTTGGAAATAAATTCAGGCTTTAGGCACGCAATCTAGGATTAATGGAAAGGAATGTGTTGTTAACTGGGAAACAACTCCTATCCTAACCCTTCAGCAGTTTGGAAACCAACTGGAGTGTCTCCTCGAAAATGGTTTGGGAACCAACTCCAGTCCAGCTCTGCTCGAGTACCCCACACATCTCTCAGGGGCACCAAAAGCAGTCTCGTAACCACTGGTCCATCTACCCTCAATTGAACTAATGTGCATCGAAATCGTAAATTCAGATTTAGATGGAATGTACAGAACAGACTAGATTTATGGACGCCGGGCTGAATAGCTCAGACGGTTGAGGAACCCCAACTTGGCAGGTTCGACCCTGGCTCAGACCGGTGGTATTTGTAGGTGCTGAAATAGCCTACGTCAGCCCCGTGTCGATGTATTTACTGGCACGTAAAGGAACCTGCGGGACTGCATTCTGGCAACTCCGCGTCTCCGAAACCCGCAATAAAGTAGTTAGCGGGACGTAAAAAGCGATATTATTATTATTATTATTATTATTATTATTATTATTATTATTGTTGTTGTTGTTGTTGTTTGTTATTGCTCATCTTTTATCATTAATGAACAACAAGTAAGGAGAACTTACGTGTGGAAACGTCGGTGTATCCAAAATCGTCCTCCATTGTCTCGTCGCCGACAACCTACTGCTCAAATCGTAACTCGGACGGACTCCCGAGCTCGGTCTCCGAGTGTCCTACGGCCTCACTCGATCCGCCGACGGCATCAGTCTGCATAACGGACAGATCCCTAGACGTACTCTCTGCCGCACCGTCTCCGACACGCGCGGTCTCTCGCTTAGTATACGCCGTTTTGGGCTTGCTGGATTCCTCATTCGCTTCTTCTTGTACTGAAGATTGATACGTTTTCGATGTTTTTTTATCCGTTTATTTTGATGCACTTTGAATATTTTGCGACCAAGTCATATGAACTCCGCAATTCACATTTTTCTCGTTTGAAATGTTTGGTTGCTTAACAGTCGCTGTTTTCTTGGTTCGTTAGCTACAAAAACACACATTTCCAACGTATGTAATTACGTTAGTTCTGCTTTTAATCTAACTGTGTGAGCGTTTCAAATGTGACTTCAAATACGTTTCATCGAGTTTTTGAACGCAAATACTAACGTAGGACCGAATTTTTATAAAGAAGGTTTCACGTCAAAAATCTAGACATTTGTTGTTCATGAGGTCTGAATTCTATTGTGTGTAGCAATATTAGTCTACCAGATACCGATTCTATTTTTCAGTCGTTATACTTACAACTCTTCGGGTACAGGAATGGCATAGGTTTCAGACTATGAATTTGGATACTATCACAGCATTTTCCTGGAGTGCCTGTCCCTCAGATTAATGCACTCTTACGATAGGATTGGTGCCCGAATTCCCAGAACAGGATTTGAACTTTCCCGTCCACGTTCGTAACATAGTAGATATTATAAATAATAATAATAATAATAATAATAATAATAATAATAATAATAATAATAATAATAATAATAATAATAATAATAATAATAATAATAATAATAATAATAATAATATTGCTTTTACGTCCTACCAACTATTTTGATTGTTTATTTTTTTGGAGACGCCGAGGTGCCGGAACTTAGTCTCACAGGAGTTGTTTTACGTGCCAGTAAATCATCTACCGATACGAAGCTAACGTATTTGAGGACCTTCAAATGCCACTGGACTGAGGATCGAACCTGCCAAGTTGGGGTCAGAAGGCCAGTGCCTCAACCGTCCTGCCAAGTTGGGGTCAGAAGGCCAGTGCCTCAACCGTCTGAGCCACTCAGCCCGGTTATTATGAGTACCATACGTGTGGTTATGTTCGCACGTTCACATTTCGTTGATTGTGGTGGTGCCCCTTGTTACTTTAAGAGGTAAAACAGAGTTCCAAAGCGTCAAAGAATGAAGGTATCCTGTGTCGTAACCCGCCACCCCCCGGCTGAACTTTCCTTTTTGTAAACTGAAATAATAATAATAATAATAATAATAATAATAATAATAATAATAATAATAATAATAATAATAATAATAATAAGGGCCCGGATGTTTATGATATGTCATATTTTTCTTTATATTCTTCCCCAACTTGGCAGGTTCGATCCTGGCTCAGTCCGGTGGTATTTGAAGGTGCTCAAATACGTCAGCCTCGTGTCGGTAGATTTACTGGCACGTAAAAGAACTCCTGCGGGACTAAATTCCGGCACCTCGGCGTCTCCGAAAACCGTAAAAGAGTAGTTAGTGGGACGTAAAACAAATAACATTATTATTTATATTCTTCTTCTTAATCTGTTTACCCTCCACAGTTGGCTTCTACCTCGGACGCAGTGAGGGATCCCACCTCTACCGCCTCATGGGCAGTGTCCTGGAACGTGAGACATTGGCTCGGGGGATACAACTGGGGAGAATGACCAGTACCTCTCCCAGGCGTCCTCACCTGCTATGCTGAACAGGGGCCTTGCGGGGGGATGAGAAGACTGGAAGGGATAGACCAGGAAGAGGGAAGGAAGCGACCGTGGCCTTAAGTTAGGTACCATCCCGGCATTAGCCTGGAGGAGAAGTGGGAAACCATGGAAAACCACTTTCAGGATGGCTGAGGTGGGAATCGAACCCACCTCTACTCATTTGACCTCCCGAGGCTGAGTCGACCCCGTTCCAGCCCTCGTACCGCTTTTCAAATTTTCGTGGCAGAGCCGGGATAAAAATAGATATAATTAAGGTACCGGTGAAATGCATTTGAATAACCAGTCTTAACATGGCTCATATCACCGTTAACCAATATCACCGTACGCCACTGTTGTTATCCAAGAACTGGAAAGGTGCATGGAGAGAAAAATTAAAGACTTCTCAGAACCCAGCAAGTGTAGCGTACGGCCGCCGGGGTTTGAAGAGAACAGATGACCAAGGGACATCAGACATATAATGAAAAAGGGGAGTCGTTTACAAGGACAGTAAAGAGAAGATAAACCAACCTTAGTTTGTGCCCTGTAGTTGCAAAACGTAGCCCTAGGTGAAAATATGGTGGAAGAGGAATTCTTCATTTTGGCGGCTTTTCTATTTGTTTCCCCCTGTGGGTGAGGGCGGTAAAATACATCCACCTCCAGGGGCTCTCAACTTAGGAGTGAGTTCTGAGCCTGACATTGCTTTCACTTACCTGTGCCTTCATCTTCCCTGTCCAACTCCCGTTGGTCAACTCTTTCCACCCCAGTGGTATTAGGTTTATGTGGTCTTAGAATTTGCTCCAACAAACGGCATAATTTGGTCTACACATCAAGTAATTCACGTAGGCCAGAATATTTGAATACATGTTATTTTATGGAGCTTAACAACAGGGATTTCTTTAGTAGTATATAGACTTAAAAGCTAATAATGAAACGAGAAACGTCAACGGGAAGTGTGGGCATAATACTTGACTGACTAAACCGTTTTATGAGGGATAGAGGCCTGTCTTATAGTATATAAAAATGAGGTATTTTAATCTGCTTTCAATTTTACTTTATTGTTAACTACGTTTTATTCCGCTGACTCTGTTTTAGTTCGTTTTGTCTATTTGAATGTGTTTGTTAACTTTTAACTTGAATGATATATATGATCACACTTCAAGGCAATGTCTTATTCTACCTGCTACCATTTCCTCTATCGTTTTTTAAGAATATAAGGCGTTGCGAATTAGATCCACTGATTACTTTAAATTCATAATCATTTTTCATCACCGTTTGTTTTAAATTATAATCAGTAGATAGATTTTAAAATTTTAATGATTATTACATTTCGTTCGACATCGTACCATTAGGAGCCGATAACCTAGATGTTAGTCCCCTTTAAACAACAAGCATCATCATCATCATCATCATCATCATCATCACCACCACTCGCTGTATATTTTTCTTCTAGTTTCAGGATTGAATCCAGACAAATCGCTGCTGAAAAGGTGAACGAGTTGTAGTTTCCGTAACCTGAGCGCTCAGCTGTAGAAAGTCGTTAAGATCTTTTTAGTACATGCTCTCTAAAACACCTTGCTTTACGGAATGTAGGCCGCTGAAGTCGTCATGGCAGCACACAACAATAGCGAGCTCTTTCGTCTGAAGAAAGAAACTACTTGCCATATAATGATTGCAGTGAATCTTGCTTGATTTGAAACGCGCAACGATTCTGAGAAAAACTGGCTCAATATGACATTTTTAATTTTAAAACTATTTTACTTTGATCTCCGAAAACTGTAAAACTTTATGTCGGCTCAACCTCCTACCTGAGTTTTCTATCTTCTATTTCGCACACAAGTACGATGTATGTTGACTGCTCCACTCTAAATCCATGCTTTCCAGAGTAGGATTTCTGGGATATCTAACATTATTATTATTATTATTATTATTATTATTATTATTATTATTATTATTATTATTATTATTATTATTATTATTATTATTATTATTATCCGCCTCTAGTGTTATATGCTACTCAGATGCAACACCTTTAGTCTATTTATCGTCTTCGTTCAGTCCTGTGGTATCGTATATGATGAAGCGTTTCAGAAGTAGGAAGTCAAAAATATTAATACATTATTAAATCACATGGTAGAAGAGATACATCTCCTACACAAACGCACAGCTTACCGCCTGTTACCTCACACATTCACGAAAAAATGTCCCAGTTTTTTTCAGGACTGAAGAGCTTAACTTTTGTTTTTCAAACTTGGTACACAAATAACTATTGAATTCGCTCCAGTTAATGGTGTTGTTGTTTTAAAATTATTTATCGTATGGTTTTTAGTGCCGGGAGTGTCCGAAGACATGGTACAGTATTATCGCCGTAGGGCCTGTTCAGTTTCTGTGGTAACTTGCTCTCTACCTCCGAAGTAGGCCTACATTCTGGACGTTTCAGTTTCTTTGAAAAATATAGTTACATAATATCGACATTAGTTTTTCTAATTGTAAGTCAACCACCACAGAAACATACGATAGGGAATATTTCCCTCCCCATAGGGCCAGTGTCAAGAAGGGCATCCGGCCGTAAAACATGGCAAAGTCCACATGTTGCGACACAGTTCGCATGCGCGATCCCACCAACGTGTGGAAAAAGCAGCAGAAGAAGACGGATGTTCAAAATAATAGTTTTTAGAGTAATAAATAAATAAATAAATAAATAAATAAATAAATAAATAAATAAATAGGCCTAAATAATAATAATAATGTTATTGGCTTTACGTCCCGGAATCTAGTCCAGCAGGAGTTTTTCATGCTAGTAAATCTACCGACACGAGGCTGACGTATTTGATCACCTTCAAATACCACCGGACTGAGCCAGTATCGAACCTGCCAAGTTGGGGTCAAAAGGCCAGCGCCTCAACCGTCTGAGCCACTCGGCCCGGCTGTGATAACCTGTCCTTTAGTCTCGTTTCTTGATACGATGTCGGGGATAAGGTGAAATTCAATTATCTGGCGTATATGTTTACGGTGGGATGCTCTTCCTGACGCCAACCTCAGTTGAGGAGGTAATGAAGATGAAAGGAATGATGGTGAGTGAAAATGGGCAATGAAGTGGACAGAATCGGTTGTGGTCTACGAATGGGAACTATCCCGACATTTGCCTGGAAGTGAAAATGAGAAACCACAACAAAGCATTCTTAGGACCCACTCGTCTTCTGAATGTAGAGCTTGGCTCCATAGCTGTAGCGCTTTAACACACGCGGTCACAATAATAATAATAATAATAATAATAATAATAATAATAATAATAATAGCCTAATAATAATGACAGGGGTCAGACGAGGACACGGATTATCCCCGATCCTTTTCAATATCGTACTGGAGAAAATAATGAATAAGTGGAATACACCTGAGGAAGAAAGGACCGAACCTAGAAATGAAGTGTTTAGCTTTTGCAGATGACCTTGCCATCTTAGCCAAAAACCGAGAAGACACTCAAAAGGTGCTGGAGTGCCTGCATGAAATCTCTGAAGAAGTGGGCCTTAAAATGCCAGTACGCTGACCATTCAGTCAACGAGTAATCCGACGTTATAACTCAGTAATAAAACCGGAAGGATTGTACGCTTCAGAGTGCCTGGTTTTAAATAGAAAAAGGGGAGCTGCAAGAACTCGAAAAGTAGGAAAGGAAGATTCTGAGGAAACTTCCGGGACCATAGAAGACTACTGATGGGACCTGGAAGAAAAGGAGAAAAGAGGATCTCCACAAGTAAATTAAAAGGTCACGGACACAACGCGGAAACGAAGGCTGAAATTCTACGGACACTTGGTAAGAATGGATGACAAACGGCTGACAAAAAGGTTCTTCAATTACATCATGGGGTTAAAGGCCACCTCGAAGTGGGTAGTTGCGGTCAAGAAGTTGGAATTACACTACAGATGATCCACAATAAAAGAGAGATCAGAAGAAAAGTCGAGTCTACAATCATTTGAAGAGAAACCACTAAAACGGAGGCCCGAACGAATCATTTCCGAAGAAGAGGAGAGAAGAGAAGAGAAGAGAAGAGAAGAGAAGAGAAGAGAAGAGAAGAAAGGCCAAGAAGCCTTAAGTTCTATGCGGTCTACAGATGGACAAATACGGAAATAATAATAATAATAATAATAATAATAATAATAATAATAATAATAATAATAATAATAATAATAATAAAAGCCTATACTGAATACTGTAATTAAATGGGTTTTTTGTTTCTTTTCACACCGGGCCCGGCATGCTTGCTTGACTCAAGCCTATGCTGCGCTCTATTGCGTGTATCCCAAAATAAATTCGATATGTCATTGTGATAAGCATTAAAATCCTGCTGCCTTGTATTTCTTTACTCTTTAATTGGTGCGATGTTATTCATGAAGCGCCGGAGAAGGAGGTGCAGGAAGAAGTGGGCTGGCTGCCAAGAGGCTGGTTAGAGTGGAGCGGGGGAAGGGGGCCTGCTCATCCATTATTCAGGACTCCCGCCCCTTGGTAATCCCGCAAGTGGTTCGCCGCACTACACTTTCCCTAAATCTGCTATGAGTTGATTAGATGGGAACAAGCCCGTTACATGGCTTTATCATCCGTGTTTGGTCAGGATGTATGGGGACAAATTGGTAACATGCACCCCACTTACTGCAGTTTTCACTGAATTGTATATGTGACAACGTAATAAATTTGCAGATAATCCTTGTTTCCTGTGCACTCGTGGCTAAGAAACATAGCTCGATTACTTACAAACGGTTATTGTACGGACTGGTGTTTTAAATGTTATTTCGTTTAATTCTTCATTCTCACTGCTAGGAGCCTCCGTGGCTCAGGCGGCAACACGCCGGCCTCTCACCGCTGGGTCCCGTGGTTCAAATCCCGGTCACTCCATGTGAGATTTGTGCTGGGTAAAGCGGAGGCGGGACAGGTTTTTCTCCGGGTACTCCGGTTTTCCTTGTCATAATTCATTCCAGCAACACTCTCCAATATCATTTGATTTCATCCCTCATTTATTATCATTGCCCCAGAAGAGTGCGACAGGCTCCGGCAGCCGGCACAATTCCTATCCTCGCCGCTAGATGGGGTCTTCATTCATTCCATTTCTGACTCGGTTGAATGACTGGAAACAGGCTGTGGATTTTCATTGCTGGTCGACACTGTTCTTGTATTGTTAGGCAGGATATCATGTGGGCCAGTCCACTATCCACATTTATAAAATTGTACTTCTGTATGTAGTATTTTAATATTATCCTGATATGTGATTTTTATACCGTTCAGGACAAATAACAGCCTATTTCGGGTTCTGTTTAATTTTTGTTCGTTTGTCTGTTACAGCATCACCAGAGAGGGGAACGACTCCATGGCTAAATGGTTATCGTGCTCGCATTTGGTCCAGGGGCTCTCGGGTACGATTCCCGGTCGGGTCGGAGATTTCAACTTCCATTGGTTAATTTCCCTGCTTCGGTGGTTGGGTGTTTGAGCTGCATTCCTCATTAGAATTCCTCGAATGTCGGGCACTCACCTCACAGAAGCACAGGCCGCACATAGGGTGTCAGTTCAAAGGATGTGCACCAGGTCTCTCCGAAGGCCACACGCAATTATTATTATTATTATTATTATTATTATTATTATTATTATTATTATTATTATTATTATTATTGTACCGGGCGGTACACCTCTACTCCGGTCATTTAAAAGTTGCGCCAGTTGAAATTCCTCTTCTGGTGGAAATCTGAACTTTATCTACTCTATTGATTTTCTCGTTTCTCAGAAGATGTCACCACTTGGAAATTTTTGAGTTTGTGAACTGTGTCATTTTTGATGTGTCTTTGTTTCGCTTGAAGTAAGAAGTGTGAACTTTCTCTTCTAGAGGACACTACTGAAGAATTACGATAGTGCAACCTAGTGCGAAATCAAAGAACTATTTTGTTGGAGAAATTTTTATTTCAAGAGTTTGTTCTTTGTTAAATTTCTTTCTGTCATGGTTTAAGTTGGCTGTATACCCCTCTTTTTCCCCTTATTTTGGATCTAGCCAATCCCGAATTTCTTTAATTAATTTTCCACCAATAATGTGTTTCTTCTTCCTCTATGTAGGGGTTTCTTTTCCCTAGCCAATAAAAACTTTGAGGGAGGGTGTTTTATTTCCCCTAACGCCTAGAATCTTCCGCGAGAGGATATAAACTGCTGATTTTAGGGTCTCCAGGCCACTTCTGTTCCATCTTTCAGTGTATTAAGTACATAGCAGGAGGCGGGAAGCGCCTCTTTCTTCTTCAGCCGTTCAACACCAGGTAATGGCCTATTAATAACTTCTTTTCTTGCTAGGTCGGCAGTTTAACACTCGCGGCGGGTTCGAAGCATTTCCATCATGTAACCTTTTCCTAAAATGTAATTACTCTTTTCATCTTTTTCTTGTAAAGCTACATATTGGGATAGAGAGTGCTAACCCTCTCGAGCTCCCACTCACATTTGTTTTGAGGTGAACGTATTTTCTCAAACTATTCTTCGTTTATGTAATGTAAAGTGTTCTTCTCTAAGTCACCTCTGTAGTATGGGATTAGCCCTTGCGTTAGCGGCCCAGAGCCAGACTAGGTTTTAAAAACAAAGTGTATTAGGAGTGCAAGATCGCCTCCTCTCAAATTGTTATTTTAGAGGTCATGTAATCAACCTTCTTTTCATGTAATAGACCTCAGTAGGTTGGGTATTTTACCCCTGTGAATACGTCCTTAGAGGACAGCTTGAAGGTAGAGTTTGGTGTGGCCTTGTGATAGGCTTACAATTTTGAGAGCGGATCGCTCTTTGAAATTTGTTTCTGTATGCCTCGTGCAGGCTTTATGTGTAATGTTTGGAGCCATTGCTCCTGGGCATGAATGGGGTTTTCTGCCCCTTGGCTAAATTTTTTTTTTTGGAGTAAGGCGGGGCTGATTGCCCGAGAGTTATGAAGTAAGGGCACTGAGCCCGAATCCAGTAATATTGTACCTACATTTTTGCTACTCTGTACCTGTTATGATTGTTATCTCTTGTTTTTGAAAAGAAAATATAACCTAGTTAAATTTTAAATTAATTTTACATTGCACGTTAATTTCGTAGCTTGAAACCCATTCACACCCGCACCTTCTTTCACCTCTACCTACCACGGATATCTCCGTAACAAGTGGTAGCAGAGCGTGGTTGAATGGGTCTCAATTTAGCCCCTTTTGACGGCTAAACATTGCTTTGATTCGAACTCTAATAATTTTCTCAGTTGCTGGAATTTTTTGAGTTTTTCAAAATTGTTCTGTCATCATGCCCGGCCCTCGCGATGTTCTCCTCCTTAACTACTTGCGCAAAGAGGAGTTGATATACGAGTTAACTATCAGAAATGTGCAATCTGGAGGCACGGTTGCAATCGACACCAACAAGCTTAGAGAGTCCCTTGATTTGCCCATTTCCATCCCCAATTTGGGAGAGAAAGAAATTGATGACTCTCTTTCCACGATCGTCGAGAATATTACCGGGCTAGCATCTGTAGTCAGCTTTTTTGATGAAAACGATCCGTCTCCTAATCAAATTAAGCGTGTGCAAGGCAGGCTGTATCACTTTGCAAATAGAGTTAATGATCTGTTGTCTCTAAAGGTGAATGACGTTCAGAGGAAGGACGCTAATACGCTCCTTGAAACTATTTCTGAATTGTCTAATAAGGTCACTCAATTGCTAACCGGCGAAGTTCCTCCCAAAACTGATCAACCCGCCACGGTGAATGTAGGTAACGAGGAAGAGCCTCCTCAGGGAGAAGTCAATAGGATAACCGTTGCTGCTCAAACTATCTCTGCCCCATCGAACAACGAATCTGAACGCCGTGCGTCATTGGGTAACATCCGCTCTGAATTAACTTCTTTGCCATTGAAACCTTTAACGACTATGTCACCTGGGTTCAGTAGCTTGCCTCATCCATTGGCAATGTTGCTTAGAGGTATCTCTAAGTTTTCCGTCAACACCACCAGTGATGTAATTTCATTTTTAAGATTTCTAGTGGAATTTCAGGATCATGCTCTTGTTTTTTCTCTTTCGCCATGTCAAATTTTGCAAATTATCTATCCGTATGCTATTGGTATTCTCTCTGATAAAATCGTAAGAGCCATTGCCGAGCAATCATCTATTGAGGATTTCCATGCCCATTTGCTAGCTAACTTCATCCCGGCTAGGGCCAGGTCCTCCCTGATTCAGAAGTACTATTACCGTGTACAGCGCTTGGATGAAAACTTGGCCGATTTCATTCAAGATATCAAATTCTACACTAGGGTGTTTGCTCTGCACTTTCCTGAAGATCAGATTGTGCAGGCTATTGTAGAAGGTATTTCGCCATCCTACAGGTCATATTTGTGTTTCGCGGCGTGTCCGCAAACCTTCTCTGAACTTGAAGCATTGGCCGTCTCAGCGGAAGGAGTTAGATACGCCGATTCTTTGCGTGTCGCGAAAGAACCCCCGCCTTCCTTTAGTAACACTCGGCCTCCACCTCGCCGACCAGTCAATCCCCGTAAATGTTATGCTTGCGGGTCGCCTGACCATCTGCGGAATAAGTGTCCTCTGATCAAGTCAAGTGGGACAAGGAATGGAGCAGGGTCATCACAAGGCTGTTTTAAGTGTGGGGCCTTCTCACATATCGCCAAGAATTGCCCAAACTCTAATAGCACCCCCTCCTGCTCAACTTCTGGTGCAAATTCCACCTATGCCAATACTAAAAGGTGACTAGTGGCTTCGGCTGAGTCGATTAATCCATCTTCCCGAGACTCAGCCCCTAGTAAACAGGTTGTAAATGCAGAGAACGATCAGCCTTCAAATTCATCTTTTGAATGCCCTAAAGAATGTCTTAGGATTGCGGCGGATACCCCCGCACCTGTTCCTTTTCTTAAGATTGAGTTAAATAACGAGCCTATAACAGCTCTCTTAGATTCAGGCAGTGTTTGTTCGATTATTTCGGCTGAATGGTATTCTAAATTGAAATCTGTTTGTAAACTCCCTGACTATGACTCATCTCCTGTTAAATATGTTTCGGCTAATTCATCTCCATTAGAAATTCTAGGTTCCTTACATGTCAAAATTCGGGTTTTTAAATTTACATGGAAGATCAAATTGTTTGTGGCCAAGCGTTTGTCTTGCCCCATCATATTGGGAGCGGACTTCATTTCTCACACTGGTCTTGTGCTCGATCTCCAGAGCAGGTCGTGCACATTCAAATTTGCGTCCAATTGTAGAATTCCCTTGTTAAAGTGTAATTCTGTATCATGTTCATCTATTTCGCCTACCCAGGATGAGATGTTGTTAGACCTTAGACATCTACCTGAGGAGCAGGCTGATAGTATTCGGAAACTGTGTCAGTCGTTTCCCGAGGTGTTCTCTGATACTCTTGGTGTTACTGACCTTATTGAATACAAAATTGAGGTCACGGATTCGATTCCTGTCCGTTTTCCACCGTATAGGCTATCTCCACCTAAAATGAAGGCTCTGAAAGAAATCATCGATCAGATGTTGAAGGATGGTATTATTAGGCCCTCTAAGTCAGCGTATTCTTCGCCTATTTTTCTAGTCCCGAAACCCCAAGGAGGCTTCAGGCCTGTCATTGATTACAGGGCTCTCAATCGGAAGGTGGTGTTGCAATCCGTGCCCCTTCCCGACCTTCATTCTTGTTTTTCATGGTTTCGTAAGGCCAAGTTCTTCACGATCTTGGATTTGAATCAGGCCTACAACCAAATTCCCCTTGCCGAAGAGTCTAAACATCTTACAGCGTTTGCCACGGACTGGAATTTATATGAATACAACCGCGTGCCTTTCGGGCTCCCCACGGGGGCAGCTGTGCTCACTAGGCTACTAGATAGGGTCTTTTCCGACATCAAATTTGAGTACTTATATCACTACTTGGATGATGTCGTCGTATTTTCCGAAACCTTTGAAGAACATCTATATCATTTGCGAGAAGTTCTCAATCGCCTTCGTAAGGCTGGGTTAACTGTTAAGTTGTCCAAGGTTGCCTTTGCTAAGCCCTCTATGTCATTCCTAGGGCATATTGTGTCACCTGATGGTGTAGCAGTCGATCATTCTAGAACACAGGCCATCGGTGATTTTAAACCTCCCAAGGACATTAAAGGTATCGCCAGGTTCATTGGCATGGTGAATTTCTTCAGGAAGTTCATTCCTAATTTTGCTAATAGAGCGGCGCCCTTAAACCTTCTCCGTAGGAAAGGCATCAAATTCGAGTGGGGACCGTCTCAACAAGCCGCTTTTGAAGACCTTAAATTAGCTCTCTGTAATGCCCCTGTACTTGCTATGCCTGATTTCTCGAAGAAATTCATCGTCCAAACCGACGCGTCGTCGTCGGCGGTAGCTGCAGTCCTTCTTCAAGAGACTGAACTAGGGAGGCGCCCCATCGCCTATGCATCTAGGACTCTCTCGGCTCAAGAAGCAAAATACTCCATATATGAGCTTGAAGGTTTGGCAGTTTTATTTGCCTTAGAAAAGTTCCGTCTCTATCTGCAACATGTCAAATTCGACTTGGAGACAGATAATCAAGCCTTAAGCTGGGTCTTAGGTAGGCCGCGTCGTACTGGTCGTATAGCCCGTTGGGCCATCCGTATTTCTGCCTTCCAATTCGATGTACGACATATCAGAGGTACTGAAAATGTTGTTGCTGATGGACTCAGCCGTATGTTTTCTAACGACGTCGAGACCCATGAACCTGTCGACAGTTCATCACCTTCCGAGTCCATACTATCTGAGGTTAATGCCATCCTAACAGATGCTCCCATGCTCTTTAGGGATATCGAGAAATACCAACGTGAAGATCCGACGCTGGGTCCGATAATGGAAACCCTTTCTTCTGGGGAACATGTCGTCCCTTATGTTCTGAGGAATGGTGTTTTATGTTGCCCATCGAGGCATGATAAGATGATGAAGGTTGTCGTGCCAGCGGTTCTTGTGCCTATGATCTTCAAGTATTATCATGAGACCCCATTAGGAGGGCATCTTGGAATCTTTAAAACCCGTGAAAAAATTCGTGAAATGTTCATTTGGAAAGGCATGGACGGTGAAATCCGTGAACTTGTAAAAGCTTGTAAATCTTGTTTGCTTAGTAAACCCACCATGTCCACCAAGGTAGGCCTTTTGTCTTCGCATCAAGCGTCGCGCCCCATGGAACGCCTGTATATCGATTATGTTGGACCCTTCCCCCAGTCAAAGGGTAATGCTAACAAGTTCATCTTTGTGTGCGTAGATGGCTTTACTAGATTTTCTTGGTTATTTCCGACTAAGCTGGCTACCGCTCAGTCCACCATTACTTGCCTAAATTCTATTTTTGCTTCTTTTGGTCCGTGCCAATACATTGTATCTGATAATGCTAAAGCTTTTACATCAAATCTGTTTCGTAAATTCTGTTTTGACTTGTCCATCTCTCATGTAACTACATCTGCTTATTACCCTCAACCATCTCTGGCTGAACGGGTTAACCGTAATCTCAGGTCCGCACTTATTGCCTATCATCATGAAGATCATTCTAGGTGGGACACGTCCCTGCATTGGTTAGCTTTTGCTTTGAATTCGGCGGTTCATGAATCACACAAATTTACTCCAGCTTCTTTGATGTTTAAGTTCGTTCCCAACACGCCGCTCTCTAACCTCTGGTCTCTGAATGACATTCTGCCCGAGACAATAGATCCGGACAACATTAAAGATCTTTGGAAGAAGGCTAAAGCCAATCTTAAAGTATCTCATGAAAAGGTTAGGGAAAGGTATGATCGTGGACGGAGACCCACCACTTTGAAGGTAGGTGACCAGGTTATGGTCAAAAATTTTGTTCCCGCGGGCAAGCTTGCCCCCAGATTTCATGGGCCTTGTATCATTCTCGATTTTCTTACGCCGGTTACCTTATTGCTAAGTAACCCAGCCATCGAGAGGATATTTAGAGTTCACCTGTCCCAGGTGAAACCGGTGTAATTTCTGTGTTAACTTGCTTCATACTATTTTGAAAGGATATGAAGGTTATTTTTTTTTTTGAGTTTCACTTTTAAGGCATTCTGCCCCTTCTGTAATATTTTGGTTTTAGATGTAAGCCTTGTGTAAAACCTGCCCCGACCCGTTAAACTGCCATCCTGTTCTTGCCACGGCCATTACCAAGCTCCCGTCTCCTGCTCCACCTTACACTGTGGCTTCATAATAGTAAATGCCATGGATATCTACACGCCGCTGGCCCCTCAACCTCTCCACAAGCCTGTACCCTCAAAGAAGATGATTGTCCAACACAATTCTGCCGCCTAGCTTTAATGTTTCAGCGCCCCCGCAGCCGCGCAGCGCCGTGCAGCGACTGGGGAGGGGGATGGGCCCCCTCCTCTCCAGCGAGGACGACATGTGCACGGCGAGCCGGAGCTCTCCTCCCGGCCAAGGCTGATGTGCGGCGCACGACCTGCTACATGCCCGCAGCCTGTATCTGTTCACCGCGGGCGCGGCGTACTTCAACACCTCTGCTCCCCTCATAGTGCGGGCGAGCGGTATCTCAGGGTACTTGAGGGGTCAGAGCGGCCTCCGTTGGACGCAAGCTGCAACGGCCGGTCTGGCCATCCGACTCAATCTACATCAACTACATGGACAGTCACCATAAGCAATAACTACACTTGGGAATTCAACAACAATATTTGGTGGACATTGCAAAATTTTTCTTCACCTTTAAGTATTAAAAGTTTATCTTCTGAAATTCAAATTCTACAAACATAAAGACTTTCATTCACCTGCAACAACAACATTTTGAAACTGAATTAAGAAATCTTGTAAATGCTACTGCAAACTATCTTCACATTCACATTAAAACTTGGACCTTACTTTCAATCAAAAGTTATGCTCTTCTGTGTTACCCCTTGGAGGAACTTTTGGGGGGGGAGGTCTGTACCGGGCGGTACACCTCTACTCCGGTCATTTAAAAGTTGCGCCAGTTGAAATTCCTCTTCTGGTGGAAATCTGAACTTTATCTACTCTATTGATTTTCTCGTTTCTCAGAAGATGTCACCACTTGGAAATTTTTGAGTTTGTGAACTGTGTCATTTTTGATGTGTCTTTGTTTCGCTTGAAGTAAGAAGTGTGAACTTTCTCTTCTAGAGGACACTACTGAAGAATTACGATAGTGCAACCTAGTGCGAAATCAAAGAACTATTTTGTTGGAGAAATTTTTATTTCAAGAGTTTGTTCTTTGTTAAATTTCTTTCTGTCATGGTTTAAGTTGGCTGTATACCCCTCTTTTTCCCCTTATTTTGCATCTAGCCAATCCCGAATTTCTTTAATTAATTTTCCACCAATAATGTGTTTCTTCTTCCTCTATGTAGGGGTTTCTTTTCCCTAGCCAATAAAAACTTTGAGGGAGGGTGTTTTATTTCCCCTAACGCCTAGAATCTTCCGCGAGAGGATATAAACTGCTGATTTTAGGGTCTCCAGGCCACTTCTGTTCCATCTTTCAGTGTATTAAGTACATAGCAGGAGGCGGGAAGCGCCTCTTTCTTCTTCAGCCGTTCAACACCAGGTAATGGCCTATTAATAACTTCTTTTCTTGCTAGGTCGGCAGTTTAACACTCGCGGCGGGTTCGAAGCATTTCCATCATGTAACCTTTTCCTAAAATGTAATTACTCTTTTCATCTTTTTCTTGTAAAGCTACATATTGGGATAGAGAGTGCTAACCCTCTCGAGCTCCCACTCACATTTGTTTTGAGGTGAACGTATTTTCTCAAACTATTCTTCGTTTATGTAATGTAAAGTGTTCTTCTCTAAGTCACCTCTGTAGTATGGGATTAGCCCTTGCGTTAGCGGCCCAGAGCCAGACTAGGTTTTAAAAACAAAGTGTATTAGGAGTGCAAGATCGCCTCCTCTCAAATTGTTATTTTAGAGGTCATGTAATCAACCTTCTTTTCATGTAATAGACCTCAGTAGGTTGGGTATTTTACCCCTGTGAATACGTCCTTAGAGGACAGCTTGAAGGTAGAGTTTGGTGTGGCCTTGTGATAGGCTTACAATTTTGAGAGCGGATCGCTCTTTGAAATTTGTTTCTGTATGCCTCGTGCAGGCTTTATGTGTAATGTTTGGAGCCATTGCTCCTGGGCATGAATGGGGTTTTCTGCCCCTTGGCTAAATTTTTTTTTTTGGAGTAAGGCGGGGCTGATTGCCCGAGAGTTATGAAGTAAGGGCACTGAGCCCGAATCCAGTAATATTGTACCTACATTTTTGCTACTCTGTACCTGTTATGATTGTTATCTCTTGTTTTTGAAAAGAAAATATAACCTAGTTAAATTTTAAATTAATTTTACATTGCACGTTAATTTCGTAGCTTGAAACCCATTCACACCCGCACCTTCTTTCACCTCTACCTACCACGGATATCTCCGTAACAATTATTATTATTATTATTATTATTATTATTATTATTATTATTATTATTATTATTATTTCCGAATTTGGCCGCCTGTGGACCGCATTGAACTTAAGGCTTTCTCTTCTCCTTCTCCTCCCAGAACCTCTTCATCCTTTCACTTCTGATCTTCCTTTCTTTCTCAGATATGACCAGTTTGGGTCTACATTTTGGTGGTTTCTCCTGGAATGTTTTGATGCTGTCCACTCGGTTTCTAAATGCTTTTCTGTTGTGAACCATATCCATTGTAAGTCCACTTCTACTGCATCTCGTTTTACCTCTTCTACCCACTTCGTCGAAGCTTTCAGTCCAGTGATGAACTTGAATATTTTCTTAGCCGTTTCTCATCCATTCTTTCTAGATGCCCATAGAATTTTAGCCTTCGCTTTCGCATGGTGACAGTGCTTTTTTCGGTGTATTTGTAGAGGTCATAATGTTTTCTATGCCTCCACTCCCTATCAGCATTTTTCTGTGGTCCTAAAATTCTCCTTTTTTTTTTTTCGAGATCTTGAAGCTCACCCTTTTTAATTCATTGCCAGGCTCTGAAGCGTAGAGACCCTCTGGCTTTACCATTGTGCTGTAGTGTCTAAGTTTCGACTTCTTCTTCTTCTTCTTATTCTTCTTCTTCTTCTTATTATTATTATTATTATTATTATTATTATTATTATTATACGATAAATGGATAGACAGATTTTCAAAAAACGTGATATTTAATTTTAGGCCAAGGACGAGTGGGATCTTAGCTGCATTTTTTTTTTTAAATCAGCAGGGCGGGAGTTTCGGAGGGGGCTTACGACATAAAACTCAATGCATCAATCTTGCCGTTGGTTTTACAGGAAAAGTGCTCATGTTCAAGTTGACGGATTCGATTCCGGCTCAGTCCGGTGGTATATGAAGGTGCTCTACTACAGTGCGTCAGCCTTGTGCCGATAAATTTACTTGTACGTTAAAGAACTCCTGCATGACAAAATCTCGGCACTTTGGCGTCTCCGAGAACTGTAAAAGTAGTTAGTGGGATGAAATATCAACAACTTGATTGATTTAGAATATCACGAAACTATTTTTTCTTGACTTTTTCCGATGCAGTGGAAAATAAGGGTGAGAGGTGGCCAGAAGGTATCCCAGGAGCTTTTATCTTGCGAGCGTGGGTTTACAACCACGGGTCCCCCAGCTGAGCCTAGCACTGCTTTCAATTACTTGCGTCAAGCTTCTCACCTTCATTTTCTCTATCCTACTTCCCTTGGTCAACTCTTGTTCTTTTCCGACCCCGACAGTATTAGGTTTGCGAGGTCTAAGGAGCCTTTCATTTTCAGGTCTTTCTTGGCCCTTTCCTTTTGCCGATATCTTCATTCTTCGAAGTGTCAGACCACCTCGTTTTTCCCTTCTGATTAGTATTAATAGAGGATGGTTGCCAGTTGTACTTCCTCTTAAAACAATAATCACCATCAAGCGAGTTGTCCGTGCGGTTAGGATCGCGCAGCTGTGAGCTTGCATTCGGGCGATAGCTGGTTTGAACCCCACCGTTGGCAGCACTGAATATGGTTTTCCGTGGTTTCCCATTTTTCACACCAGGCAAATGTTGGGGCTGTACGTTAATTAAGGCAACGGCCGCTTCCCTCCAACTCCTAGCCCTTTGCTATCCCGTCGTCGGCATAAGATTTCCGTGTGTCGGTGCGACATAGGTTAAAGAAATCCTTGGTATTTGACAACTGCGATAAGTGGAAGCTCCTCTAGAAAGGAATGAGTCAAGTCGGCTGGTAAAATATTATAAGTAAAACGTTTCATTTACACATTTTTATTGTTTTACTGTCCTAACGAACGTATTCTACGCTTATTGTTTTCATGAAAACTGTTTAAATATATTATTTTTAAGAACCATCATGCATTGGCGAGATTCGACCCCTGGCCGTCCTTGTGAAAATCCACTGAAGAAATCACCCGGTTGTCATGACCCCACCCCCACCCGAAAAGAAAAGAAGAAACTGAGAAGCCCAACACAAGAAAGCTAGAGACCCCAAGCACATCATCCCACGCTCCCTGGTTAAGAGCCCCTACGAAGGACATAAGATGTTGTTGTTGTTGATTGGATCATCAGTCTATAGATTGGTTTGCTGCAGCTCTCCATGCCACCCTATCCTGTGCTCACATTTTCACTTCTACTGGACTAATACATCCTACATCTATTCTAAACTGTTTGTCATATTCATATCTTAGTCTACTCGTGCCGTTTTTACCGTCAACCAAACCAAACCAAACCCCATGGGGCAACAGTTCCGAAGGGCTATGGCCTACTAAGCGATCGCTGCTCAGCCCTAAGGCCTGCAGATTACGAGGTGTTGCGTGGTCAGCACGACGAATCCTCACGGCCGTTGTTCTTGGCTTTCTAGAACGGTTTTACCACCTACTCTTCCCTCAAAAACTAATTGAACAAGGCCTGGGTATCTTTAATATGTCCGGCTCCATGGCTAAATGGCTAGCGTGCTGGCCTTTGGTCACAGTGGTCCCGGGTTTGATTGCCGGTAGGGTCAGGAATTTTAACCATAATTGGTTAGTCTAATTCCCCTGGCACCGGGGCTGGGTGTAGAACTATGTGTCGTCTTCATCATCATTTCATCCTCATCACGATGCGCTGGTCGCCTACGGGAGTCAAATCAAAAGCTGCGTCTGGCGAACCGAACTTGTCCTCGGACACGCCCGGCACTAAAAGCCATACGCCATTTAATTTTCATTTAATCTTAAGATATGCCTTACATTCTATGTTTTCTTTCGGTTATATTTCGCCATATCGCTCTCCTCTCACCAATATGATTCAGTATCTCTTCATTCGTGATTCCATCTATCCATCTCACCTTCAGCATTCTTCTGTAACACCACATTTCCAAAGCTTCTATTCTCTTTATTTCTGAGCTAGTTATTCTCCATGTTTCACTTCCATAAAGTCCGCCTCCGTAGCGTAACGGTTAGTGTTATTAGATTCCGTCCTCGTTGGCCCGGGTTCGATTCCCGATATTGCCAGAAATTTAAGAATGACAGGAGGGCTGGTATGTTGTTGAAATGGTACATGTAGCTCACCTCTATTTGGGGTGTGCCTGAATAGAGCTGCACCACCTCGGGATGAGGGCACGAGTTTACTCTTTTTACTTCCGTAAAAACAATGCCACGCTCCACACGAAAGTGGATATATGAATGCTATAATCCCCATCGTCAGAGGGACAACTGCGAACAGGTAAAAATTCGCCCTGTCAACTATCCTGGAAATATTCCTTTACCGTTTCCCCCGTTCTAGTACAGGAGAATACGTAGATGTGTAATTAACCCGAAACGGTAAAGAGGCACTTTATTCATCTCGAAGGATGTTGGTTCTATTTCGCGTCAGCAGTTTATGACATTTAGAAACGAGACTGAGAGGCAGTTTGCCCATGGCTCGCTCAGCATACAATACGATAGGCTTAAGAGTTTTAATGTTACGGCCCACTTAGTTGTGCCACGCCGAAATGAATAAAACTACGTGAAGGAAATTCCGGCAGGTAGTTCCGAGGACTTCGCCCACCTATGCGCGCCGTATGCAGAATTATTTTTTCTGCTCTCCTCTCTCAACTTCGTGCTTCTCGTTTCTCATCACAACCTTTCAGATTTTAAACACGTTTCGTATTCCCCTGTAGATGGAGGCGTTAAATACATCCACGTATTCCCTGCGTGTCATAAAAGACGACTAAAAGGGGGACCGGTGCTCCGAACTTGGGATTTTGAGTTGAGGATAGTGGTTCCCCTGAGTTTGGCATTGATTTCACTTACTTGTGTCAGGCTACTCACTTTCATCTTTCCTATCCGACCGCATATGCTTAATTATTGTTCTCATCAGACCCCGACGGCGTTAGGTTTGCGAGACTTACAGAATCTTTCATTTTCGCACTTTCCGTAGACATTCGCTTTCTTTTACCGATACCTCCATGCTTAGAAATATCGGGCGTCTTCCATTTTCCTTCTAATTGGAAATTGGTGTTAATGTACTTCCTCTTAAAACATTTTACCGATACCTCCATGCTTAGAAATATCGGGCGTCTTCCATTTTCCTTCTAATTGGAAATTGGTGTTAATGTACTTCCTCTTAAAACAATAATCACCGAGCAAGTGGCCGTCCGGTTAGGGTCGCGCAGCTGTGAGCTTGCATTCGGGAGATGGTGGGTTCGAACCCCACTGTAGGCAGCCCTGAATATGTTTGTTTCGTGGTTTCCAATTCTCACACCAGGTAAATGCTGGGGCTGTAGCTAATTAAGGCCACGGCCGCTTCTTTCTCACTCCTAGCCCTTTCGTATATTATCGTCGCTATAAGACGTACCGGTATCTGAGTCGGTGCGACGTAAAAAAAATTGTAAACCAAAACAATAATCACCACCAGCACACACGTTTCGTAGAGTAATACGTTTGGTTTTTAATAATTTTATTTAAAACACATCTAATTATGGACTGCAGTTCAGAGGAACACTACTTTATTGCTGCGCTCCTTACATTCGTCCGGCTCCATGGCTAAATGGTTAGCGTGCTGGCCTTTGGTCACAGGGGTCCCGGGTTCGATTCTCGGCAGGGTCGGGAATTTTAACCTTCATTGGTTAATTTCGCTGGCACGAGGCTGGGTGTATGTGTCGTCTTCATCATTGACGCTCAGGTCGCCTTCTGCCGTCAAATCAAAAGACCTGTATCTGGCGAGCCGAACTTGGACACTCCCGGCACTAAAAGCCACAGGCCATTTCATTTTCCTTACATTTGAAGAAGAGGAAATGAAGTAGATCGAAAACGTAGTGTATGGATACATGCAATTAACGAACGAAGAACGAGAAATTCATGGTGATTTCCATATAATTTTTTCCTGACCTATTAAACGATCTCAGGAACTTTTTTTCATTATTTTCGAATGTCACCTGAACAAATCTATCTTTGAGATTAGTAAAGCCATTCATAGAACGAAAAATTGTTACATTTCGTTTTTGAACAGGAAGAAACCCAAGCCAGGATATCCGACGAGTTACGAAATGTCAGGAAAGCCCTTTTAATCTTCCGATTCACCCCAAGCAAATGGTGGGGTTATGCCTTAATTAAGGCCACAGCCGCTTCCTTCTCACTCCTAGCCCTTTCCTATCCCATAGTCGTCAAAAAACCTATCTGTGTCAGTGCGACATAAAACAAATAGTAAAAAAAATAATAACCTTCCGATTCCCTACACAGATATCGCCCACCTGACTGCGCCGAATCGAAACATTCCGCTCTTAAAATTTTCGACGCACACCGTGGAAATTCTCTACGGCACTTCGGTGCGGTTATCCTAGATACATTGATGTCCATAAGAGGCAAACAACAAAACATTCTCTGGTTCGATTCCTTTCGGCGCAGAAGTGGGCCATAACCTTTTATCTTTAAAGTACAACTAAGTTGGAGTTACAGTTAAGACAACAGAGTGTCAGCTTCCCTTTACTCGTATAAGTACATGAGAGCAGTATATTCGTGAGAAGTCTTGAGACGTTCCCATCCTTTCTTAAGCTTGTGAATCAAGGTCCAGAATTCTACTCAAACGGAGTCCAGTCAACCAAATAGCGGTATTTTCAGGGACATCCAAGATTCAAGGAAGAAGAAAAGAAAGATGGGAGAAACCTACAATCACCAAGCTGAATATATTGTAAATATCGTAATATTTGTCATCTAATTTTAATATGGATTAATCAAGATGCCCTGCTTGTTTCTTTTTTTTTTTTGCTAGGGGCTTTACGTCGCACCGGCACAGATAGGCCTTATGGCGACGATGGGAGAGGAAAGGCCTAGGAGTTGGAAGGAAGCGGCCGTGGCCTTAATTAAGGTACAGCCCCAGCATTTGCCTGGTGTGAAAATGGGAAACCACGGAAAACCATCTTCAGGTCTGCTTGTTTCATTGGTAACAATTAACATGGTGAATGTTCCAAATAACTTACGCTCCCAAGTTCTCAGCCTGTCTATTTTTAGTATACGATAACATGCCCATCAAAGGTTTATAAAACCGAGCAAGGTGGCTGCGCGGTTCGGACCGTTTCTGCTAGTCTGCATTCAGGTGATGGTGGGTGCGAATCCTATAGTTGGTAGCCATGGAATTGCTTTTCCATGGTTTGCTATTTTCATACCGTACTATCACTTAATTGTCCGGCTCTTTGGCTGAATGTTCAGCATAGTGGCCTTCTGTTCATCGAACCCTGGGTTCGATTCCCAGCCGGGACGGGTATTTTAGGCACGTTTGGTTAATTCCTAGAGCTCGGGGCTGGGAATTTGTGATCATCTTAATAGGCTCTACATACGAGAAGATAGAAAATGAAAGCAATAATTTCCTGATGAGCCTACTTCAGTTTTTTTATTTCATTCAATTTTGGTTGTTTGTCAATCAACCATTAATAATAATAATAATAATAATAATAATAATAATAATAATAATAATAATAATAATAATAACAACCACTTACACTGTACCACGTTATCAAGTATGGCACTGAATAATCTTTGTAACATACATCGGTACGGAAATGTAACTTGAAACACATTGTGAAGACACCAGTAGCAAGCTGTTTGTAAAGAAGTACTGCCACACACTACATCTAGGTCTATACAACTTTTACTCTGTATTGAACCTGATCAACTGAGCAAGAGGCAATGCGGCTTGTATCACGTAGCTATCAGCTTGCATTCGGAAGATAACGGGTTTGAACCTCACTGTCGGCAATCCTGAGGATGGTTTTCCGTGGTTTCCCCATTTTACACCAGGTAAATGCTGGGCCTGTGCCTTAATTAAGGCCACGGGTGCTTCCTTCCCATTCCTAGCCCTTTCCTATACCATCGTCGCCATAAGACCTAACTGTATCGGTGCAACGTAAAAGCAAATTGTGAAAATATACATTTTTAAATCTGATCAATGGGGATTCATAGTTTTATGCCTAAATCCTGTCTGCATCCTGTCTGGCATCAGCAAGACGTTAGGCGTAAAACGGGGCTTAATCTACATTAATTCTGTCTTCAGATGTAGGGAAAGGAGGAGGAGGAGAGGAAGGAGGAGGATATCACCCAATTAAGGGCCACGGCCACAACCTTTCCATCTTAGCCTTTCCCCATTCCAGCATCGCTGAAAACCTGAGGAGCCTATCTCAAAGACAGAGGCAGCATGAAGATCCTTCTTTACTCAGAAACAAAATCCAAACATTGTGTGAGAACCTGCGTAGAAAATACTTTAGTGTATCAATGGGACCTTTACTTTCTTGTATTATTCATTGCGGTCCTCGAAGTAATTGCTCTTGGCACTTACCTGTTAGACCCTCCAATCCCTAACAAGTGTTTGAGTTTCGAGAGTACTGGCTATCCGACATGATCTCCAGCCTATGACAAACACCATTAAACATGCTCCTGGTCTCTCAAGCGCATAGCAAACAAATGGTCTCTTCTTTCACTGGTCAGGGACACTCCACCCATCTCTACTTAGTCTACCACGAAGTCTTGTTCAAACGCTTTAAACACAATCCACTGCTTTGTAGGAAGTACTAATTTCAAATTAGGTCCATATTTAATTGTTTACGATGGTAGTAGTAGGAAGCATTTCAACTTCATGAACAACCCTGTCGTTTTTAATGTTAGGCCAATGTGTCGGTAAATAGTCTAATGTTTAACCAGAGTTGATTAGTTTGAAATCGAACGTTCATTTTAATACGGAGGAAGTTTGTTGTAGTGATAGGTTATATACCTCGGAAAATAATGTTAACCCTCTATGTAGGCCTAGCACAGGATTCGACACATAATTTTAATTTGAAAGAAAAACGAAATGGTGTCTGAAGGGAGAAATCCTCCTATTTTTTAAGTTTAAACTTAAGGAAACCTGTCTTTGAGACAAATATGTTCCCAATTCATATTTAGTTGTAGTGAAAGAATATTAGTTATTTACCTAGTGCTACTTGAAATATACCAACTTTTCACTTAGACTATAGGAAAACATAGATATTTTTCATTTAAGAAACGGGCGCGATGGCACAGTGGTATTCCAAATCGAAAATCCTTCGTTCATATCTTCAGGTGGGTTTTTCAACAGGAATGATATTGTGTGTCATTCGTATTAAATTCTTGGTTTAAATATGAAGAAAACCCTTTCGTAAAAAATGAGAAAACTGAAATAAAATGTGTTTCTTATTTAATGAAATTTACTTATCTCTCCTTCTCTCTCTCTAAAAAACTGTACTGTATTTACCCGAAGAACGTCCTTTATTTGAATCATTTCTCTCTGTTCAATTTCCTAAACCCAAATAATTAGTTGTTGATTACTTTTTCGTGTTAAAGATAATATATACCTTATAACAAGGTTAAGCAACACGTTTATCTTTATTATTATTATTTTATGGCAAGTGCCGGTAAATATACCAGCACGGGGCTGACTTATTTGAGCACCTTCAAATACCCTGAACTTGAGCCAGGACCGAACCTGCCAACTTGGTCTCAAAAAAGTCAGCACCTTAATCGTCCGAGCCACTCCGCCCGGCTGTGAAACAGATTGCCAGGCATATGTACGCACATGTATGTCGAGATGATATCCTAATTCCATGGTGTAATTTTTGGGTTACTCAGAGTTATTCATAGAAAGCACGAGAATATGAACTGAAAATGTATCTTTCTTTCTTTCTTTCTTTCTTTCTTTCTTTCTTTCTTAATCTGTTTACCCTTGAGGGTTGGTTATTTTCTCGGACTTAGCGAGGGATGCCACATCTATCGTCTCAGGGACAGTGTCCTGGAGCGTGAGACTTTGGATCGGGGGATATAATTGGGAAGGAGGACCAGTACCTCGTCCAAGTGGCCTTTCCTGCTATACTGAACAGGGGCTTTGTTGGGGGATGGGAAGATTGTTGGTGATAGGGAGGTAAGAGGAAAAGAAGCGGCCATGGCCTTAGGTGAGGTATCATACCGGCATTTGCCTGGAGAAGTGGGAAACCACGGAAAACCACTTCGAGAATGGCTGAGATGGGAACCGAACACCCTCTAGGCCTACTCAGCTGACCTCCCGAGACTGAGTCGACCCCGTTCCAGTCCTCGTACCACGTTTCAAATTTCGTTGTAGAGCCGGAAATCGAACTCGGGCCTCCAGGGTTGGCAGGTCATCACACTACCCACTACACCACAGGGGCGGACTTAAACTAAAATTCTATTTATTATTATTATTATTATTATTATTATTTACAGCCGACCGATTGGCTGAATGGCCAGTGTTGAGGCCTTCGGTTCAGAGGGCCCTGGGTTCGATTCCCGGTAGGGTCAGGGATTTTAATCGCGTGTGATTACTTCTTCTGGCCTGGGGACTGGGTGTCTGTGTTTGTCCCAACACTTTCCTCGTCATATTAAGACAACACACTACACTGCCAACCACCACAGAAACACACAATAGTAATTACATCCCTCCATATAGGGTTGGCGTTAGGAAGGGCATCTGGCCGAAAACTGGGCCAAATCCACATGAGCGACACAGTTCGTACCCGCGACCCGACAGATGTGGGAAAAGCGGTGGAAGAAAAATAATATTATAATCACTTACAACACCACGATCATTAGAATATTGAAAATATATTTTCAATTAATATATGTACAATACTGGAATGTAAGTACCGGTACCTAAATATGGCGGAGATTTCCTGAATTGCACATGTTAAGAATATTTCGTATTTTGAGAAATGAAATTTAGGAGAAGTAATCTCACGATTGATCGATTGATTTAGTAATGCTACTTGCTTATTAGCAACACCCCTTTATTGGCTCGCCTAAGCTGTAGGTTATGGCAAGATTATTTTAATGAAGAGGACCAGAAGCGTAGCGTGTCTATTTGTACAATCACATAAATCCATCATTAGGTACGTTTTACGGTGATATGCTTGAGAGGAGATGGACAATATATAGTTTGCATCATTATGCTGAAATCTTATGACCAGACGAATTTTATTTGAATTTTGTTATGAAAATTGCAAACAGAGACAAAAATTTGGGTGAACCGTGTAACTTATGTCATTCATTAAATATGTAGGCTAAGCCTATATCTTGTGGGCTAATTTATAGCGTGCAATGAATTTCCATCCCCTCTCCAAGTTCTCTGAAAAAAATTGTGACAGCCTAAGCTGAAAGGAGAGTGACAAAACAAATCAATAATAATAATAATAATAATAATAATAATAATAATAATAATAATAATAATAATAATAATAATAATAATAATAATAATTGTTACGGAGTTATCCGTGGTAGTTAGAGGTGAAAGAAGGTGCTGGGATGAATAGGTCTCAATCTACGAAATTACAGTTAATTTAAAATTTCACAAGGTTATATTTTCGTTTCAAGATCAAGAAATAACAAATATAACAGGTACTCAGTAGCCTAGCAACAAATCGAGAATGTACAATTACAGTGTTACAGGATTTGGGCTCCGAGAGCCAGACACACAATTCTTGAGCAATTAGCCCAACATTACTCGTATACAAGATTCAACCAAGGGGCAGAAGACTCCAATCATGCTCAAGAGCACTGGCTCCCAATTACATAGTAAAAGCCTCCTCGAGGCACACAGAAACAATTTTTTTTTGGAAGAGTAACCCGCTCTCAAAGTTCCAGCCTATCAAAGGCCACACCAAATTCCACCTTCAATCTGTCCTCTAAGGACATAAACACAGGGGTAAAATTACCCAACCTACTGAGGCCGATTTAGTAAATAAACAGGAAAATTACAAGGCCCCAAAATACAAACTTGAGTGGAGGCGTAACTGGCACTCCGAATATACTTAATTAAAACCTAATTTGGCCTTAGGCCGCTTATGCAAGGGCTAATCCCATACTAAAGAGGTGACACGATAGGAAAACTATTACATTACGAAACGAAGAAAAATGGTTGAGAAAACGTAGTCACCTCAAAAACAATATGAAAGGGAGCTCGAGAGGGTTAGGCACTCTCTATCCCAATTTGTAGTTACAGAGGCAGAATTAAAATCAAGAGTCTTTTACATTTTAGAGGAAAGTTACATGGTAGAAGGTTTCGAACCCGCCCCGAGGGTTAAACTGCTGAGCTGGCAAGAAAATAAGTTATAAGACGGCCATTACCTGGTGGTTGAACTGCTGCCCGAAGAAAGAGGCGCTTCCCGCCCCCTGCTACATAATTTACACAACGATAGGTGTTACTGAAGTGGCGCAGAGACCCGAACATCAGCAGTTTATATACCCTCGCGGAACATTCGAGACCTTTCAGGAATGATAACACCCGCCCACAATCATTTTATTGGCTAACAACGAAAACCCCTACACCAGATGAAGAAGAAACACATTATTGGTGGAAAATTAATTAGAGAAATTCGGGATTGGCAAATTCAAAACAAGGGGAAAGAGCAGGGTTATCCAGCCAACCTAAACAATGACTGAAAGAAATTTAACAAAGAACAAACTTTTGAACACAAAATTTCTCCAAAAAAACCAGTTCTTTCACTTCGCACTAGGGTGCACCATTGTAGTCCTTCAGTAGTGCCATCTAGAAGAGAATGTTCACACTTCTTACTACAGGCAAAACAAAAATACATCGAAAACGACACAGTTCTCCAGTAGAGGAGTTTCAACTGGCGCAAAGTTTGAATTAGCGGCGCGGAGGTGTACCGCCCGGTACAATAATAATAATGTCCACCTCTGTGGTGTAGTGGTTAGTGTGATTAGCTGCCACCCTCGGAGGCCCGGCTTCGATTCCTGGCTCTGCCACGAAATTTGAAAAGTGGTACGAGGGTTGGAATGGGGTCCACTCAGCCTGGAGAGGTCAATTGAGTAGAGGGGGTTCGATTCTAGATTCCCACCTCAGCCATCCTCGAAGTGGTTTCCCGTAGATTCCTACTTCTCCAGATAAATGCCGGGACGGTACCTATCTTAAGATCACAGCCGCTTTCCTTCCTGGGCGAGGTACTGGTCACCTCTCCAGTTTTATCCCCCGACCCAAAGTCTTACACTCCATAAAATTGACCTTGAGGCGGTAGAGGTGGGATCCCTTGTTGAATCCGAGGGAAAAACCAACCCTGAAGGCTGAACGGATTACGAAAGGAGAAGAAAGAAGACCTAATGTATCCTAGTAACTTTTCCATTTTTACTGAACTTTTTAAAATGTCATCAACATCTTGAAGCATTTGCCTTTTTCTGACTACATCTGCATGATGAACCTTCGGTTTAGTTATCACACATATCCTTAAGAATTGTAGCTCATTACCATTGGATACCTAGTCATATCCTACACCACGAATATATTGACCGGCTCGCTAGAGCAGCAACGCATTTGGGCGAACGCTTAGATTCACCAGTGTCTATTCGAGACTATGTTTCACGTATCAAGCAGCATTCCCGGACGCAAATTGAAGAAGAATGGTATATTACAAAAAAGACAACGAGGAAAACAATACGCTGCAGTCTAACCATTCCCGCCTCCCTCACTTTGGCTCTCCAAATAGAATGCTTGTCATCGATACGTCACATCTCTTATTCGCATCAGGTTCAATCACGGTAGTTTTGCAAATCATCTTTACCGGATAGGAGTCCTAAACTCGCCTGTGACCGCCAAGCAATCGCTGACCCCAACCACATCTTCTTCTTCCCATTTTCACACCAGGCAAATGCTGGGGCTGTACCTTAATTAAGGCCACGGCCGCTTCCTTCCAACTCCTAGGCCTTTCCTATCCCATCGTCGCCATAAGACCTATCTGTGTCGGTGCGACGTAAAGCCCGTAGCAAAAAAAAGAAAAAAAACCATCTTCTTCTCGTGCCATCTTTATAATGCAGTCCAACTCATTGGCTGAACGGTCAGCGTACTGGCCTTCGGTTCAGAGGGTCCCGGGTTCGATTCCCGACCGGGTTGGGGATTTTAACCTTAATTGGTTAATTCCAATGGCACGGGGGCTGGGTGTATGTGTTGTCTTCATAATCCTTTCATCCTCATCACGACGCGCAGGTCACCTACGGGTGTCAAATAGAAAGACCTGCACCTGGCGAGCCGAACCCGTCCTGGGATTTTCCGGCACTAAAAGCCATACGGCATTTCATTTCAGCGGAAAAAAAAGCATAACAACTTTACTTTCATTGAACTTCCAACTACCACTCAACATACTGTGCATTTTATCATCCCAACCACCAAAGGTGTATAATACCAAGTTATTAAAAGACAACGATTTAAGACGAAAGTTTGACGTGTTACAACATCGAAAAAGTAACTATAAACATACTACAGTTACAGTGTTTCAATTTCTTCTGTTTTCTCTCTCTCTGTGTGTGTGTGTGTGTGTGTGTGTGAGCATTCTGTAAGGACTCGGAACGTAATCCCAGTACATTATTATGGAAGATTCATATGTATCTATGTATTCTCGTTGTATATTTACTGTATATACTATATATATTCGTATTCTAATGTATTTTTATCTGTCTGTTTGATCTGGTACCTAAAACCAATCAATTTAAAAAAATTGCCATAGAAGATGACTCTTTTAGGCAGACTACTCGGCCGCTACTTATGTGTGCATAGACCTATTACTAACTGTGTTAATAATTAAACACTTTACAGAATAGAGTAGCAGACTGACTGCATTTTTTCGATATGCAAAACAAAGATAAAAAGCCGAATAAAAACCGCAGTAGGTAAGTTCAGTAGTGGTGTTAAGCAGAAGCAGGCAAGCGCTCGGGGCCTTTCCTCTGTTCCAACCGCGAGGGATTGTGGGAAGCCGCCGCCGATGTTGGAGCTGTCAAATTCCGACTCTGATTAATGTCTAAAAGCGGAACCAGCGTGGAACGTAGATTTGCGTTGAAAGGGCCCAAAGTTATGGGAACTCTTTGTCAGGCGTGCAACAAAATATATTTATTGGTGTGAAATTATGTGAAAATCGTCACACTACATTTCTTGTTAAGTGAGTTCCGTGCAAATTGCGACCCGTTCGAGTAGAAGTTATACACAATTACATAACAGAAAGAGATCTGAACTGCTGACAACGGTTGTGAAAGAACAAAGGGGGAGAATTAATTGATGGTGAAATGAGAAATACATTTGTCAGATTAATAATAAGCAGTTCCGTACTCTTCAGTTTAGTAACTTGGAACAACGGCTCCACCTAAATTATTGGCAATATTTTACATAATACGAGGAGAATAATGGACGCGCGCACGAATTATGTTTAGGAAAAAAAAAATAGACGTGAACCTGCATCGCAAGAATAGAAGACCAAGGAAAGTGTTTCAATCCTATTCCGCGAGAAACCATAACTGTAGACACTGGTTCGAGTCCGACCTCGGGCAAGGGTGTTCCTACTGCTTTAATATGTCAGTGGAGAGATGGCTTGGGTTGTCATTAGTCATAGGTGGAGTTTTTAAAAGTAGGAAAGATCATAATATGATTATGAAGTTGGAATTCAAAAGGACAAGTTGGGGGGGGGGGGATACTCGTTTCTAGGAAGTGGAATTGAGGACTGGAATCATTTACCGAGGGAGATGTTTGATGAATTTCCGCCTTCTTTGAAATCATTTAAGAAAAGGCTAGGTAATGATAAGTGGGCGAGAGCCCTAAATGGAGGTCGGACGTCCGATGAAGACGTGGCGTAACAATGCAAGACCGTAACGGAACACATGGCCCAACACATGCAAGGAAGATGAGAATGGTCATTGATTGATTGATTGATTACCGAGCTCGATAGCTGGAGTCGCTTAAGTGCGGCCAGTATCCAGTATTCGGGAGATAGTAGGTTCGAACCCCACTACCGGGCGAGTTGGCCGTGCGCGTAAAGGCGCGCGGCTGTGAACTTGCATCCGGGAGATAGTAGGTTCGAATCCCACTATCGGCAGCCCTGAAGATGGTTTTCCGTGGTTTCCCATTTTCACACCAGGCAAATTCTGGGGCTGTACCTTAATTAAGGCCACGGCCGCTTCCTTCCAACTCCTAGGCCTTTCCTATCCCATCGTCGCCATAAGATCTATCTGTGTCGGTGCGACGTAAAGCCCCTACCAAAAAAACCTCACTGTCGGCAGCCCTGAAGATGGGTTTCCGTGGTTTCCCATTTTCACGCCAGGCAAATGCTGGGACTGTACTTTAATTAAGGCCACGGCCGCTTCCTTCCCATTCCTAGCCCTTTGCTGTCCCATCGTCGCCATAAAACCTATCTGTGTCGGTGCGACATAAAGCAACGTCCAAAAAAAGTTGATTGATTGATTGATTGATTGATTGATTGATTGATTGATTGATTGACGTTGTCAAGCATATGTATCTATATCTAAGCCGTGTTCTAATTTATTAACGGTGACGTTTTAACACAAGTTGGAATTACGCCTTGAAAGCTTATATTTTATTAACATGAGCTTTCCTATATTTAACCCTTAAATGCGCATTTATTATTTCTTTCAAATATTATGGTTTTTCATTACGAAAGTAACACATTATTATCAGAAAAATATTTTAAAAATATTTATGTCAGAAAAATATTTGTTAAATTTATTTTTTTATTAAGAAGATTACAATGGTATGGACATATCAGAACGATGAATCCAGTTACGATCATAAGAACATACTATGAAAGGAATGTTGTTGTTAAGAGGCCCAGAATGAGGCCCCGTGGTAGTTGGGGAAAGCAAATTTTCAAAGACTTTCCCAAACGTGATGTAAATTGGCAGCAAAACATCAGCTGTGGATGGACAGGACGAACTGGAAGAGGCTCGTAAACACCCGCAGCTGGCTTTCTGGAGCAGAAAATTGATGGTGATGATGATGATGATGATGATGATTTGGATCAGTAAAATATTAAGAGATTGGAATGTTTTACGTACCTGTATATGCAAAACTGTACGATTACTGTAGCTACTGCTGCACTTCAGAAGTAAATGCACACTTGTAAACTCGTAAATCAGATATAAATAGAAAGTAAATTTTCCTTTGCACATATGCAACGCTGTGTATTTAAGGGTTAAACATAATATTCCTGAAAATGAGCTTTAAATATGAATTATTCATGTTCAGGCCTACCTACCGATTAGTTAAAGAGCTCATTGAAAAATGTATTCATGACTTTTGTTTTTGGCTAGTTGCTTTACGTCGCACCGATACAGATAGGTCTTATGGCGATGATGGGACAGGAAAGGCCTAGGAGTTGGAAGGAAGCGGCCGTGGCCTTAATTAAGGTACAGTCCCAGCATTTGCCTGCTGTGAAAATGGGAAACCACGGAAAACCATCTTCAGGGCTGCCGACAGTGGGATTCGAACCCACTATCTCCCGGAAGCAAGCTCACAGCCGCGTGCCTCTGACCGCACGGCCAACTCGTCAAGTATATTCAAGACTAGATGATAAGGAAAAGTCATATTTCTTTCCAGAGCTCATTTTACCCGAAAATTGAAAAATAACTGTGAATGATAGGTATCTGCCCCGTTTAAAGCAACTTTATGTTTTTTATATGCCAACGGCCGTAACCGTGTTGAAACACCGGATCCCGTGAGATCTCCGAAGTTAAGCAACATTGGGCGTGGTCAGGAGTTGGATGGATTGCCACGCGCTGTTGGTGTGGAGGTAAGGGAATGGAGGAGCGGAAAGGAACTGGCCACCCTACCGCACGTTAACTCCGGCTCAGGAACATCTCTGCGGAGGTTCGGACCTGCCTTCGGGCAGAATAACCCTTACCTTACTTTATGTTGCATATAAAAGAATATTTTGGGCATTTTTATCGCGCTGGTTATATTTTGTTCATTTTAGTGATATAAGGTCACATTATATTTTGCTCATTTTAGTGATATAAGGTCATATTTGGTTATATTTTGAGCATTTTCATGATATAATTTCATATTTGGTTATATTTTGCTCAATTTAGTGATATAAGGTCATATTTGGTTGTACTTTGCTCATTTTAGTGATATAAGGTCATGTTTGGTTATATTTTGCTCATTTTAGTGATATTAGGTCATATTTGGTTATATTTTCAGCATTTTTATTTAAACGGAGGCATCATTTTTAAGAAGATACATGTTATCTGCGTCGAGTTTCCAACAAAGGATTTCAAAATACTGTAGTAGATGTATGCCGGCCCCGTGGTGTAGGGATAGCGTGCCTTCCTCTTACCCGGAGGCCTGGGGTTCGATTCCCGGCCAGGTCAGGGACTTTTACCTGGACCTGAGGGCTGGTCCGAGGTCCACTCAGCTTCCGGGATTAGAATTGAGGAGCTATATGAAGGTGAGTAGCGGCCCCGGTCTAGAAAGCCAAGAATAACGGCCGAGAGGATTCGTCATGCTGACCACACGACACTTGGTAGGCCAAGGCCCTTCAAGGCCTGTAGTGCCATGGGGTTTGGTTTTTTGTAGTAGATGTATTTTTGTTCCTTTTTCCGAAACAGGCATGTTAATACATTTTTTGGTCCTTCTTTAGGTGAACAGAGTGAGGATTGTGCCTCATGGCTACGATACTGAATGAGTGTATGAAATTTTAGTGTAGGCCTACCTACAGTAGCTCTGTCAGTGTCATATTAAATGTGTCTGCTATATTATCCCTAATACTTGATACCTATCCCTAAAATGCTCAAGTCATATTTTACTTTTTTAGGTCATATTTAGCTAGTTTTTTTTAGCATAATTGCTTCTAAATCCTCATAATGATATTATTACTAATGTGCTTTACGCTCATTGAATTGGTAAAGTTCTATTTCTACGCAAAGAGGACAGGTTTTTTTCCCAAGAGGACGTAGGTAGTTGGTAATGGCACGTGGCCGCCATAGAGACCTGGTGCAGGTCTTTCGAATTGACTCTGTATAGGCGACCTGCGCGTCTATGAGGATGGGACCCTGTGATGGATTCTAATCATGAAGATGTCACTCTCACCGAGGTTAAAATCCCCGACTCAGCCGGGAATCGAACCAGGGACCCCTTGGACCGAAGGCCAGCACGCTAACCATCTAGCCACGGAACCGGACAGGTAGCTGGTAAAGAAAGGCCCAAATAAAGTTTTCTTCTCTGTTCATTAATTCTACTGTCCATACTGTTATCCTGAAAGGATCATAATTATTAATATTCACATTGCCAAGATCTACTTTATATCATGCATCACAATTTGTGTTTACAAATAAACAAAACCACGGTACATACAATCATTAAGGGTCTTGGGCTGTGAAGACGACTGCTGCGCAGTCATTTGGTCTGCAGATAATGCAGTGTCAGATGGTTAGAATACATGTCATTCACCACCAGCAACAATCATCACCAGCTAAAAATTTTGACAATCGCTTCCCACTGTCCCCGGCTTCCTCCTCTGAGGCAATGACCGCTGGTATAATAATTCCGCAGGACCATCCCCTATGCCCGCAACACTTACGGTATCCCCTGCTTGTCGTCAGATGTGACTAAAAGAGGTCCCAGGAGCTCTTAACTTGGAAGTGTGGCTTCGCAACCGCGGAGCCCTCAACTGAGTCCTGGCATTGCTTCCATTTACTTGTGCCAGGCTCCTCACTTTCATCTATCCTATCCAATATTCCTTGGTAAACTCTTGTTCTTTTCCGACCCTGACGGTATTAGAGCATTTGAGGCCTAGGGAGTCCTTCATTTTCACGCCCTTTTTTGGCCCTTCCCTTTCTTTGGCCGATACCTTAATTTTCGAAGTGTCGGATCTCTTCCAATTTTTTCCTGATCAGTGTTCCATAAAGGTGGTTGCCTAGTTGTACTTCCTCTTAAAACAATAATCACCACCACCAGCTTATCTGCCCGCTTCTTTCATTATTATTCGGAGTATCATAGCGTTCCGGTCATAGTTATAGTGACAGCAGCTTCTGTCCTTAAACTTATATTTCCCGCAGTACAAGTAAAAGGTTGCTACTTCAACATTAGGAGGTGAATTTGGAGAAAATTTCAATTTTTGAGACTTGTTTTTGAGTATATGAATAACGAAGATATGAGAATGAACATCCGCATGTGTGCTGTTTTGACGCTTCTTCGGCCCGAGAAAGTTCCCGACGGCTGGCTGGAAATACATTCCTGAGGGCCCAACAATGAAAAACTTTCTGAATGTTTGGACTATTTCGTGGAGAAATAGATGGAAAACGATGGAGTTCCAGTCGAGTTTTAGAGTTGTTACAACGGGCGTCATAGCCCCCACCAACTCTGTCGAGGGATTGTACAGTAGATAAGAATTAATACCGAACTTGGAAGACCGATTTCTGCAGTCAAAGATCTCATCAACACCGGGCGAGTTGGCCGTGCGCGTAGAGGCGCGCGGCTGTGAGCTTGCATCCGGGAGATAGTAGGTTCGAATCCCACTATCGGCAGCCCTGAAAATGGTTTTCCGTGGTTTCCCATTTTCACACCAGGCAAATGCTGGGGCTGTACCTTAATTAAGGCCACGGCCGCTTCCTTCCAACTCCTAGGCCTTTCCTATCCCATCGTCGCCATAAGACCTATCTGTGTCAGTGTGACGTAAAGCCCCTAGCAAAAAAAAAAAAGATCTCATCAACTGTTTAAATAAAGAGACAGAGAGCACAGCATGAGCGCTAATAAGGGCCTAGCTCATCAAGGAGTGTAAGTGAAGGAAGATTGCTAACGTGAGTCTAGATGACAGACTGGAAGCAACGGTTCAAAAATATTAACAAATGGTGATATTGTTATTTATTTGAAAACAATTTATCATCTTCAATAGGTTTGAAGAATTACTGTTAAGTCCATGAGTTTAAACGTTAACTTCTGAGATTCATTTTTCTTTTTTACCTTTATTGCAATTTGCTTAACGTCACACGGACACAGACAGGTCTTATGGCGACGATATGAGAAGAATGATCTACTAGTGGGAAGAAAGCGGCCGTGGCCTTAATTAAGGTACAGCCCCAGCATTTGTCTGGTGTGAAACTGGGAAACTACAATTTGCTTTTTTACAGTTTGTGTTTACGTCGCACCGACACATATAGGTTTTTTTTTTTTTGCTATTTGTTTTACGTCACAGCGACAAAGACAGGTCTTATGGTGACGAAGGGACAGGAAAGACCTAGGAGTTGAAGGAATCGGCCGTGGCCTTATTTAAGGTACAATCCCAGCATTCGCCTGGTGTGAAAATGGGAAACCACGGAAAACCATTTTCAGGGCTGCCGACAGTGTGGTTCGAACCCACTATCTCCCGGATGCAAGCTCACAGCCGCGCGCCCCTAATCCGCACGGCCAACTCGCCTGGTACATATATAGGTTTTATGGAGACGATGGGAGAGGAAAGCCCTACGAGTGGGAAGGAAGCGGCCGTGGCCTTAAGTAAGGTACGGCCCCAGCATTTGCCTGGTGTGAAAATGAGAAACTACAGAAAACCATATTTTGGGCTTCCGATGGTGGGGTTCGAACCCACTATCTCTCGAATGCAAGCTGATAGTTACGTGACTCACAATGCGCGGCCACTTGTTCGGTGAAAGTAAAAAAAGAATGTAAATTGAGGGTCACGGAAAAAATCCAGGCAACTTCTTTCAGAATTCGGAAAAGAATTCGAAATGTTACCAAATAAACACATAAAAACAAAATCACATGCTTTGAAAAGTAGTAAACTGAATGAAGTTTGGTCCGATGCCCAGTATATCACCGCTAACTCAATTACGACAAAATGTTGACTTACCTATTTTCCCCCCTGATCTTTCAAATAATGTACAGAAGGTAAACATTAGTGATTGAGTTTAATTTGAGCTCAAAGTAACTCACGAAAGCAATAGCTGATTTTAAACACGCCTTTATGCAATAGATATTAGTGAGATATTACATTTGACCAGTCGGAAGCCTGTGAAAAATGGGCTGGGACTCGGTAAAATTCCCTTGACCGTTCAGGGCAGACCAGGTCGCCTGTGAAGCCCAAGCTTTAAATATTACCGAGAGATTGTGGGAAAGCCCCACGCTAATACTCTACTGTGAACGGCCGCTACTGATGGCGATTAGTGGCGATTTACAGGACACCGTTAGTTATTGGTACAGTATGATGTTCGGTGCGCGCGGACAATCACAAATTTATCTGTGAATATTTTCAAAAGGTTTCTACTCCCTTCTAATGGTCTGGAACATATGTCAATTGCGATTTTGAGAGATTCACTCTAAGTTGTACAAAATCATCTGTATAACTTAAAGTAATTTGAATAGAATACATGGTGGTGGTGGTGGGAGGCGATCGCAGTGGGGGAGGGGGAGCACTGCCCGAAAATATTGAATATTACAACATTTTAAAAATCAAATGAAGATGAATTCAATTTATTTTCACTTCTTATTGTCCTTATGGATTAATCAGTAGGCTGAATCTTTGTGCATTCCCTATTGTTAGGACAGCTATCCTTAGCGGTTTACTCCCTGTGGCTGAGGGTGGTAGAATTCATCCATGGAATCTCCTGCCCGTCGTAAGAGGGGACTAAAAGTGATCCTAAGGGCTCTTTACAAGAGAGCGTGGGATAGCGACCATCGAGGACTTGGCTGAGTCCTGTCATTGATTTCACTTACTTGTGGAAAGTTCGTCACTTTCATCTATCCTATCCGACCTCCCTTCGTGAACTCTTGTTCTTTTCCGACCCCGACGGTATTAGAGCACTCGAAGCCTAGGGAGTGTTTCATTCTTCGTGGACCTTGTTTTTTGCCGATACCTTCATTTTCCGAAGCGATTAGTTTAATAGAGGATGGTTGCCTAGTTGTACTTCCTCTCAAAACAATAATCACCACCACCACTCTGAACTTTAGAGCGTGGCATGGCGGCTACGGTTCCCCTTGCCAAGTCTGTTATTTCTTCCACTTACTGTAATTGTGTCAGGCTTTTTACTTTGATATTTTCCATACGACCTCCCTTGGTCAACTCTCGTTCTTTTCTGACCCCAACGGTATTAAGTTCGCGAAGCCTAGGGAGTCTTTCATTCTTATACCCTTCGTTCCTCTGGCCTCTCTTTAGTCGATACCCTCAGTTTTCGAAATGCAGGACCTTTTCAAATTTTCCCTTGTGATAGTAATCATAGAGAATGTCTGCCCAATTATACTTCGCCTTAAAAGAATAACGACCTCCGCCCACCACCTTCAGCCATCTAAAAACCCATATTCGGCGATCTTGACGCACTCGAAAAGTTAGCGATCATTGTACTTACCAGTGAGTGAATGCCTATGATGTTCATGATGATCAGAGATGGTAGATTTTCACAATCGCGATAAATGCGAAATGTGGCCAATGGCTGTAAAAGTAAATGTATATGACGTAAAAAGAACAATTAAGTGCATAATTGAGGGTTATCTGATCCGCGATAAAATGCGAAATTGAATACGAAATGTATGTGTTTTCGTGAAATAAGAGGGAAATTACATTTTTATGAGACATTCTCTTGTGTAAGAAGAAAATAACCATGATGAGCGCGTGCTTTCTCTATATTAAGTTATACTTTCAATTAACCTTCATTCGCTCGGTCCCTTTTAAATCCGACCAGTGCTATCTGCCACCATAACTCTTTGTTTAATTTAATGGCTTACTCTCAGCTTCAAGCCACATAAATGATGGTACTGTACGTTGGATTGCTGGACTCCCAAATAACCTCAAGTACACATTTTTTTTTTTTTTTTTTGCAAAAACCTTTAAATCACAGAACAGTTTTAAATTAACTCAACTTTTTCTGGCTTACAAGTGACTAAATCTGTATCAGTTTTAAATCATAAAACAGTTTAATATTCACTCGTACTTAAGTATGCTGTACCTTACAAGGGGATGTCAACATGTGATTTCCTAGAAAAGTGTTCAAATTTTGAGGATTAGCCCTTCATTAAAAAATAGTTCAGCCCTGTTCATGCGTTTTTTGCCAATGGACCTTATTTTGTTCAAAATTTAACGTTTAAAACCTGTCCTCAAACTTTTGTACTCTTATTCTTGAATGATTTCCGACTTGTCTCCATCGCGTAGTCGAAAGCGCATTGACGTTGCGAGCTAAAGATTTCTAGTTCGACCTTGGTCGGTACTTTCTTCTTTTAGTGACATATCTCTTATTTTCATTTATTTTTCAATAATGGATTTGCTGTGTCCTGGAGCGTCAGACTTCGGGTCGGGGATACAACGGAGGTGGAGGACCAGTACCTCACCCAGGCGGCCTCATCTGCTATGCTGAACAGGGGCCTTGTGAGGGGAAGAGAAGATTGGTAGAGCTAGATAAGGAAGAGGGAATGAAGCGACCGTGGCCTTTAGTTAGGTACCATCCCGGCCTTTGTCTGGAGGAGAGGGAAACCACGGCAAACCATTTCGAGAATGGCTTGGGTGGGAATCGAACCCTTCTCTACTCATTTGACCTCCCGAAGCTTAGTGGACCCCATTGCAGCATTCGTACTACTTTTCAAATTTTCCTAGCAGAGACGGGAATCGAACCAGGGCCTCCGGGGTGCAGCGCGGTCTGTGACGCTAACGAATGAAACTTATGACACGTTCAAGTGACAAGGACGAATAATGATTTAAAATATTTCAAATAGCTCTAAAACAAGAGACCACAGCAAATAAATTGTTGAAAAATAAAATAAAATAAGGGATGTATCTGTAAGAGAAAAAATGTGCTGACCATGGTCGGATTCGAACTCGAAACCTTCAGTTCCTGACATCAAAGGATGTAGATTGGGAACAAGACTACGAACGTTTGAGGATAGATTTTAAATGTTAAATTTTAAAAAATGCCCATTGGCAAAAACGCTCGGACAGAACTAAAATATTTTTAATGTAGGACAAATCCTCAAAATCTGAACACTTTTCTAGAAAATCACATGGCGACCTCCCCTTGTTAGTGTAAAGATGTAAAAAATAAAAAAGTAGGCACTTCAGTTAAAAAAATACACATCTATAACGGAAAAGAACTTTAGAAGAGAAAAGAAACACATAGAAATACTAGATAGAATAGTCTTCTCACTATCGAAGCTACTTGTAACTAGAGAGTACTATAGCTTTCCGGAGCTCCAGCCTCCCTCAGTGTACCACCTTCCTCCGGAATGTGAGCGGATTATTTTTTCTGGCTGTTTGTGTTTGTTCCAACACATTCCTCATCGTATTCCGATCACACCACAACTACCAGCCCCTACAGAAACACGCAATAGTGATTACATCCCTCCACATAGGATTGACGTCAGGAAGGGCATCCGGCCGTTAAACAGTGTCAAACCCACATGCATGGCACAGTTAGCACCCGCGAACTCACATGTGTAAGAAAATAAGATTTTGGTTACTCTTTCATAGCCTTTTCTTGATACCTTCTATGAATGTTATTGTTTTTTAATCCTTCAGTCAGCATTTAAAATTGTGTAAGTTCATATATTATCATGAATAATGATGCTTTCTCCATATGTATTCATAAGGACGCACATAAAGTGCCGTCAGTCGTGTACACTTATTTATTTAGAACTTATTTTCACATTATACATACATAACCTAATCAACTGCCATCATAAACACGACACGACTACGGAGAATAGGAAGAATGCGACTGCCATCTTGAAACCATTTGACTGTTACAATAACATGTCGTCAGAATCACACCACGTGCTCACGAAAACAACTCCAACTAAACAGTAACTCAACTCCACCATCGAGACTGTCTCTTTATATAGATTGCCTGGCCAGGCTTCTGGAATAATGTTACCCAACACCTTTTCTCGTAAATTTTAGAGTGCCTAATACATAGCTACAATTGTAAAGAACATTCTACAACCATCTAGTGTCAAAGATTCTTTATCCTGTATGTGTTGCACAATATTACTGTGGTTTATACATCATGTATACAGGTAAAAATAAATTATATACTATTAATTACAAGTTCTTACATTAACTTAACTCATATAAATGTATATATACAGCACATGTTTCATGACATAACCTCACAAATAATACGATCGTCCGACTACGTAAATAATAATAATACTAATAAGTAGATGTAAACAATTCATAGCCATCCCTCACAAGTAATAATAATAATAATAATAATAATAATAATAATAATACTTCGAGTTCGATACTTGCATTATTTACACATGTGTTAAAGAATATTGTTTTTAAGTGATATCAGTCTATTACAATTGCGTCGCTCTAAATGACAGGCTGAAAAGGTAAATGAAAGTGAAATTGAAATCATGTGTGTCGAACATTTAATGGGTGTGTTCAAATGACAAAATTCAATTAGGCATTTACTGCCTTGTACAGTGATCTTCAATTGCATGTAGATACGAGACATTAGTAAGACGGTCTCTATCACTTTATATTAATATTCACCAAGCAAGTGACCACATGGTTTGGGTCACGCAGCTATCAGCTTGCATTCGGGAGATAGTGATTCGAACCCCTGAAGATGGGTTTTCGTGGTTTTCCATTTTCAGACCAGGCAAATGCTGGGGCCGTACCTTTGTTAGCTTCAAGGTCGCTTTCCTCCCACTCGTAGCCTTTTTCTATAGCATCATCGCCATAAGACCTATCTGTGTCGGTGTGACGTGCAGCAAGTTGTAAAATAAAAAGGCATCCCCATACTTCTGTGCTTCTCTGTGTAGGTGAGAATGTTAATTTGTTTCCATAGAGGAATTCGACACAATTTTAAAAATGTGTTTTTATCATAATAATCTACCCCATTGCAAATTACAAATTAAAACTCTTAAATCGAGTTCAATTAATTACCCATGTAAGTAATAACCAGTACGGGCAGCCCTAAAGGACTCCCGGACGGTGCCCTTCCTAGAGAACAAAAAGATTCGTTTTATTTTCTCTCGACATTTTAAGTCAAATATTGGACTCGAATAATGCTAAGAAAATTACATTTCATTGTAAAACTGTAAATTCTCATCAATAAGGAAGACTATTCGGCAATATCAAACTTAGGTGACTGACTGACTTTCACCGCGCAGTTCACTGGTAAATGTTTTCAGCTTGAAAATTAGGCACGGAATTTCGAGCTTCCGTCCGAGGACATAGTGCGGATGAGGGGGTTGAGATGTACGGGGGAAGTACGCTGGAGGACGGTTCGGTGGGGGGAGGTTGCGGGAAGAGGCTTTTACATGGGCAGAGTCCGCAACAGTGTAGCAGTAAACATGTCTTTAGAAACCCCTATACGAGCATGCGCCAGCCAAATTCCCATGGTCGCATGCAATAAAATTAAATAATAATTTATGACCTTGATTGCCCTATATTTTAGGAAGAAAAATAATAAATAATTATATTGAAATATAACGTCTGAGACCAGGAATTTTGACTCAAATTGGACCTCTGGCTTGCATCCCGCATTTTGTGAGGGTTGGCAACAGTGAATTAGTTTGTTTTCGCGCGGAAGACTTGCATGAGTGCGGTGGTACTGGTCAGTAGCAAAGAAAGAGTTGTGGGAAAAATTACTGTGCCCTCTCCCCCCACCCCCCACCCCCCACCCCGCCACCTTGAAAGTCCGCCGGTCGCCACTAACCTTGTCATTGAAGATGACCAACTTTTTTCTGCTCAACATTTTGGAACTGACAGCAGTCAGTTGGATTTTGTGAGTGCAGGTGTTTATCTAGTCCTTCCTTAAATTATTTAAAAGAATTTGAAAATGTATCGAACATTTCCCTTGGTAAATTATTCCAATCTTAATTCCTCTTCGCTGTCTGCTGCCATTTCTTGATGGATACAGTATTTTTGCATCCATCTCTTGGCACAGGCGAGAGTAAGTGTAGCTTCCATCGAAGTCCCAGTCAATATCCATGGCTGTGACAATATGGACGCTGCTGGGGTATGGATAGTGCTGAGTACTGACATTCAGAGCACGACTAGTGCATCTGAGTGTGCTCATAGGGTCAGTCTTGCTGCAATATTACTTTCTGGCCCAGTGGGGAAAGCAATGGCAAACTACCTCACTCCTCATCTTGCCCAGTACGCCTCATTTTGGTGATACCATTGGTTTTTGCGGTTTCCTTATAATCGCATAACCTTTGGTGGTGCTATTTGAGGATCCAACCAGCCTCTGGGCTGATGACCTAACAGACAGACAATTCCTCTTCCTATAAATGAATATTTGCCCCGATTGGTCCCCTTGAAATCCAACTTTAACTTCGTACTATGATCTTTCCTGCCTTTCAAAGCTCCACCCAAGTATTCGCCTACAAATGCCACTCCACGCCATCTCTCCACTGACAGCTCGGAACATCCTGCTTAGTCGAACAGCTCGTCTCCTTTTCCCAGCCCAAAGTTCGTAACATTTTTGTAACACTACACTTTTGTCGGACATCACTCAGAGGAAATCGAGCTGTTTTCCTTTCATTCTTTTCCATTTCTCGTATCAAATTGTCCTGGCGAGGGTCCCATACACTGGAACCATATTCTAATTGGGTTTTCGCATGAGACTTACACGCTCTCTCTTTAACATCCTTAAAACCCCTAAATACCCGCATAACCATATGAAAAGATCAGTGACTTTTATTTTCAACCTTGTTAATGTGTTTACCCCAATGAATATATTTCCTTACATTCACTTTTAAGTAGGCTACTTTCAATTATACCCAAGAAGTACTTTCACCCTTTATGGGTGGTAATTAAAGCTGAGAGGACTCTTCCCCTTGGTGAACCTTACAACCTAACTTTTCGTTCCGCTTACCATTATACCATTGTCTGCTGTCCATCTCACAACATTGTTTAGGTGCTTTTGTAGACGCACAAAATCCTGTAATGTATTTACTATACTACTCTCCACAGTATAACACCATCTGCAAAAAGCCTTATACATGATTCCATTATTTTACTCATACAATTTATATACATTTAAAAAAAAGATCCAGTAATACTGCCCTCTGGGGAACCCCCTCTTAATTGTTAAATGATCAGATAATCGTTCACCTACTCTAATTCTCTGAGTTCTATTTTATAGAAATGTAACCACCCATTCGTCCGCCTCTGTGGTGTAGTGGTTAGTGTGATTAGCTGCCAATCCTGGAGGCCCGGGTTCGATTCCCGGCTCTGCGACGAAATTTGAAAAGTGGTACGAGGGCTGGAACGGGGTCCACTCAGCCTCGGGAGGTCAACTGAGTAGAGGTGGGTTCGATTCCCACCTCAGCCATCCTGAGAAGTGTTTTTCCGTGGTTTCCCATTTCTTCTCCAGGCAAATGCCGGGATGGTACCTAATTTAAGGCCACGACCGGGCCGCTTCCTTCCCTCTTCCTTGTCTATCCTTTCCAATCTTCCCATCCCCTCGCAAGGCCCCTGCTCAGCATAGCAGGTGAGGCCACCTGGGCGAGATACTGGTCATCCTCGCCAGTTGTATCCCCTGATCCAGAGTCTGAAGCTCCAGTACACTGCCCTTGAGGCGGTAGAGGTGGGATCTCTCGCTGAGTCCGAGGCAAAAAACGACCCTGGAGGGTGAACAGATAAAGAAGAATAAGAATAAGAATAAGAAGACATCCATTCAACCTCTCTTTTGTCCAGACCAATGACCCCCATTTTCTTCAGTAGTCTCCCATGATATACTCTATGAAAAGCCCTGAATAGGACAATATGACCTCCTGACTTTAAAATATCTACTAAATCTTGCACTTCTGAAACCCGAACTGCCTTCTATCAAACCAGTTATTAATTTCACAAATGTGTCTAATACAGTATAATCAGAAACAATGGTTTCCAGCAGTTTGCATGCAACGTATGTCAAGCTGACTGGGCTGTAAATATCCACTTTTTGTTACTTGTCATTTTCTTTTAATAATCCCACTACACTCAAGTTCAGCTCCGGCTGAAAGCATTCATTCACGGTTCATCACCGGTACATTAAAAATAACGTCTTTTCAGGACAAACCTTCAGCACCTCGGCATCTCTTATCTTTATGGTAAATGAAATGAAATGGCGTATGGCTTTTAGTGCCGGGAGTATCCGAGGACATGTTCGGCTCGCCAGGTGCAGGTCTTTTTATTTGAATCTCGTAGGCGACCTCCACGTCATGATGAGGATGAAATGATGGTGAAGAATTCACATTCACCCAGCCCCCTGTGCCAGCGAAATTAACCTATGGTGGTTAAAATTCCCGAACCTGCCAAGAATCGAACCCGGTACCCCTGTGACCAAAGGCCAGCTCGCTAACTAATTTTGTCGACTAATTTTCTGAATTTAAATCTGTGTAACACAATGTCATCTGTGATGCCTACTTTACCTGGAGGAGAATTGGGAAACCACGGAAAACCACTTCGAGGATGGCTGAGGTGGGAATCGAACCCATCTCTACTCAGTTGACCTCCCAAGGCTGAGTGAATCCCGTTCCAGCCCTCGTACCACTTTTAAATTTCGTGGCAGAGCCGGGAATCGAGCCCGGCCCTCCGCGGGTGGCAGCTAATCACGCTAACCACTACACCATAATGATACAATAATAATTATAATATAATATGAAAATGAAAATCCACAGCCTGTTTCCAGTCCTTGGACCGGGTCAGGAATGGAATGCTATTTGTTTTACGTCGCACCGACACAGATAGGTCTTATGGCGACGATGGGAGAGGGAAGGACTGGAAGTGGGAAGGAAGTGGCCGTGGCCTTAATTAAGGTACAGCCCCAGCATTTGCTTGGTGTGAAAATGTGGAAACCACGGAAAACCATTTTCAGGGCTGCCGACAGTGGGGTTCGAACCTACTATCTCCCGAATACTGGATACTGGCCGCACTTAAACGACTGCAGCTATCGAGCTCGGTAGGAATGGAATGAATGAAGCCCCCATCTAGCAGCGAGGATACGAATTGTGCCGGCTGCCGAAGCCTGTCGCACCTCCTCTGGGGCAATGATGCCTATTATTATTATTATTATTATTATTGCCGCCTCTGTGGTGTAGTGGTTAGCGTGATTAGCTGCCACCCCCGGAGGTCCGGGTTCGATTCCCGGCTCTGCCACGAAATTTGAAAAGTGGTACGAGGGCTGGAACGGGGTCCACTCAGCCTCGGGAGGTCAACTGAGTAGAGGTGGGTTCGATTCCCACCTCAGCCATCCTCGAAGTGGTTTTCCGTGGTTTCCCACTTCTCCTCCAGGCAAATGCCGGGATGGTACCTAACTTAAGGCCACGGCCGCTTCCTTCCCTCTTCCTTGTCTATCCCTTCCAATCTTCCCCATCCCCCGCAAGGCCCCTGTTCAGCATAGCAGGTGAGGCCGCCTGGGCGAGGTACTGGTCATTCTCCCCAGTTGTATCCCCCGACCAAGAGTCTGAAGCTCCAGGACACTGCCCTTGAGGCGGTAGAGGTGGGATCCCTCGCTGAGTCCGAGGGAAAAGCCGAACCTGGAGGGTAAACAGATGATGATGATGATGATGATGATTATTATTATTATTATTATTATTATTATTATTATTATTATTATTACCATAATATAATATAATATAATATAATATAATATAATATAATATAATATAATATAATATCCTCCGTGGCTCAGACGGCAGCGCGTCGGCCTCTCACCGCTCGATACCGTGGTTCAAATCCCGATCACTCCATGTGAGATTTGTGCTGGATAAAGCGGTATAGGTTTTTTCTCCGGGTACTCCGGTTTTCCCTGTCATAATTCATTCCAGCAACACTCTCCAATATCATTTCATTTCATCCCTCATTTATTATCATTGCCCCAGAAGAGGTTGTAGGTTTACTATAATAATAATAATAATAATTGACGTGCCACTTTATTTTCATAAACGCACCACATTTAAGTTCAGCTATGCCTGGAAGACATTCACTCTCTGTTCAGCATCCACTCAACAAGTCTCTATATGGAAACTGCATTCATATTAATTTCGCAAGATAGGGATATTGACACAACCTAATAAATACTTACTGTCCGTACAAAAATACAGATGTATGGTTAACCTACATTAGCTAACTCCGTGTTTCAGACAGCTTATTACGTACGTTTATAGTATGGGCGTTCAAGATAAGTGTGACTGTACTATAGCTCGTCAACTGCCATTCGACACCAGAGCTAATCGTGAGCCAGCCAGCCAGCAAGCACTCCGCGCCTGACCTGCCGACTACTTGCCCTGCTGCCTACTTACCTCTCTTGAAACCAATACCCACCCTGATTAGTAACAACAATACCATAAACAACAAACATGCACAACTTTGTTTTCTTCATCGTGCTGATTGGACAGTTTCTCTGTTGTTGATATGGTATCAACTTTCGAGTTCGATAACCTGTTAAGAGTACTAGCCTTCTACAACATTTTTCAGTAACGTAAACCGAGAACTGAATGTGATGAAGCTGTGGGTTGGAATTCCAGCCTAGTCAATCGCCTTTAAGAGGAATTAGTCGAGGGATGTTCGACCATTCAATACTTTGTATCATATGTAACATTTATTAAATGAAGACCGGTTTCGATTCACTTAGAAACATTATCAGTTCCAAACAAATAAATATTTTTTTTTTTTTTGCTAGTTGCTTTACGTCGCACCGACACAGATAGGTCTTATGGCGACGATGGGACAAGGAAGGGCTCGGAGTTGTAAGGAAGCGGTCGTGGCCTTAATTAAGGTACAGCCCCAGCATTTGCCTGGTGTGAAAATGGGAAACCACGGAAAACAATTTTCAGGGCTGCCGACAGTGGGGTTCGAACCTACTATCTCCCGAATACTGGATACTGTCCGCACTTAAGCGACTGCAGCTATCGAGCTCGGTAACAAATAAATCAAAAGGGTATCTAGATTAACACACATTTAACATAAAATTTACCTTAAAATACACTTAAAATTGTTGACATGAGTTATACATCATAAAACGCGTTAAAATTTTAAGTTCTTAGGATCTAAGTCATGGAGCGCGTATGCTTAAAGGGGCCCATAGACGTGCAATTTTTTTGCGCAATATCGGGGTTTGTGCAAAATAATTGATAGTGTGTATTTAAGATTGAAGGGTTGTGCAATATATTGGACGAAATCAAAAAATGTTTGAAATATACTGCGCAAATCGCAAAAAACTGTGCCGTGTGTTGGCTTTATTGTGCAATTTTGCGTCCTCACGCTAGTTGGTATCAACAAGTTGAGGAGAACGTATCGTGATGGCAGACAAACAGGTGGTGAAAACGTTTATTTTAGAGTTTATCGAAGCCTTCCGGCTCTATGGGACGTTAAGAGCAAAGATCACAGTAATCGCGTTAAAGAAGGTGAACAGAACGCGGTGCTTATTGAGAAATTTGGCGAAAAATACCCGAACGCTGCCAACCAAGAAGTTATTGTAAAACATCAGTTCTCTGCGTACAAACTTCCGGAAGGAAGTGAAGCGGCTTCGTGATACAGAAAAGGGTGTTCACCAAACAAAATACCGGCATGGACTGACTGTATATTGCCACGCATATTGTACGTCTAGGCCCCCTTTTGCACAATATATTGCACAACCAGCAATATTATCTCCACACGATTCTATTTATTGGACAAACCCCATTGTTGTGCAATAATACTGTATGTCTGGGGGCAGCTAAAAATATATTGTTACAATCCATTTTGCGAAATAATATTGCACGTCTATGGGCCCCTTAATGTTGAGCAGAGTTTTAAAATATTATGTAAAATCTTGAAGTTAAGGCAATTGGAGATTGTAGGATTGGATTATATACAGGAGTTGGGGGAACATCCTTCATTGTTTTGTAACAGCTGCTGTAATTTGAAAATGACCCTGTTGATGTTGTTGTTGTTGATGGTAAAAGTTGTATGATGGTACGGCCTTGGTTGTATGGCACAGTGTAGTCGCAAAGGTGGATGTTCCCTTACTCCTCGCTCTCGTAACCCTACCACTAGGAAAGCTGGAGCCAATCGCCATCAGTCAATCATCAATGATCTGCATTTAGGGCTGTCACTCAAGTGGCAGATTCCCTATCAGTTGTGTACCCAGCTTCTCCTTAAACGTTTTTAAAGAACTTGGCAATGTATCAAACATTTCCCTTACTCTTCGTCCTATAAATTAATATTTGTCCTCTTGAATTCCAACTTTATCTTCACATTATGATCTTTCCTACTATAAACAGCACCGCCCAAGCTTATTCGTCTACTAACGTCATTCCATGTCATCTCGACAGTATTATTGGACCTTTATGTTTTCTTACAAAAATAAGTATGAGTAAAGATCTGGAATCACAGATAAGGATATTTGCGGATGATGTTATACCACATTCTAGTAACCCAGTCGCTTTTTCTGTTCCGGGGGCCCCCGAAGTCCGCTCCCCCCGCGTGGCAATCATCTCAATCTACATTGCCTCCGACATGCTATTAATTTCTAAGGAGGAAAGAGGGAGCAGGGAAGAGTGGGAAGTGATACAAGGAGTATCTGCCTGTTTCCATGTCAAACATGCTACCAAGGCCAGAGTTTTTGTTGGGTATGTGGTGTTGAAGCATGGTATTAAGTGTCAGGGAAAAACCACATAGGCAGAAAGAGCCTACATGTAAAATGAAGCTCTGACGATATTTATCATCCGAGGTGACTACAGCGCTCCAAGCGGCGAGGTAGAGGAACGCTGTACGTTCACTACAGCTGTAGTGATTAAAATTGCGTTAACATATTACGAAAACGCGTGCGGTGCTATAAATTGCTCCAATAACCGGAAGAATTCGCCGGGATTGTCTTTCTTTAGATTTCCTAAGGATTCAGAAAGGTAAATGTTACCGTTGGTAAGTTTTATGGGTCTAGAATATTGTCGGCACGTAAAAGGACTCCCGTGGGACAAAATTACGGCACCTCGAGTCCCAGAAAACCGTAATTGTTGTTAGTGAGACGTAGCACAAATAGCATTATTATTATTTTGCGTATTATAAAGACAATCACGACAACAACCATCATAGCCAGTTAGTTTGCTACTGTGATGGCATGACAATACTTCCTCATCAGCAATGTAATAAACTCTTCCAAAGGTGGCCTCGTCGATGTACAAAACGTCAGTATGGTAGTGGCTACGCCTCAATACCAATGCAATGTAGGGCATATGTTCATAGGGACAATTCTTCTTGTTTTGATATCAAAAATCTGCCCCCCCCCCCCCGCTCGTTTGTTACAAGTCGTTAGATACACCCTGTATACATATAGAACACAAAAGTTGTTTTCTTGGCTGTTCCGTTTGCTGCATGTTTTCAGTGGTTGCGCATTTTCACACCAGGCAAATACTGGGGTGTACCTTAATTCAGGCCACTGCTGCTACCATCCCAGTCTTCGCCCTTTCCCATCCTTCCATCGCCGAAAGCCTTCGATGTTTCAGTGCGACGCTAAACAAGTAGAGGGGCTTTACGTTGCACCGACACAGATATGTCTTATGGCGACGATGGGATAGGAAAGGGCTAGGACTTGGAAGGAAGCGGCCGTGGCTTTAATTAAGGTACAGCCCCAGCATTTGTCTGGTGTGAAAATGCGAAACCACGGAAAACCATTTTCAGGGCTGCCGATAGTGGGATTCGAACCTACTATCTCCCGGATGCAAGCTCACAGCCGCGCGCCTCTACGCGCACGGCCAACTCGCCCGGTACCTTCATTTTTCGAAGTGCTATATAGAAGATGATTGCCTAGTTGTTCTTCCCTCTTAATTATCACCAATACCATGAAAGGGTCAATGAGATTAAGAAATAAATAACTGGTTCAGGAGAACCTTTCTTACAAAGAGCTGTTGAGCGTATTGTGCGTATGACAGTTTCGAAAGAACGTCCAACACCACGAACACGATTATGACGGAGTGACTGTACCTAACTGGAAGCATTGTGTCCTCATATCAGCGTGGAAGGAGAATAATAATCAAGCTGTGACCTCATCAGTGACGTATTACGATTTGAGGACAAAGAAGAGGATGCTAAAGTTATTTTCAGTCCATACTGAGATACTTTCAGAGTACAGTAGAATTTAAATTCAGAGATGCATCACGCTTGTTAAGAAAACAATATTCTGGAAACGTTTCTTGTGGTTCAGGTTCCATGTAAAAATAGAACTTTCGTATCTATGATCACGATTGTGATATTCAATGATACGTGGTTCAATGCATTCATTTTCGCTTACTGTATTTAAAATACCCTAAGTGGTTATCATGACCTCCTATGCGACTGAATCAACATTCTTAGATATTGTGAACACTTTAGTTGACTTACCTTGATTACGGTTAAAAACTGCGTATATGAGGTGTTTGCTATTCTGTCTAAAACAACTGTGTAACTAGAATATTCTTCTTCTACCAGGTGTATGCATAATTTTTTTCCGGTTTTTGTGGTACGGAAAACACGTAATTTTCAAGGGAAATTCATTTTTGTTTATTCAAAATATTGGCCGTCGGCTTCTACACACTCCACCCACCTTTCAGGCAAGTTATGAATACCATACCAGAAAAATTGTTTTTCTTTTGCGGCAAACCATTCGTCGAGCCATTTTCCAACTTCGTCGAAATTGCTGTAATGCTGCTCTGTGAGCGCGTGCCCCATTGATGCGAAGAGGTGATAGATGGGGCCAGGTCGGGGCAGTACGGCGGGTGCGGAAGGATGTCCCATCCAAGCGAATTCAAGGTGTCTTTCACTGGTTTCCCTGTGTGAGACGGTGCATTGTCGTGTAACAAAATCACTTTGCCATGTCTTTTGGCTCATTCCGGTCGTCTTTCGATCAATGCGTGATTTAAATTAATCATTTGTTGGCGATAGCGTTGTGCATTAACGGTTTCGCCGGGCTTCAAGAGTTCATAATACACAATACCACTCTGGTTCCACCAGACACAAAGCATGGTCTTGTTGCCGAAGCGATTTGGCCTTGGTGTTGAAGGACCGGTTTCGCCAAGTGACAGCCACGATTTTCTCCGCTTCGGGTTTTCAGAATAAATCCATTTTTCGTCACCCGTCACATTCGGTAAAGAAATAATTTTCTTTCGTAGCGCTGAAGCAGCATTTCACAAGTTCATTCAAATCGTGTGGGACCCATTTACCGAGTTTATCGATCTTCCCCATTGCTCGTAAACGTCTGCTGATTGTTTTTGTGACACATTTAATGCTTGTTCCTGGACTACGGGAGGGATTTCAACCAAACTTGGTACACTTACTATCACTTACTATCAGGAGACAAATTGCGAGGAGGTATGGTAAACCTAGCACGCCTAGGGGTGGGGTGGGAAGGGCTGAGATGCAAAAATTGTCGAAAATAGTGTCGAATCGATAGCTTTCGTGGTCGCTGAGACGAATAATGATACTCCGGACGTCAATGAAGTCCATGTTCAGCCCCATCGCCATGGAGATGAGAAGGGGTGGAAGAGAAATTGTCCAAAATGACCCAAGTTACGGATGTATGTGTGTTTCTTCCAACAGAGACTCATACAAAATTGGCACACATATGGCTTACTAACCTGAAAAAAAAAGTGTTGTGTAAAACACCGTAGTAGTCATAGAGGAGGTGGTGAAATATAAACATAAAGGAAAATGACTGGTATTAATGTCGAATACCATCGCTTATGAGTTCACTGAGTTGAACTGTGGATGGTTCATACTTCACCGCAGTCAGTATGGAGGTTGAGAAGGGGTGAAAATGAATGTAAGAATAACCGTGATATATGGGTATATGTGGGTATGATCCAGAATATCTCTCAACGAAACTTAGTACACATATGACTTACCATCTGGAAAAAAAAAACTGTCGAGATGAAACCTACCAATCACCTGGGGTTGAGTAACGGGAGGGGATGACATTTAAAAACAATGGCAAATAACCGATATTAATGTCGAATCCATTGTTTATGTGTCGCTGAGACGAATTGTGACGCTCTGAATATCGTTTAAGTCCACGTTCAGCCTGCATTGAAACGGGACGCTGAAAGTTGTTTTAGTAGTAAACAGTTTAAAATGACCGAGATTAGTGTTGAATCCACAGGTTTTGGGGTCGCAAGGCTGACTGGTGAGAGTCTCAATGACCTTTAAAATCGTGTAAATCATAACTATAGCGCGACGGATAAATACATGTAGTTATCACTTATGTTTTTGAAAGGATCAGATACTTCCCAATCAATTCGAGCTTCCAAAAGGAAAAAAGTTACACTCGAAAATGAAACAATATAAAACTTGAAATTAAACACGTGTAAATAACTCTAAAACTACATAATAGATGCCAAAATCAGAATCTCGGAATAGGATTCTATAAAAATTCGCTTCAACTAATCTTAAAAGTAAACATGCAAAAACCAACCGGGCAACGCCGGGTAGTACAGCAAGTCTATGGATAAAGGAACATTCCAGACCAGATATCTTGCCTTTGTTCCCGTGGAGCTTTTACAATGAAAAGGTTTTTTTTTTTAAATTTTCAAGATCTTTGGGATCATCTTTAAAGATCTAAGGTCAAGAAGGGGTTACAGATCTCACGGCGACACATTTATCAGACAGCCTCATGGAGAATAATGTAGGCCTACTATTAGATTTACTCGACTTTTAATTGCACCTTGGCGAGTTACTTCGGCTTGTCACCTGAAGATAACATGATAGAAACAAAACATATTTTAAAATTACAGAACGCTTCTGTATTCTTTGACATAAAACCATGCATATTGTTATAACTAGAGCTCGGATTTTTATGCTTTAATAGGTTAGAATGCAAACTTACGGAAACGAGAAGCACGTATAGTCTACCTCCACAACGATTAAGCTATGGGATTTGCATAAACTTTAGGGGTAAGGCCCATCAGAACCCCTATAATTTATGTTACTGTTGCTAGATTATGGAAGAGCGGGTGGCCGACACTTCCTACTAAACATATTAGTTTGCAATCTAACCTGTTACTGCATAAAAATCCGGGCTTTAGTTATAACTAAACCAATGTAATTTTATCAGTGACTATTATAACGCTAGTCTACAGTTTCTTCTTTTTATTCTCGTGTCAGAAACATACACATATAAGGCATAGTTCAAATATTATATTATTTGTGACCAGAACTCGGCTACTTCCAGTGCATTTACTGTGGACTAATGAAGGTCTTCTTGAGTGGAGGAGGCTGGACACAGGTGACATTGTAGCAAATGTTGTACAGTCTGGGCTTCTCCAGATTCACACTGAATATCATTCTTGTCAAATACCACCATCTGGTTAAATTAACCTTTGACATGCCCACTCCACATCTCAATCTATTGAGGTACTTCCATGCTAGCCATCCTTCATCATGGTCAGGAGGCAAAGTTTCCGAAATTCTTCTCCAACCAGAACGAAGATAGGTCGTAGTCTTCTATAGTTGTAGCCTAGCTTTTTCGGCGTTGGTTATTAGTTTCTTTAGTGTTATAAGGAAGCTATTCCTTGATTTCACTCGTTGCGGATGTGGTTCGTACCCATGAAAAACATGGGTCTTTCCTGCTCCACTTTCTTTCTTTCTTTCTTTCTTTCTTTCTTTCTTTCCTTACTGGCAACTATTTCTTTTCGAATAGGAGGTGGTGCTATTCCTGCGAGGTGGAATGGATTTCAAACAGCCTGTTATAATTCTATAGATTCATTAAGAGGTACATCCACCCGTTTGGCATACGTGGAACTATGCCAAACAGGACAGGCTTACTCTGCTGCGGAATAATATAGCGCCATTGCAGACGTTCGGATGGTATCAGGATGACTTCCCCACTGTGACCCGACCAATTTCTTGAGGAGACTGTTACTAGTGGACACCTTTGCCAGTATTTTCTTAAAAGATGCGCAGATGCTATACTACATCAGAAAGTCCTTGAGGTGTATGTGAAGATCTAAGACAACTGTACGATCTGGATCGTACATCTACGATAATTCGATGCTGTGTGCTATCGTACGATCCAACCCGCGGATCGTATGCCTGTTGTACGATCCTATGACGTACCGTAAATTTTGTCTTGCTTTCCCTTTAAAATGCGTAGATTTTTGTTCCTTCTTTTATTCGTGCAAGTTATGTTCTATTATAGACGACAATTTGGAAAGAGAGAGAGGCTTTTCGAATAATGAAATTCCCAAAGGGAATTTATGAAAAATGGGCTCTCTTCTTTCTGAGTTACTTCACGGTCTCGCGCCTGTACTGTAATCAGTGGGTCATATCTTCAGCAGATTGACGAGGACTGGAGGAAATTACCCTTTGTCAACGTCAATGATGATATTAAAGCCTGCTCTGAAGTAGATTAATGTTGGGCTAAGTTACAGGAGATGAAAAACACGTTTAGTGAAGGTGAATTCCCCGCACTTCCAGAATTTGCACTCTCTGTTTTGTCATTTTCTCACTAGAAAACTCATTGTGAAAGAATATTCAGCAAAATGAATCTCATTAAAGTCAAAAACAGGAATAGGCTAATTAATTGTACGGTGAATGGATACTTGCTGGGCAGTCAGTGTGTTCGAGTCAGATTTCAAACCGTCGGAGAGCATGCTCAGAAGGATGACTAAAGCTGAGTTGTATAATCAACCAGCAAGTTCAAGTAGCGGTACTTCAGAACATTCTGCTGTGAATGTGCCTAAAGGTTCCATAGAATAAGATGATCATGATGACGATTTACAGCTATGAGGGAAGGCACTTCAGTGACTTTATATCTCATGCAGACTACTTTACAAATTAAACAATTTTCTTCAGTAATCTAAATAAAAATTATTTTCGTATCCTTGATACTGTATCTCACATATTAGCTATTATTTATTATTAGAAGTTGCTTTACGTCGCACCGACACAGATAGGTTTTATGGCGACGATGGGACAGGAAAGGGCTAGGAGTGGAAAGGAAGTGGTCGTGGCCTGGCGTGAAAATGGGAAACCACGGAAAACCATTTTCAGGGCTGCCAACAGTGCGGTTCGAACCTACTATCTCTCAAATACTGGATACTGGCCGCACTTAAGCGACTGCAGCTATCGAACTCGGTCACATATTAGCACAATGACTTATATTTATTGTGTATCCTAATCTGTTTAAATGTGGAGTTGCGGCAGTGGGACACCTAGGAACGTACATTTTTACGTGCAGCCCGAAGCAGAGGTACTCGAATTTCCGGAAATTACGTATTATTAACCAAGAATCGGACCAGTCAGCTTCGTGAGAAGCAAACTGCTGCATAAGTGAGCTATTGCGTCTGTAAAGCGACTTACAGTAAACAGAGAATATGTTAATGGCTATTTTAAGTCGTACGATTCCCCCTTAAAAATACGATCTTTCTGGAGTTATTGTTCGATCCTGACCATCTCAGAGGTTGGTAACGCTGTAGGACATGTACCTGTGTCTATCTACTGAGGTGAAAACCACTGCAGGTGTTTCAGACAATTTCCGTGTTGATGTCGGCACTGAGCCCAACACTGTTCAACATTGTCGTCGACTGCCTGACGGAGCAGTTGATGACAGACCATAAGTTGCGTAGACGATATTGTTTTAGGTCATGTGAAGAGGCTGAAGTGGATATGGAACGATGGCGAGTAATGCTAGAGGCGAATGGGTTCAGATAAATCGCAAGACAGAGCACATCGTCGCTGTTGTGCCAAAACCGCGAAAGTGACAATGCTCTCCCTGTCTATTTTTTCCCTTAAGACTGGTCACGCCTCCCAGCAATATATGAATATGCTGTCCATTAGAACAATTTTCGATGTGTTCGTTTTCCTATAGGCTTACGAGTGTGTAAAGAAAAATGAACCTTACTGTACCGTACTGTAGGAATGTATGTTTGCATGGCCTATTTACCCATTTCTAGAGTATGATGTACGGCTCCGAAGGTCGGGCAAGATCGAAAATGCACGACCAGCGAATGCGTGTCACAGAGATGCGGATGCTACGATGGTCGGCGGGCCTCACTCTATGCGCAGTTAGCGTGTACAAGGAACTTTTGAAGACACACCCATCGGCGACAAGATGGAGGGAAAACAGCTCCGCTTGTACGACAACATCAAAAGACGTGATGAATACCATCTTGTACAGAAAGCTCTTGCCATCGAAGAGCCGAAGAGAGGCAGAGGGCGAGCTAAGGCGACATGGAAACAAACTGCTGAGGCCGCACTTCAAGGAAAGGTCAAGTGCCGCTAGATGTAACGTAACAACGTCGGGCATATTTATTTATTTATTTATTTATTTATTCATTCATTCACAAAATACACTGAACGCATTTCAATTTTACTGTCACCAGACTAATTACCAAACGCAAACTTTCGTAGTACGATATAACAAATATCTATATATTTAAAAAATTGATGAAAACTAAAGTCACTCACTCCGGCCATTCTATCCGGTCGTTTTCCTTCATTCTTTTCTTAACTGAAAGGTATTCATGCACAGATTTGTCATCAGGTACTATAAATCACTTAACTTCCGCCTTCCTCAAATTATTTGATTTTTTCAATGTTTTGTCTCATTGAAGCCATAATATCTTTTGTTCTAATTCAGGTACGGAGTTCATTTTGGCCTAAGAACACTCAGTGGATCAAGCTCTTTCATTTCAGCTCTTAACTATTCAAATTGGTTGATTCTGAGGAAAGTTATGAGTGCACATTCAATTTGACGTCTCATTTCTTCAACGTGTTTTCTCATTGAAGCAATCATATCTTTCGTTCTAATTGAGGTACGCAGTTCATTTTGGTCTAAAAACACTCAGTGGATCAAGCACTTCCTTTTGAGCTAATAACTACTTACATTGGTAGATTCTGAGAAAAGTTATGAGTACATTTGTCTCCATGACGAAGATCTTTGAAGGACTTTTTAACAGTTCGGCGCGCAGTGTTGTTCCAAGGAACGCTTAATTCAATTTCTTTGTGTGATGTATGTTCAAGTGTTTTGTTTGCACAATATTACATTCTATTACCACAGCAGATCATGTGCTTTATTTCATTAACTTGAAACTTTGCAAATACATCCGTGAGGATAGTAACGAACAACATCATACTTTGTACATTGTGGGCGGAGCCAGCGGGAAACTGCTAGTAATAAATTAATAACAAGATCAGGTACACAGCCTACTAGTAACAACTGCCTAAATCGAAAACCAAGAGAATGTCCTTGTTCATAGCCAAGTCGTCGTGGGTCAAGATGGTGGTATAACCACTTCAAATCAATTTATTCTTAAGATATTATTCACACCCCTCTGGAATATACTTTTACTTGATGCCTGTCTCTTATGAGTAGTGTTAAAGAGGGTTGGGAAGTGGATTAGAAAGGATCGTTGAAGTATTGTGTGCTGAGTGTGGGGAATGTGGAGAAATCTTTGAGAGAAGGAACGCGGAGACAAGATATTCCGAGCGGTAATGCCCACTTAAGATTACGTGGAGGAAACTCAAGTCAGCTACCTGTCGTCTGATGTGCAGCGGTGACACATTGATTGTCTTGTAGACTAATTTCTGAGCTCAGGGTTTCTGTTCCTTACAATTACAGCAAAGAAGGACACTGCTCTGTCTAACTGGTTCATATTCGAGTGGGAGACTATTGTCCAAATCGGAGAGCAGTAGTTCAAGAGAGGTTGAATGATCGTGAGGGAGAAGTGGCGAAGAGCAGTGGGATCAGAAATTTCTGTGAAACGGTAGAGAATGCCTAGTAAGTTGTGGTTGTGTATGTTTGTATGTAGTTCTTGAATTGTAATTTGGTATCGAATATTATACCCAAATCACGCTGTTGCGTAACTAGGGCGATGGTTGTCGAGTAGGTAATATAATGTCAGTAGAGGAGATTTACGTATGGTTATGGTCACGTGGCTTCATTTATCTGCATTGGGGATAAGTTTCCAAGTACGGCACCAGTTCGAGAGGACGTGAGGATTGTAGAACAGCTACCACTACTGGATTCCTGATCTCTCTAAATATCTGGCAGTCGTCAGAAAAGAGTAGGGTATTAGCTGTTTCGTTGAGTTTGGACGGTAGATGTCTATAAACAACGAAAACAGCAAAGGGCCAAGAGAGCTCTCTTGTGAGACACCGAGTTAGACGAGCCGATCCTCAGTGAACTCGGGAATGGCCGTTTTATGATGTTATAGGGCCAGGAAATAAGAAGACGTAAAAGCTATACATAGATGTGTTGGTCCCAATTAATTTCCGTGAACTTCTTCCATTACTACACCTCCTTCTCAATTCTCATGTTACATGCGGATTACGAGGACTATGACGCCACTGCTATGGAAATAATTAGTTATAAAACTCCTCCTGGCTGACACATGCGCCCTTTTTTGAAGGGTTAATAGTTTTGTAGTCAGAATTTAATGTACTTTGCAGTACTTCCATGTGTAAGGAATGGTCTCGGGTCGGTACTAAACGCTAACCAATCATGTGACCAATTTAATTTTATGAGATTTGTACGGCAGCTAATGATCAAACTGTTCGATGTCAGCTGTCACCAGCAGACCAATAAACGGACTCAGCTGGTTCCAAAATGTAATTAGACTTATTGTCTTTTTGTTTGTGTGAGAAAGAACAGACATCTTTTCTGCTGGGTGGCTTCATATTTCTTGTGAGTACCGTTCAGCATAAATGGATGTAATTCACGTGACTGGCCTCTAGGCACTGAACTCATGACCTTACTAACCTCTGAACCTATATATTTGAGTCGGCCTTATTCCGAAGTAAGATGGAGGAGGGGCGGGCCCTTGGAATTTTCTGGCATCAGTGCGCTTACGCACTCCTCAATCACATGTGGAGAAAATAAGTTCAAAATAATATGTATAAAAATAATAGCGATTAACATCGATTAGGCATTAATAAGAGTACTTGCCGTGACTGCCATGAAATATTCAATCCAAATTATGAAAAACCATATCTGTTAAACTTTTTAGTGAAAACACTTAATGCTATCATTTTTTTAATCCGGTTATGTTCTATTCAATCATTATGTAATTAACTCCTTACAATTGATTTTACTCTCTCTTGATTTTACTGTAGGTCTAGAGTATATCTTACGACCTTAGGTGCAATCTTCAATTGGGGTAAGTATCAATAAATAAATAAATAAATAAATAACAATAATGTATATAAATAAACTTGTAATGACCGTCTGTATATACATTGACAATTTTGGCGAAATTTTCATTCACTTATCCGTTTCAGGTGTTATAATGCTCATCTGCATATTATTGTTAGCTATAGTTTCCTGAAAGTCCTTATATTTACCTCCTCCCCCACAAAGCAAGATCGCGACACAATCTGCTAGACGAGCTAGAATATTGATATTTAGCAAAAGCATATGTTTTAGCCTGTAACCGACCGAAAGCTTCAAAGATCTTTAAATGTTCCACTTTCTATCCCCGAAAGATATTGAGGCAATTTTAATGTCGGTGCAAACCTTCGTTTCGAGGTATTTCGTGGCTAAACGGTAAGCCGTGTTACAAAACGGATGACACAATCTCTGTTCAATTTGGAGTGATCTACAACGTCCTATGACGTTTTGTCGTATTTCTGTTGCTTATACGTTAGATTTGTCTCTATTTCTCGACTGTACGTACATTTTGCACTTTGTTCACGTATAATTCATAGTTTTAATCACTTATACGAAAGATAGAATCATCTAATTCTACACGAAAATTGGCCCACTCAGTATTCATATGTGAGCCAAATTCTATGTTTGTAGCTGTCACATTAGTATCCAAAAGTAATGCACTGTGAGAAAACATTACCCAAATTTCACCCTATTCAACGTTTCTGACTCAATCCTACCCATAAATAGATGACATAGGACAAAATATCATTAGACCGGCCATTTAGACCACTAAATGAGGCGTCCTATGGTACATGCACATAAATGGTGTCTCCATATAAACAAAGCATGGCGTCCTCTCATCTCCTCGCTTAACGCATTGCTGCGTGTAGACAACCCTCTACAAGACTTCGTTGTGATTGGAATTGCACAGACCGAGCTCGGCAGCTGCAGTCGCTTAAGTGCGGCCAGTATCTAGTAGTCGGCAGATAGTGGGTTCGAACCCCACCGTCGGCAGCCCTGAAGATGGTTTTCCGTGGTTCCCACTTTCACACCAGGCAAATACTGGGGCTGTACTTGATTTGTCACGGCCACTTCCTTCCCACTCCTAGCCCTTTCCTGACCCATCGTTGCTATAACACCTATCTGTGTCGGTGCGGCGTAAAGCAACTTGTAAAAAAAAAAAAAAAAAAGAGAGAGAGAGAAATGGCACAGTGGCGGATGTATAGCAATACACACACCGTGCCTTCAACGCTACCCGTGCACTCTCTTCCCCTCCTTTTCGGTACAGGAGTGGGGCAGTGTTGATTGTTTATGTCGGGACACCATTTCTGTGCATGTGTGTACAATCCATTTGTCGATATGACGTATCGTTTAGCAGCAGTTAATTTGTAAATGAAGGTTTTCAATAGTGTAAACATGCATTTACTTCGTATGTCGATCTATATATATTCATTGAAGTCGATTTGTAGCGAAGCAGAAAGAGTGTGTGCCATTAAAATTAATATTTTACAAATCGATAGTGACTCTAAGCAGGAGGGCGTCTGCTATTGTAATCATTACTCTCCACATCGACTTTGACTGGCAGTAGGAACGGAATCCTTCTCCAACTCCTGTGTAACTGGCATTGGTAAGGAGGGACTACCATTGTAATGAATAATACCCTTTTCGATTTGACTGGCAAAAGTCAAGAGAGCATGCAAGTTTATTTCAAAATTCCCCTAACCGATTGTGTTTGAGAGTAGGCAAGTGTGTGTGCCATTACAAACAAATTTACCCATTTAAAATATGACTAGCATTAGGCATAGTTGCCTACTATTATAATGGAAACTCACCAAATCGGCGTGACTGACAAAAGGGGCCTATCATTATAATGATAACAGCATAACTTAATTTTGACTGACAGTAGGGAAGGTGCATGCCATTATAATAAAACTCCTCAACTGTAATCTGTCTGGAAGTAGGAAAGGGGGCCTGCCATTATAACGAAAACTCCCCAAATCGATTTTGATCGCGCAGTAGGTAATGGGGCTGCCATTATAATGATAACTTCCCTACTCGATTGTGAATGGCAGTAGGCAAGTGAGCCTGCCGTTATCATCACAACTCGCACTTTGCATTGGAAATAACGTATGACAACCTCTCCCGGTTGTTTCTGGATAACGCTAAGTGACGTGCAATTTAAAAAAAAAAATCTTATTCGCTGCTGGTACAGTAATTTACTTCGATATCCGTATAAAATGTTCAATACCGTAGCGGAAGCACGGATAAATTTACTAGTAATGAAAATAATAATAATAATAATAATAATAATAATAATAATAATAATAATAATAATAATATTTGTGGTAGCTTTTGGGATGATATTTGTACTGCTCGTCATCCTCTTTCTTCGCACTGTGACACTTCCATGGCTGACACAGGCTTACTAGTTTTAATAATTTTATTCTAAACTTGGTATTAATCAATTTTTTCCTCATTTTGACTGTTTTGCTACTGAAGAAAAAAACGGTGGGCAGGGGAGGGGGAGTTGAGGCTGTATGTGGGAGTGTTTGTTATCGTGTGTGGATATTTAGTTTCTTCTGTCTGCCATCGCGTCGTGACGTCATGATGTGATTGCTGTTGTAATTGGAGGGGCGATGTCCAGCGTTAGTCCGAGTTTTGTAGTATGTATTTGATCAGTAGCATCGGTAGCCTGTTCCATTTGTCTCGTCAGGCTCGTATTGTCTTAGCTTTCTAATCAGTGGGTTGTCATGGTGGCGGCCTTGCCGTATAAATTTGTCGCGAGTTTTACAGTGTGATTGAGGATTCATGATAGTTTAGCCATGTCGTGAAGAGACTAAGGTACAGTCACATCAAGACGAATGTAAAAGATGATGATGATGATGATGCTTGTTGTTTAAAGGGCCTAACATCGAGGTCATCGGCCCTAATGGTACGAAATGAGACGAAATGGAATGACAAATTTAAAGTCCAAAGTCCTCCACTGACCACAATTCAAAACGTGAGGACGAAGAATGAATGGATGGATATGAATTTAAAACAATCACTGGATCCGACCCACAATGTCTCGCATTCACAGAAACTGACGTGAAACAATAGCAACTTATTATTGACCAAGGGACTGCGTCTAGGCTTATAGCATAATACTGAATCGATGATGCTTTTAGTCTAAAGGGGTCCAATACCCAAGGCATCGGCCTTTCATAATGGTACTTATCGTTAGGAAAGTAGGACCATGGTGTTTGTCATGTTGCGGTACTAATCAAAAGTAGCGTACAGTCGCGGCATTGCACACAGTATGGTACTACTCACAGGGAATTCGCACATGGTGCACACATGGTGTTTCGCACACTGGGGCGCTATTTACAGGCAAGGCAAACCTATGACGTTCCTCACGTAAGTGGACTAACCACAGGGACCCGCACTATCCCCGGGAATTCCTCACAGAGTGGGTACTAAGCATAGGCAAGGCAGAACCATAGTGTCGCTCATCCCATGGTGTTACTCATATAGGGGTACGAATCACAGGTGCTGTAGAAGCCGGCACCTTACTTTATCACTACCAATCACAAACCTATGTGGTACCTAACACAGTGGTACTAAGCACAAGTAAAAGCGACCCATGGTGTTCCCCGCGTGGTGGTACTAATCACAAGTAGTCTCATGGTTCTAATTTGATCATCCCTTGGTCGCCCCTTTTAGTCACCTCCTGCGACAGGCAGGGGATACCGTAGGTGTATTCTTCGTCTACGTCCCCCGACCACAGGGGGTTGTGTGTTTGGTCCGCGAGAGGTCCGCCGGCAAGCCGCTTAGGACCCCCTATCCGCCACCTGGGACGCGCCACGTGGGAGTATCACCTCTCCCCCTGCTATGCCAGCGTAGTAGGTTCGTGGAGACAAATGTAAAAGAGAAATCTACAATGGATACTCATGAAAATCATATCCACTACAGTAGCATGGTCTAAGGTTTAATTTCCTACTCCGCCACAAATTTAAGATTAGTTTAAGGGGCTTAGCCTCAAGTAACTCAACGGACAGGATTAAATGTTAAAACAAACATATATCATCCTCTCAAGAAGTGTCTTACTGTAGTTTCACCACTACAGGCAGATCCCGGTATAATAGACGATATGCGGACTATAGCTACTTGCTTCTCAGTCCTAGTTCAAGTTAGTTACCAGTAAACACATTATTATTATTATTATTATTATTATTATTATTATTATTATTATTATTATTATTATTATTATTATTATTATTATTATTATTATTATTATTATTATTATTAAAATCCACTGCCTGTTTCCAGTCACTCGACTGGGTCAGGAATGGAGCGAATGAAGCCCCAATCTGGCGGCGAGGTTACGAATTGCGCCGGCTGCCGAAGCCTACCGCACTCTTCTGGGGTAATGATTAATGACTGACAGATAAAATGAAATGATATTGGAGAGTGTTGCTAGAATGAAAGATAACAGGTAAAACCGGAATACCCGTAGAAAAACCTGTCCCGCCACCGCTTTGCCCAGTTCAAATCTCACTTGGAATGATCGGGATTTGAATTACGGAACCTAGTGGAGAGAGGCCGACGCGCTGCCGCCTGATCCACGGAGGTTCTTCTTCTTCTTCTTCTCCTTCTTCTTTCGTTTTGGCTGACCACGTTAATTCGAATTCATCTTCATCTGTTTCTGAGCCTTAATCCTCGTCCAGTAAGTTACTCCTTCACCCTTTCACTCTGCAATCTCATTTCTCCTGTCCAAGGCGCTTCGGTACGGGATCTAACTTTTTTCTTGTAACCTCTTCGTGGCCTTGATCCTCGACTTGTAAGCATCCCTATTGCTGACTTCCGTTCCTAGTATTCCCATGCTTTCAGGTTCTTCTTCACCTCCTGATACCAGCGCTCCGCGGTTTTCCTGGTCTTAAAAAATCTTATTATTATCTGATTGGTCAGTCTTCCCAGGCTCATTTTGTAGATATGTCCCAAGAACATGGCTCTCCTCTTCCGAATGGTATCTGAGACCTTTTCCATCTTGAGATATAATTTTTGGTTTCCTTTCTTTCTGTATGATCCATCCTCTGTTCTTTTGGGTCCCAGTATCTCCCTCAGAATCTATCTCTCCACTAGTTCCATCTTCTTGACCAATCTGTTTTTATCAGGTTCAAAATTCAGCTGCATACAAAGCCTCCAGGCGGATGGCTCTCTGGTAGTGTCTGAGTTATGCATTGATCGATATATTCTCGTTGTAAGTGTTCATAGTTAGCCACGGAGGCATCTTGCGTTCTGTGGACCACTTCCTACCAGTTTTCTTTTTAGATTTCTCCACGAATCTGTGCTTGGCTACACTACTGTGCTAAAGGCTCTACGATCTTCTATGATGTTGCCCGTGATGTTCATTTCTTGAAGGTAGCCTTAGTTTCTTCTTGCCAGTTTATTTTCACCTTCTTTGAGTTGATTCATTTTAATATTTTGGGGAGTCTGTCGCTGTCCACTCTATAAATATGGCCGTAGAATTTCAGGCGTCTCTTGCGCACGCCATCAGTGAACCTGTCAGTTAAGGAGTAGAGGTCCACTGTTCTCCTCTTAATCCACCATTTTCTCTCGTGGGACCGTACACTTTCCTGAATCGGGGAGATAGTGGGTTCGAGTCCCACTTTCGGCAGCCCTGAAGATGGTTTTCCGTGGTTTCCCATTTTCACACCAGGCAAATGCTGGGTCTGTACCTTAATTAAGGCCACGGCCGCTTCCTTCCAACTCCTAGGCCTTTCCTATCCCATCGTCGCCATTAAGACCTATCTGTGTCGGTGCGACGTAAAGCCCCTAGCAAAAAAAAAATATTCCGGAGAATTTTTTTTCAATTTTTATAATTTTAGAGTGATCTCCAAGGCATATTGTTTCTGAGGCACATAAATCATCTGGCAAAACAACTGTCTTGTAATGTCGTAATTTTGCATTGCGCGTTATGACTATCTTGTTGTAGTAATTCCATGTTAGTCTGTACGCCTTATGGAGTTTAGTGGCTCTTTCTATATTTGTTCTACTGTCTAGTCCCGATGGTAGTATGATTTCTCCAACGTATTATTATTATTATTATTATTATTATTATTATTATTATTATTATTATTATTATTATTATTATTATTATTATTATTATTACATATTTTACAGAATTCAGAACGATGCCAGTATCGTAGCCAGAATAGACCGATTTGGGGGGGAGAGGGGTTATAATTCCAAAATGATGATAGAACATAAAGGTGCTTGTGAGTGTGTGGTACGCGCATGCGTGAGTGTCAGTATCAGGACACTGATACAAGTGAATTATGTAGACATTCAGACTGCAGTAAAAGTCAAAAAAGCAAAGTCATCTCCCTACAGGCCATGAAGGCCCTTGGAGGGGTGGAAGGTAAAGGCTTCCACTATCCGTAACCTCGGCACTTGATGGGGTAGAGTGGTTAGCTCTACGTCCGGCCGCCTTTGCCCCCAGGAATTACCCTGGTACTCATTTTTGGTGTAGACTGAGTGAACCTCAGGGCCATATGCACCTCCGGAAGTGGAAATCTCATTTCTTAAATTTTACGACTTCCTGACGGGATTCAGACTGCAGTACACTACAAAATCTAATGATACATTAAAATACAGAACAAGAACACTATGATCAAGGTCAACAGTTTTGTAGCGAATGGTATGTTCAGATTACAATCTAAAATCCAACTTTCGAGACGTCTTAGAAAGTAGATTCAAGAGATCTGTTGGTTTTACAATTATTTTTCTTTGAATGTTTAAAACCGCCAATCCATTGAGTCGACTTTCACTTCTATTTATTGTCTTTTGTAAAAATTGCATGGAGAGGGTTATAACCCCCCAGAACCCCCACTTTTTGGCTACGACCCTGGACGATGCTCATACCTTTTAAAAAATACATTTTTAAAAAAATTCCTCCATTACACTGTCATATATTTTACAAAGTATATTTGACAAATTTCTTTGATAGTATAATTCCAGTCTGAAGAACATCTTTTCGGGACAAAGATTAACTCTGGTTACTCGCAGCTTCATTTTACTTCATCTGACATATGGCATCATATTGAGCCATGTGCCCGATTGTCCCCTTATGAGAAACTGACGAGCGTATTATATTGTAAAGGTATTATCTTCAAAAGAGAAACGCGCGGAAATATTAGTTCTCAGAAAGCACTACGTTTCTGCAGTACCACACAAGAACCATTAAACCTCCTTAATAGCTTTAGAATTCTTTCCTTTGTCCCACACTAACGTTGAGGACACTTTCACCACAGTCTATTGTTTGTCATCCTTCAGGCGTAAGACGCGAGTCTCTTACAGTGCAGAATGAAATAGACGGGGTAATTAAAAATCTTCTCGGAATAATACGGCAGAAGGTGACTGAATTAAAGAGCTTTCAGCAAAATAACCCCATAGAAATCTGTTGTGCTGCTTTAATTTATGGACTTGAATGGTGATAATTTATATGATGTACTGCTTCTGATACGAATAAATAAATAAATTTATGGACTTTTTTCATCATGTAATTAGTAGGAGTGAAGGTTCTGTGATAACCCTTGCTACTGAGAAGTCTGCACTGAAGATAATGTAGTTAATTGCAGTTATTGATCTGTAGTTAAATATAATCCCGCTATTCTGATGAGAAAAACCAGCAAAATGTCTTTGATGAAATACTGCACGACGGAATCGAAAAGCAAACCTCAGACCACCGGTCAGAAACTACTGTAATGCATAACCCCAAGCGGAGGTGGTAATTCTACTGCAGTCTTTTCATCCTGTCGGCCAAGTTTCGAATACCGGTTGTTTCTGGGTTGGAAATTTCACCTGAAAAATCATGTGACACTAGGAAGTGCATCCGTCCTTCAAGCCCAGGCCAAAACCGAAATGAACGTGGTTGACTTCAGCGACCCCAAAAATATCTTCCATAAGCTAAAGAAAGTTTTTAAACCTCGCTCCTTGACTGAATTGTCAACGTACTGGCCGTCGATTCAGAGGGCCCCGAGTTCGATTCCTGGCCGGGTCGGTTATTTCTTCCTTGTCTGGTTAATTTCTCTAGCTTGGGGATGTCGTCTTTTTACACACCTTCATTTACATAGAACACATCACATTACAAACCATCACAGAAGCACGCTATAGTGAATATATCCGTTCAAATGCAGCTGGCTTAAGGAAAGGCATTCGGATGTAAAATAGGGGTAATTCCTTACAAAGTACCAACCGCGTGCAAACAGGGAAGAGGCCAGAAAAGAAAAATCACGTTTGGGGAGGCAAATTGTAATCAAACAATACGCCATTGCTAGCAATCAGTAAGATGATGTTATGTAATAATAATAGCAATAATATCATTTGAAAAAACAAAGTTCAGGACAAACATCAGTGATGCTCCGCAAAACATGACAACACAATATGCAAAACAAATTGCTTTAAATACTTAGGAGAGTGGATAACGAATGACACATAATAATAATAATAATAATAATAATAATAATAATAATAATGTTATTTGTTTTACGTCCCACTAACTACTTTTTAAGGTCTTCGGAGACGCCGAGGTGCCGGAATTTAGTCCCGCAGGAGTTCTTTTACGTGCCAGTAAATCTACCGACACGGGGCTGTAGTATTTGAGCACCTTCAAATACCACCGGACTGAGCCAGGATCGAACCTGCCAAGTTGGGGTTAGAAGGCCAGCGCCTTAATCGTCTGAGCCACTCAGCCCGGCAAACACAAAACAAAACAACAGCTATAGAGACTAGAGTGCACAAAATGGAATGGATGTTTCACATGACAAAAAATGTCTATAACAAAAAATCCTTGTCCTGGAACACAAAATTGAGACACTACCAAACTGTAGTCAGAATTGAAAATTTATATGCGACAGAAACACTTAAACTATTAAGAACTGAAGATGTCGAAAACCTAGAGAAGGTCGAAAGAATAATTTTGAGAAAAATACTGAGAGCTAAACGAAATTATAATGGAGAATACAGGTTAAGACGAAACAGAGAGCTATATTTGAAAATTGAAAAACTAACTGACGTAATGAGGAAAAGAAGAATATACAATTTTTTTGACACGTTTACAGAATGGATGACAACTGACTAACCAAGCGCATCTTAAACCTTCTGAATAGTTACAAATCTAAACCCACATGGTTCAGTTAAATTGAGAAAGACATGAAAAATTCTGGAATTAAAACAGATACAATAAAAACAGAACACTTTTTAGAGAAGCAGTTCAAAAGGCGGCGTTTCAGGAGCGGAAGAAACCAACAACTAGAAGAAAGTGGACTCAAAAAGAGAAGGAACTACACTGTCGAAGGATGAAGAAAATTTGGAAGCAAAGGAAATCGAACACAGTGAAAAGTAACCATAGTTGATTCATCGTAGCCTGCAAATGGGTTATTAGAAAGATTAATAATAATAATAATAATAATAATAATAATAATAATAATAATAATAATAATAATAATAATAATAATAATAATAATAATAATAATAATAATGTTATTTGCGTTATGCCCTACTAACTACTTTTACTATTTTCGGAGATGTCGAGGTGTCAGAATTTAGTCCCGCAGGAGTACTTTTACGTGCTAGTATATCTACCGACACGAGGCTGTATTAGACTGTCAGTCTGGCTATTTTAAGGTGAACGAAACGTAGTGTTATTTATCAAGAACAGGTGTCAACATAACAGAATGGTCATTGCTCAAAGCTCTCCCAGGTCCGCCGAAATTAGGGTCATGTCGGCCCTAATTGACAAACATGGGTCCTGCACTCCTCACTTTCGCTTACCGTGTCTCCAAATTGTATTATTATTATTATTATTATTATTATTATTATTATTATTATTATTATTATTATTATTATTATTATTATTATTATTATTATATTTTGTGTTTGAACGAAAACGTACACTTCTAGAAAACTTTGGACTCTGTATGAAAAAGAAGAGTATGTGACAAAACCAAACAAATTAAGGAACCTTCCTTTCTTTCTTATTTATTAATCTGTTCACCCTCCGCGGACTCAACGTGGGATCCCACCTCTACCGCCTCAAGGGCAGTGTCCTGGAGCGCAAGACTTTGGGTCGGGGATACAACTGGAGAGGAGGACCAGTACTTCGCCCAGGCAGCCTCACCTACTGTGCTGAACAGGGGCCTTGTATGGGGATGGGAAGATTGGAAGGGATAGCAAAGAAACCACGGAAAACCACTTCCTGGATGGCTGAGGAGGGAATCGAACCCCCATCTATTCAGTTGACCTCCCGAGGCTGAGTGGACCCCGTTCCAGCCCTCTTACCACTTTCGTGGCAGAGCCGGGAATCGTACCCGGGCCTCCGAGGGTGGCAGCTAATGACGCTAACCACCACACCACAGAGGCGGACATTATGGAACCTCCTCTATATAATTAAAGGCAGTTTTCAACGCAGTCACACAACTCAATAGCGTGTTGGTCCTCCATGAAACTTGAGGCATTCCTGAATGCGACAGAGCATGCTCAGTACCAAATCATTCAATATTTCTTGAGAAAAACGGCCCGACTCGTCGATGATAACATCTTTTAGGGCCTGAATCGTTAGTGGTGGATGTTGACGGTTGGAAAATGTTCTTTTAAGAATAAATCACGAATGATCTATCTATGCCATGGGTGTCAAAGCTTGCCCACAGTAAGCTCAGTGCTCGTCTTAGAAATACGTGTGCACGAGGGCGCAAGTCGCTTCCGCACGTTGCTGGCTCAGGGCTGTGCCACTGCCTTCGTGAAGTACAGGCCGTATTGTAGCGAGCACGGGAAAGTAATCAGCTGATCGTTAGGGCGGAAGTTTAGCACGTGAGTTAGTTCAGTTACATGTGAATTCTTCGCTGTTTTATTGACATTTTTAAGGTTGGCCGATTCTTTACTCAGATGTATATGAGGATGAGTCGTCATCGATGGCATTATTAAGTTAAAAGTCCTTAATTAGTGAAGAAAGCTTAGTGTGTGCGTGTGTTCATTTGAGGCTATGGGTTAAGAAGATCGCACTGCAGTGTTGTAATTTTGTAGTTTATTTGTGTAATGTTATACTATATCCATAGTTTAAAATTAACTGAGTTAGTGAATTCAGTGTTTTATTATCAACCACGATGTGTATATAATTGAATTCAGGTTATCAGTGAGACAAATCACCATGCCTAAAAGTTGCGGTGTGCCTGGCTGCAAAGCCAATCATAAACGAAGAGAGTACACTCCTATTAACATTTTAAACTACATCATTTCGTCTGATTTTGTAAGAACAGAATTAATGGCTAATGGGAGGGCTGGCACTGTTTTTCTTTCACAGTTTTTTTAAATGTTTGATTCCAATTGTGATAGTGCACACCTCAGATCACTTTCAACATATAGCCATGCTCGATATTTTAATTTAATGTAAGACATCATAGAAAACCCAGATTCACACAGATATGTTGATGAATACTGCACCAACAACCCTGCAGCTTCCATAGCAACTTCTGGGTATATTGAAAAATAGTTTAACCAAAATTCTTCAACAATCAAATGTAGAAACCCGGCCTTTGCATGGGAGTCACATTTTTGTCGATTGCCTGCTCCTGAATGGATTAGGAATCAAATCCAGTTCTATTTTGAACGGATTTCATGTCAACTGAAATTGCCAGCTATCTGAAGAAATGTCTTCAACATAGCGTCCAACTTCGGTTTTCAAGGATGACAAATGTTATGAAATCAAGCGCTTCAGTTCACTTTTCAAATTTAATCGAAGATTTTGTGTGTCATCAAGACGATCGTTACGTAGGCCTAAAAAGTTGTTTTCAACGAGTACAATTTAGCGGTGACAAGGATAACATTTTGTAGTAGATTATTTTCTTTGTCACAACATTTTACTGTTTAGCAAATTCAGGTGTGGTTTTTTTGTTGCTCACCGCGTCTGCGCCTCCCCAGGTTGATAACCGCTGCTCTATGCCATCGAATGTGAGCAACCTTGTGATGTCGTCGGAGAACATCTGACGGGTTCTCTTGAACACAGTCTATTGGGAATAATTTAGGTACTTTGATTAATGCCTGTGGCGTCTCAAATCTCTTGGTGCAGAGTAGTTGCTGTAGGTTTTGGGTGCTTCGTGCAGCGGTCTTGAGCTGCTGTCGTATTGCGTGAACGACCAGCGCGTTGTCCATTTCCTACAACCTGGAGACAAAACTTTGATTCACGTGAACAATGTTGGCAACGTCATCTTGTCTCATGTTGTTGCATCAGTGTGACGATTTTAATGCCATATGCCATGGACCGTTTTAATACACAGTGCATAGAAGCGAGGTGCAAACACAAGCTCAGCTCTAGTGAGATATATTTTCCAGTCGTAAGTCGAAAACCCTTAGCTGTGAAGATGGCAGGGTTACTTACTGAAAATAAAAATCCTTAACCTGTTTCCAGTCATTCGATCGGGTCAGAAATGGGAGGATAGGAATTTTACCGGCTGCCGAAGACTCGTATTCTACTGGGGCAATGATAAATGACAGGCTTTTTTTTCTTTTTCTTTTTTTGCTATTTGCTTTACGTCACACCGACACAGATATGTCTTATGGCGACGATAGGACGGGAAGGCCTAAGAATTGGAAGGAAGTGGCCGTGGCCTTAATTAAGGTACAGCCCAGACATTTGCCTGGTGTGAAAATTGGAAACCACGGAAAACCATCTTCAGAGCTGCCGACAATGGGGCTCGAACCCACTACCTCCCGATTACTGGATACTGGCCGCACTTAAGCGACTGCAGCTATCGAGCTCGGTAAATGACAGGCAGATGTAAAGAAATGATATTGGAGAGTGTTGCCGGACTGAAAGATGACAGAAAACCGGAGCACCTGCAGAAAAACCTGCCCCGCATCCGCTTTGTCCAGCACAAATCTCACATGGAGTAACTGGGATTTGAACCATAGAACCCAGTGGTGAGAGGCCGGCGCGCGACCGCCTGAGTCGCAACAATAAATTAAACATAAAATGTTGAAACATTGGCGGGCAAACTGCAAATATGCTTAACTTCTTTGATGAGTGTATTCCGGATCTCTCTCGTAAACCCAGACCGAGCACACGGTGTTTGTTCTCTGGTCTGCAGCAGCTGCCTCAGCCCAGCTCACGTCACGCGCGACCGCCGTGCTTCAGGCGTGTATACAATCTTATATGAAATCTTACCTTATAAAAGATGCTGGAAGTGTCATCCTTCGCAATGAGGGATTTCATAAACACCATCAGGATTTACTGCACACCTATAGTGATAGTTATGATTGTTCACACGACCATTAAGATTAAACCAGGCCTCATCCGAAAAGGACCCAAGCTGTAGGGCGAATGCACGATCATTCAATGATTCAAGACACCACTCACACTATCTCACTCTTGTGGCTGGATCAGCAGGTTTTACAGTAAAAATGGGCCCGTGTAAACCTGTACGATTTCATGTGTAACAGCTTTGTAGCTCTGTGTGGTCCAGCTCCATGGGGCCACGGGTTCGATTTCCGGCAGGATCGGGAATGTTAACCATCATTGGTTAATTTCGCTGGCACGGGGGCTGGGTATATGTGTCGTCTTCATCATCATTTTATCCTACGGGAGTCAAATCAAAAGACCTGCACCTGGCGAGCCGAACATGTCCTCGGACAGTCCCGGCTCTGAAAGCCATACGCCATTTCATTTTAGCTCTGTGTGCAGAAGAAACCGAAACCCCTACTTCTTGTGCTAATTTCGTGAGTGATTTATCCGATGACCGTTCAGGATTCGCACCAATGTCATCTAGCTTTTCCCCTTCTAAAACTGTTCGTGTGCGCGCATGCTTTTTATTGAGCACTGATCCAGTAGTTAGAAATGTATTTACAAATGCGTGAATCTGTGCTCATGAAGGTGACATTTCACCAGGAAATTGCTGAACAAATCCATCGCGTCTCCGTCGAGCCGACTCGTACTTACGAAAATATGGTGTTGCAATGATAACTGTCTCACCATGTTAACAGCTGAGTTTCAGAGTGGCTATTGATGCTGGGTCGAACACGTGAAGGTCAAGCATTATGCGCGCACCTCCCGTACAGCTGCTCATGTCTCGGAGAGTAGAAACGCCGCTGGACGGTCTGGGTATATAAGAGAGACCCTGTATACAGCACACTTCCCCTCTCTCCCCTTCTTGGTTGGTTATAAATTAAATATTGCTACGAGTATATATCATGGAGTCTACCTCACACTCTTCACATCTTCATCCTACAGGAGTTTCGGATTCATCGCGCTTTCGATGTCAGCCCCAGGGGTTCGTAACTGGGAGCATGGGTTGGTGACCACGGGGCCTTCAGCTGAGTTCAGGCATTGCTTCCACTTATTTGTGTCAGGCTACTCACTTTCATCTATTCTATCCGACCTCACCTGGTCAACTCTTGTTCTTTTTCTGACTCCGACGGTATTAGAGCATTTGAGGCCTAGGGAGTCTTTCGTTTTCACGCCCTTCGTGGCCCTTGTCTTTCTTTAGCCGATACCTTCATTTTTCGAAGTGTCTGATCCCTTCCATTTTTCTCTCTGATTAGTGTTATAGACTATAGAGGACGGTTGCCTAGTTGTACTTCCTCTTAAAACAATAATCACCACCATTACCACCTCAGTATGCGGTGGACAGCGATCCCAACCATATCCTGTTTAAGTATAGTCTCTACGGTGCTTCTCGATACCTCTTTATACCTGAACAACCACGTCTACTTCCAGTTCCCGACCAGTGCTACATTAGTCTTACAAGGACAAAACAATGCAGTACTAAATGCAGGGATCAATTTTCTGAAGACTGCTGATTTGAGAATTTGACTTTTTGATCACTGCATTTTTTTACCGGCGGGTGTTTTATGCTAATCTCCTCCAAAACTCGTGATCCAATTATACTCGTTACTTGTTGAACTTGTTGAACGCAGAAGTTTTTAAGTGTTTTGTGCTTGTAACTCATATTTTTGTGTATCTTATTTTGTATCAATTGTGCATTAGCCCCGAAGGGCCATGGCCTACCGAATGACCGCTGCTCAGCCCTAAGACCTGCAGATTATGAGGTGTCGTGTAGTCAGCATGACGAATCCTCTCGGCCGTTATACTTGGCTCTCTAGACAGGGGCAGCCATATCGCTAAGATAGCTCCTCAGTTGTAATCACTTAAGCAAGCATGTAAGTAAGTAACTAATTCGTCTTTATTCGTGGCGAAGTTAGGGCTCAAGGACCTCTCTTACTCTTAATCACAACATTTAAAATAATTAACAGACATATAATTGTTTTAAATACAACAAACCTCTTTTTAAAATAATATAGTACTAACAGCAAATACGGAGATAGTAATGAAAGAAATAATTATAGAATGTACAACATGACAATATAAATGAACATGATACGGTAATTATAAAACTAACGCTAGTAATACTAAAAGAAGGAAACGCGCTAAAAACCTATAACTAGCCAATCGATTTCTAATTTTTATGAAAATATGCTCATTCAGGCACTTATTCACACTTAACCCATCGAACAAGTCATCTAGAAATATTCAGCAAGTGATTTTGGCTATCCATCTTAAATCTCCTACGAGAACGCAAATCCCTAATGGTAGCAGGGAGAGCAATGACAACAAAGGAGCGGTTGTAAGTCCTGGAGTGACGGAGATATTGTTAAAGAGGAGCCAGATCATGTATCGTGGTTTTGATACGAGGAGAGGTAATTAAAGTTTGATGAGAGATAATCCAGTACACCTGAGTTTAGAACTTCATGCAGAAGGAACACCATGTGGAGACTGCGACGCTCATGAACATGCAGCCATGACAACTCCCTATAATAAGTTGAAATGTGAAAATCATATCGCAGCTTAAATATAAATCGAATACAGGTGTTTAAAGTCCGTTCGAGCATATTGTTACTGTCTTGAGATATGTTCGTAAGTACAATGTCGCAGCAGTATAGAATTGGTAAGATTAGGAATTTTACCAGTTGTGTTTTAAGATGTTTTGGAAATATAGTTGAGTAGCGTTTGAGGGGATAAAGGTTATTTCTGCACTTTACGGCATGCATTTGTCACTTGTTCAGTCCAATTTAGTGTCTCAGTCGTTATAACACCTAAGTTTCTTACTGACGTACAATAGGGACGGCAGTATTATTTAAAATAATTGGGGCTACATGTCTACTTTTTAACAAGTTACGGTTTCTTTTGGTATCAAATGCTATAGTCTGAATTTTGTTAGGATTTATTAACAAGCTGTTATTTTTGGCATAGTCATTCAGTCGTCGTAAGTCAAAATTTACTCTGTCAATGGCTACATCTATGTCTTGTGGATATGAGTGAGAATAAATCTGAAGATCATCTGCATAGATGTGGTGCTTGTTATATTTAAATGTGTCCCCTATGTCGTTCACACTAACAACAGTAAAAGTGGGCCCAAAACCGAACCCTGCGGGACACCTATTGACTTGTTATGCCACCCTGAGTACATTGTTCCCACTGATACGTAGGCTGAATCCTCAGATTCAGGTAAAATCCCTGACCTGGCCGGGAATCGATCCCAGGACCTCCGGGTAAAAAGGCAGGCAGGCTACCCCTACACCGCGGGGCCGAGAAATAAAGAAATAAAAATAAAGAGTAGCCTATATCATACTTTCTCAAGTACAGTCATTTAATTTCTTTCTAGTTGTTTTTATTATTTTATACTGTATTACCTTGGAAGGGCATCCGGCCGTAAAACGGGACCAAATCCACATATGCGACAAGTTCGCACCCGCGACGCCACAAGTGTAGGAAAAGCGATAGTAGAAGAAGAAGAAGATACTGTAATGCCTCACCGTTTATTGTATGAGAGGGAATTATGCACAATACTGGGGCTTCATGTGTATGTAATCCCAAATCAGTCCAGTCAGACACATTGTAAGACCATGCAGCTGAAGATCATATCCGGAAATGAAGCAGTATCACCAACACTTCCATTATTCTCACTGACGAAAATATGACCAAAATGGAGTGGTTACCTACATTACCTACATTTTAGTAAGGTCACAGAAAAAGGAGGTCACCATTAATTTCATGACAAGATGTTTATCTTACATTTAACATGTTAGCTTCTCGTACGGAGTACTTGACACGCACGCAGTTATGTGTTTACTTCTCTGCTTTCATCTTCACTCCTCTGAACATTCCTGGCTGAAAATCAGGTGTGACCTCTTAAAATGTGGCAGCACAACCGAGGTTCCTCCTTTAAAATATAAACCACAGATACGCTTGTCAGGGAGCTAACATTTTAACGCTCTAATTGTGAGTTTTATAAAAGGAACAAAAATTATACGTTGCGTTCTAAAATACCTGCTCGACCTGGCTTGCCCTCCAACACCACAAAAAGAAAGAAAAGCTAGAATGAAACCGCTGAGCACACACACTCTCACAATGAATGGATTTGTCATACATTAGAATCAGCATTGGTGGCTCAGTGTAAAATACGTCCGATTCAGTTTCTGAAGGGTCAGCGGCTTTCACGTGGGGCCTAGGGGATCTGGGTTCGATGGATCGTGGGATTATAATTCCTTCATCTGCGAATTGGGTGTTCGTGCTGTCTCCAGCAGTCCTGCAACTCACACGCAGCACCTTTTTTTTTTAATGCTTTACGTCGCATTGACACAGATAGGTTTTATGGCGACGATGGGACAGGAAAGTTCTAGGAATGGGAAGGAAGCGGCCGTGGCCTTAATTAAGATACAGCCTCAGCATTTGCCTGGCGTGAAAATGGGAAACCACGGAAAACCATCTTCAAGGCTGCCGACAGTAGGGTTCGAACCCACTGTCTCCCGAATACTGGATACTGGCCGCACTTAAGCACTGCCGCTATCGAGCTCGGTCCACACGAAGCACTAACACTCAGTTTCCTATAGGCTACATGGCAGACACTGACCACTCTTGTCGAAAGAGTATTATTATTATTATTATTATTATTATTATTATTATTATTATTATTATTATTATTATTGTTATTATTATTATTATTATCATCATTATTACATTTTTGGTTAATTTTTTTAAGGACAGCCTTTTGTTTTATCAAGAACATCCTAAGAGAATATTTCATTAGTTACCTTAGTTTTTGGAACTGACAAACTGAAAAGTGTTCGAGGCAGCCATTTTCGTAATATGAAGATTGAAAAGAAAAATTCATATTTTAATTTCCATAGAAAAATATTGCTCAGATCGGAAATATCCTCATAGCTACCAAAGGCGATAACATCTCCAATTACCCAGTTATTTTTATTTAATCGGTATACCCTCCAGGGTTGGTTTATAACCCGGAATCAGCGAGGGATCCCAACTATACATCCTCAGGGATACAAGTGGGAGGAAGGACCAGTACCTCGCCCAGGTGGCCTCACCTGCTAAGCTTAACAGGGTCTTTGTGGAGGATGGGAAAATTGGAAGGGATAGGCACAAAAAATGGAAGGAAGTGGCCGTGGCCTTGAGTTAGTTACCATCCAGGCATTTGCCTGGAGAAGAAGTGGGAAACCATTTCGAGGATAGCTGAGTGGAAATCGAACTCCCTCTATTTAGTTGACCTCCCAAAGCTAAGTAGACTCCGTTAAAGTCCTCGTACCACTTTTCAAATTTCGTGGTAGAGCCGGAAATCAAATCCGGGTCTTCGGAGGGTGGTAGCTACTCACACTAACCAGTACACCACGAGGCGGATATTAACCAGTTAAAATTTAAAATTCAGGACAATAAATTAATCAGAGAAAGCCATCCTGAACGCTAGTGCGAGAAAGATTTACAAATTCATGTAGCTTATGAACTTAACAGCATTTACGTAGCTTACAACTTGTCCACTCGAACACATTATTATGCCCTTTCAATTTTATTTTGCATTTTATTGCCTTATCGCGCTGTTTACTTGTATAGTCAGGTTCGGCGTTCTTTGCACAAAGAAGGTTTAAGAGAACACATATTTCTTTGTATTGAACATTTCCATTGGATATCTATAATTCACTCACTTTTATTCCCACCTACAATGTTCGAGCCATGGCATAATTATGAGATATTCCACGTCATAGTCCGGCTCCATGGCTAAATGGTTAGCGTGTTGGTCTTTGGTCACAGGGGTCCCGGGTTCGATTCCCGGCAGGGTCGGGAATTTTAACCATCATTGGTTAATTTCACTGGCACTGGGGCTGGGTGTATGTATCGTCTTCATCATCATTTCATCCTCATCACGACGCGCAGGTCACCTACGGGTGTCAAATCGAAAGACCTGCACCTGGCGAGCCGAACATGTCCTCGGAGACTCCCGGCACTAAAAGCCATACGCCATTTCATTTCATTCCACGTCATATCGGACAAACACTGAAAAAAAAGTGAAATTGAGATTTTCAAATATTAACAAAATTGTTTGATCCCTGTCGGAAATCGAACGTAGACCCTTGTGAACAAAAGCCAACACGCTAACCATTTAGCCATGGCGCCGGACAATTATCTGTTTGACTATTACCGTTGCAACCTTACATTCCGGACACGCCTCGTATTATGTGATTTGTACTGATCACTCATCGTCAAGACGAGATCTTAAAGTGGAGGAATGATAATCAACCTTTCAGTCAATCAGCGTAGGCCTATACCGAGTGGTCCACCAGCCCTTAAAAATTCGTGAAGATCGATATTGCTCTGCTTACGATCTACATGCCAGTAACGTAAAAACGAACCAACCTTGCACAGGAAAATCGACTGTATACAATTTTCGCACCAGGATGAAAGGACCATTTCGCAAACATACTATTTATTGTATGTTGTTAAAATACAAGTACCGCTAATACGATCAAGTTGTAGGTTGTACAAAGTAATCTGTTGCGGTAGAACTGAACGACCGCTGTAAAACATGAAGCAGAAGATGACACACAAATTAAGTGTCGAGGTGAAAGGGAGCGCTTGGCTGCGTGGTTTGGGGCACGTAGCTGCCAACTTGCTTCTAGCCCTTTTCTATCCCACCGTTGCCATAAGACCTGCGTCGGTGCACCGTGCAGCAACTTAAAAAACAGAAAGAAAGTGGAAAAAACTGCACTAATGATGTAAACAAACATTTTCCATTTACAGCAGTTGTGTTATGATTATATAAATTACTGTCAACATAGTCCGACTCTGTTGTGTAGTGGTTAGCTGTCAACCACGACCCCCTGGAGTCCTGGGTTCGATTCCCGGCTCTGCCACGAAATTTTAAAAAGTGGTACGAGGGGTGGAACAGGGTCCATTCAGCCTCTGGAGATCAACTGAGTAGAGTAGAGAGAGGTTCGATTCCCTCCTCAGTCATCCTAGAAGTGGTTTTCCATGGTTTCGCACTTCTCCAGGAAGATGCCGGGATGGCACCTAACTTAAGGCCACGGCCACTTCCTTCCCTCTTCCTTGTCCATCCCTTCCAATCTCCCCCCCCCCCCCATAAGAACCCTGTTCAGCATAGCAGGTGAAGCCGTCTGAGCGAGGTACTGGTCCTCCTTCCCAGCTGTATCCACCGACCCTAAGTCTCACGCTCCAGGACACTGTCCATGACGTGGTAGAGCTGGGATCCCTCAATGAGTCCGAAGGAAAAACCAACCCTGGAGGTTAAACGGATTAAGAAAGGAAGGAAGGAAGGAAGGCTGTCAATATACATTCTTACAGTTACAGCTGTGAATATTGTAGTGGTAAACGCGGAAGAAGTGTCCGCTAGAGAGTAACAGTAACACGTGGAGTATCATTGTGTAAACAGTAACTTCTATTACTTCTATTAATGTAAACAGTGCAAAGTAGTGGCTGTCATGGTCTTGAAATTACAAGAAGAAGCGCTGCAAAAGCCGAAAGTGAAAACATATGACACTGGAGAATTTTCTTTACTAGTTGCTTTACGTCGCACCGACACAGATAGGTCTTATGGCGACGATGGGATAGGAAAGGCGTAGGAGTGGGAAGGAATCGGAAGCGGCCGTGGCCTTAATTAAGGAACAGCCCCAGCATTTGCCTGTTGTGAAAATTGGAAACCACGGAAAACTATCTTCAGGGCTGCCGACAGTGGGGCTCGAACCCACTATCTCCCGGATGCAAGCTCACAGCCGCCCGCCTCTGACCGTACGGCCAACCCGCCCGGTGCTGGAGAATTTTAATGGGTATGTGTCTTAAACTAGGTAGACCCTAGTATTCATTTACTAAAATCGATTTTCCCGTAAGTTTATTTTTTTAACTTCAATGCCAACTTTTTGAACCTAAATATTAACCAATCTCAGTGAAATTTTTGCAAGATGTAGTCATGGGGTATTTTCATTCTTCTATGGATTAATATTGTGGGAATTATAGTTATCTGTTTTATTACGGCATTTAAGTACAGATAATTAAAGAAAATTTAAGTTCGAAATTTAAAAAATCGAAAGTAAATGAATACAATTTCTCATAAAATGAATGCATAGAACTGTTGCACTATGCCTTGTCACTGTACCTAAAAAATCTGAATGTAAAAATTGAGATCTGAATGCCAGAAGATTGTTTTCAAGCATACCATTCAAAATCATATTAAAAAATAAAAATTCAAGAACCAATGGAGTTCTGGACTTCAAAACCTGGGCAATTTACAGGATAACCATGATTTCAAAATTCCCCTTAACCAAGCAGGTGCGTGATTTTGCCGCCTTAGCTAGGGCGAGGCTTAGCAGCCAATAGGAAGTTTGCAGTCTATGGTATATGTTCATTGGTTTAATGTACGATTTCTGTTCTAACTATTCGCATCGGCGGTCCTTTTATGCCCTCATTACAGTTTCTATTATTGAATTACTATTGGGGCTAACGATTCCGTTCGTATTGTTGAGCTTAAATCCAACCACATCGTGGTAATAATTCTGTACAGAAACAGCGACTAGGGCGGGTGGCATGAAACTCCGTATTATCAGACTACTTCACACATTGTCAATATTTTGTAAATTGTAATATCTGCTGGGGTCTTTGGTCGCTCAGAAGGTGACGAACACTACAGCTTGGTACTGATCAAACAGAAAACATCGCCCGAGTGCTCAAAAGCAACACTCCGTACACCTGACCACATTCCAACACGATGCCTTCCGCTCTGAGCAAGTAGACTGTCCCGCTCTCCCCGCTGGAGATGGATATAATTCCTCAAACTTACAGAATCCAATAACTGACGGTAGTTACAAGTAACTTTTCTTCTTTTAAATTTGCTTTACGTCGCCCGACACAGATCTACTGTAGGTCTTATGGCGACGATGGTACAAGTATCTTAATGGCATATTACCGTAATTCATTTCTTCCAGTGAATTTTACTTAATGTTATGCTATTTTGTGTACAAACTGTTCATTAGATATTTCTATCGTTCTTATTTGCTTAGTAAACAGGTTATCACTCTTCAAGGGCACATTTTCAGGTGTGAGTGAGGTAAGGCCTAACATCAAAATTGGATTCCCGAATACTAGGACAGGAATTGAGATCGATTAACTTGAATTGTGAAAATCCACAGCCTGTTTCCAGTCATTCGATCGGGTCAGGAATGAAATGAAAGAAGCCCCATCCACCGGCGAGGATAGGAATTGTCCCGGCTGCCGAAGCCTGTCACACTTCTCTGGGACAATGATTAATGAATGACAGATGAAATGAAATGATATTGGAGAGCGTTGCTGGAATGAAGTACGATACGGAAAACTGGAGTAGCCGAAGAAAAACCTGTCCCACCTCCGCTTTATCCAGCACAAACCTCACATGGAGTGATCGGGATTTGAACCACGGAACCCAGCGATGAGAGGCCGGCGCCCTGCCGCCTGAGCCACGGAGGCTCGATTAACTTGAATTGTGGTGTACTGATATTTGATTCCTGTGTTTAATCGGAAATTTATCCTACTGACATCTAACGTTTATTTTACGTTTTCGTATGGTAATCAAACCAAACCAAACCAAACCCCATGGCACTACAGCCCTTGAAGGGCCTTGGTCTACCAAGCGACTGCTGCTCAGCCCGAAGGCCTGCAGATTACGAGGTGTCGTGTAGTCAGCACGACGAATCCTCTCGGCCGTTATTCTTGGCTTTCTAGACCGGGGCCGCTATCTCACCGTCAGATAGCTCCTCAATTCTAATCACGTAGGCTGAGTGGACCTTGAACCAGCCCTCAGGTCCGGGTAAAGATCCCTGACCTGGCCGGGAATCGAACCCGGGGCCTCCGGGTGAGAGGCAGGCACGCTACCCCTACACCACGGGGCCGGCTTTGTATGTTAATAACTCGCTAAGTGTAGCCAGGCATTTTTGTTTATTTTTATTACCCCTGTACAAAGGCAGAATGTAACAGATTCATGTTCCACACTTTCTTGAAGCACAGTTCCGATACTCTTATAAAAGACCTTACGAAGACTAAATCGTCGGTGAAGAAACAACACCTCGTATGTCAAAATGCTCTTCCTTTCCACTATTTCCCCTAAGACTGGTCACGTCTCTTAGGGCCGGTATTATAATAGAGGTTTAAACTGTTGGTTCAGTTTAAACTTCGGTTTATCTGTTAGTCGTGTATTATAAAACTTAATCTTAAGTTCAACTAGAGATTAATGTTACTGCCACTCATCTACCGTTTAAACTGAACTTTAAGAATACATAACCTTACAACATGGCAGAACGAATGGATCTCGAAGATATTTTCGAGGTGTTTGAAGAAATACTAAGCGATGACGAAGAAAGTGGTTCAAATTATTGAACGACCACGGGCACTACGAGTTTTCCGAGCAAGGGGACGTCACCTTCATATATGGAACGAAAAGTAGTTTTTAAATAGGTTTAGGCTTACAAAACAGACTGTCATAACCCTATTTCAGCAAATTGGTGCTAGAATAAAACATGCAACGAAGAGGTAAGAATGTAAACATAGACTTTTTGAACTGGTTGTATGTCAGAAGTGTAAATTTTAGAAAACAAAGTAACTTCCTTCTATTTCATTGCGGTTTTATGCCTTCCGTAGTGTGTTTATTAAAGTGGGAGATTTCGGAGGAATTAATAAGGCCACTGTTTCACGGACTATGTAAATATTTCTGTACTAATTGCACAAGCAATTCTATTTCCTTACAAGTAAAATTAGGACAACATTTATTGCTTTTATCCGCCATTTTACCTACAAGAAGTAAACAAAACATTATCGACAGTCATCTTTTCTCGCAAGTCACTGCTACCAAGATCGTATATTTCCTTCTTCATCTCAGTTTAACTTAGGCCGGACTTTATAAGACTCAACATCGGTTTAAACTCGAGTTACAGTTTAACTCGATCTTCAGTTTAAACCGTCATTATAATATCGGCCCTTAGTCGCATATGGATATGCAGTCCATCAGAACAACGTTCGTTGTGTTCATTTTCCTATGTGAAACTGTAAAGGAAAATGATCGTTAAGTACAACACATTGTAGGAGTGCGTAAATACTGTAACGGTTCAAATCCCGTTACAAGATGATATCTGTATTTTTAATTATTGTATGATTTTATCTGTATTATTATTATTATTATTATTATTATTATTATTATTATTATTATTATTATTATTATTATTATTATTATTATGTCAGTATTATTATTATTTTATCTGTGATATTGTACTATTATTGTAATTATCCGTTTTATTCAATTTTGCAATTGCCTGTTGCTTGCAAGATTGCACTTAGATGTATACATATATACGTATGTGTAGTATAACACTCAATACCTGTACAGTGAGAATTGTTGTATATATCAGAGATTGGAAGTGACGTTGTTATATTGCTATACCAGTGGCGATTCTGCCAAGTCATCGCCGCGCCTTGGCTATGTCATCGTTTTTATTTAGGATATGCGCGCATCGACTCGTCGCCGCGGGGCTATTTCACCACTGCGTGTAATATCTGTCGCGTAGGTGGGAGTATGTCATTGTTATTTCTGGAGATTACGTAGTTGTGTCAACCAGCGTCTATATAAGGTGGATGCACATTGTAGCGTCAGTCATTACTTATACGGATGCAGTACAGTGAAGTAGTCTACTAGATCAAGAGGCCTTAAGTGGTCAGCCAACCAGTGTGAACGAGAGATGGTGAAGACTCAGTGAGCCATTATTGGTCATTGAGAGAGTGAGACCAAATGGTTGGTCCGTCACTTAGTGGAAGACGCGGACGCAAGGCTTACCAAGGAGTCAGAGAGGGCAACCCTGGACCTACCAAGAGGTCATACCATATTGACTTACAAAGAAGTCAGATGATATGGAGAAGAAGCAGTCGCAAGGATGTATCACCACGTTAGGCGTGACACATCTACAGTAAACACCAGAGTAATGGATTACGTCGTAATTACACTCAAAGTGTTGAAGGTACAGTCAAGTGAATCAGTGAGGGAAATATTTCGTATAAATTGTTAAATGTCCGGTCAAGAAGAATTCAAATTCATGCCTAGTTTCTGTCAGTTGCAATGTCATAATTTCATATTCTCATCTGTTTTATCGCAACAAGACTCACTATTTTTTTTGATATATTATTTAAAGAATATATATTGTTCTATCAAACGAATTCAGAGTTTCATTTCATTGACAGTAAAATATCTTAACCTCAAAATTAATGGGGAAACCGAACGCCAATCTCCTTTTCCCAGAACTTATATGGTATGTTGTCAAAAGTAAGCTTATTACCCCACACCCTAGATATGGTCAAGAGTCTCATTATATTATTGCTGTACTGAGTGACAGCTGGCGCCCTTCAAATAACGTATGTGTAAGTAAGCAGGTAACAAGTAAGTGTGAGTACAAGGTTCGACGAGTGTGTATTTTATATAATGAATATTAATTTTCAGATTTTCGATTTTAAATGAAGATATTCAGATTTTCAATATAAATGCAGATTTATATGTTTGTAAATTTAGTCAAACAGTTAGGAACATGTCACAAAGTGTCGACGCAACGTGGGACTCGAATAAATTCAGAATTTTTTCTGAATGACAGCATATCATAGGTTCATTTTGGGAGGAGTGTGCGCATTTAAGCCAACGGAAATTATTACCGGTAAATGTCAAGAGTATAATTTTGTGATATATATTTGTAATTTGGGGATATGTCAAGGGATTTGAAGAGGGAAATTAATTTGAGATCGCGTACTATCACTAGTGAACCAAAGATGGACAAGGAACACAATGACAAGTCATGTGAGGACGAGGTCATTGCTTCGGCGGACATCCAAGGTGAAACTCAGAGTAGGGAACAGGTGAATACAATGGAAACTTCTGGGATAATTCAGGAAAGTGCAGAAATTGAGAAGCACACTGAAACCCAAAAGGAAATCGTGGGGGGAATGAACCAAGATTTTCTAAATTTGCTGATGGCCAAATTTACCGAGATCAGTAATGAAAGTCAGAAACGAATGGAGGAAAATAAAAAAGAGATGAAAGAATTTTTTAGTAGTAGTGAAAATAGTCAGAAAGAGATGAAAGAATTTTTTAGTAGTAGTAGTAGTGAAAATAATAAAGAGATGAAAGAATTAATTATTACTAATAATGAAAACAATAAGAAAGAGATGAAAGAGATGAAAGAATTTTTTAGTACCAATAATGAAAATTGTAATAAACAGATTAACTCTCTAAGTAGTAAAATCGAAGAATTGATTAATGGTAACAGTGTGATTAATGATAAAATAGATGGGCTAAGTGAATCACTAAATTCTAAAATAGATACTAAGATAGTAGAGGTAACTAGTCAAATATCTAAGTTAGAAGATAAGGTAAATAAAGAGTGTGTTGACCTTAGAGAAGAAATGGAGTCGAGTCGGAGCGACCTTCATACGCAAATTGAACATGCCAAAGGAACTTGTACAGAGAATATCAAAGAGTTAAGTAATAAGATTTCTAGTAATCAGGAAGAAATTCACGAGATCATAGACAAAAGACTAGACAAGATCCATAATGCAGTGGGGCAAGATATGAGGGAATGTGTCAGTAAGGTAGAAACGTTTGAAAAAGAGCTTGGGCAGGTCAGAGAACTAAAGAATAAACAAGAAACTTTGTCGCAGAAGGTTACAGAGAAAGAGGAAAAATTACAGGAAGAATTGAGAATAATGAAAGAGAATGCGGAGAAAGTGGCGGAAGAAAAAGTTTTGAATTGCCAGAGGGTACTACGGCAAGAAATGAGAGAAGGTCAGATTACAAGAGAAATAGTAGTAACGAGTGGTTTATACAATAGGGACCAAGATTTGCCTAAGTTTACTGGAAAACAGTTTAATCCTATGGAATTTCTAACAGTAGTTGAGAAAAGATTTGCAAGTAAGTTGAGGAATAATGCTATTGAATGGGAATATGTATTGGAGATTTTGTCTAATGTTTTCATTGGTGAAAGTAAAAGATGGTTTCGAGTGTACTGGGATAATATGTCTAATTTAGGAGAGATTAAAGAGTTCATTGACAGGCTTTGGGAAGAATGTGTGCAAGGGCGCGCGCGTGAGAAAGAACGCATGATGTCTGGGGAAAGTAGTATAGTAGAGAGAAAGGGGAAAATGTTAGCCGTGTATCAGAGGAGAGGGGGTGATCATGATGAGCAAAGGATTAATAGTTGTGTTGAAGGTGATAGTGGTCAGAAGAGTAACGAGAGAGAATCGGAAGATGGGAGGCGTATGTATTTGAGTTATGAGAGAGAAGGTCAGAAGAGTAATCAGAGAGAATCGGAAGATGGGAGGCGTATGTATTTGAGTTATGAGAGAGAGGATCAGAGGAGTAACGAGAGAGAATCAGAAAATGGGAGGCGTATGGATTTGAGTTATGAGAGAGAAGGTCAGAAGAGTAATCAGAGAGAATCGGAAGATGGGAGGCGTACGGATTTGAGTTATCAGAGGGATTATGATAAGCCGAATATGAAGGTTATCAAGGTGTCGTTATCAACTCAGAGTATTTCAAATTCACAAGGAATCGGGTAAATTAAGCGAACAGTCCGAAGGTAGAAGATGAACTGGTATTTAGTATAAGTAGTTATGTAGCGAAAGTAGATTTAAGTATAGTGTGTGACCTAAGTAATGTGAAGTGAAATATTTAAGTAGTGCCGTAGTCGTAGATTATGCAGTAATTAACGGTAGTAGTAAGTTCGACGTAAGAAGTGTTCTGGTAAGTGATGTAAGTACTTATAATACTGAGAATATGATGTAAGTAGTGAGATAATAACTCCGATGATGGAAATTGTGATATGAAGAAGGTAAGTGAAGGTACTATCAGATCTTATAACAGCCGTTGGGTGAGTCAAAGTGAGTAAATAAAATGATAGCGGTACCAATCATAATTGAAGATAATTGTAAGTTTCAGCCACGCCTTGTTGTACCAAAACTTGTGTATTCAGTTATTGTAGGAGCTGACTTGGTTGCAAATCATGTAAGTAGAATAGACTTTAATGTAGGTAGTGTGTGTTTGTTCTGGGAGGAAACTAGCAAAGAAGTACGTGTTAATTATGATGGTCTGAGGTAAGTGTGTTGGTGACGTGTGTTCTTTGAAATATATGAGAGGTAAGTGAAGTTGTTCCTAGTGAGAGGAAATGTGTTGTTGGGTGTGTTACGAGTCTATACGACCAGGATCTGAGGGATCGTCGGTATGAGGCAGTGACGTGAGGTAATTTGAGTGAATTACAGGAGGAGTAATTGTGGTCGATGTTAGGTAAGCATCGAGATGTATTTAGTGGTGAGGAAGAACACGTATATGAACATAAATTTGTAGTACATGACCATTGATCGTTTGTGGGAGGTAAGTACCCCATTCAACTTAAAAATGCTAGTGACGTCTACGAACAAATAAACATTATGCTGGATTACGGAATAATTGAACCATCTTGTAGCCATAGTATTGATTCTTTAATTATTGTTGCCAAGGAAGGATGGATTTGTTGAGAGATGTAAGTCAATGAGGGCAAAATTGATTCAGTTTGAGTGACAGAGTGCTACTCAGAGTTCTATTTCATCATCTGCAGAGGCGGGAAATATGTCTAAATTCTTTCTTTTGTATCAGGGGTATTTCACTATTGTGAGCCGTATCGGGAAGTGTGCATATTCCTTAAAAGATCAGGAAGGGAAGATTGTCGGTACTTACAACATTAAGAACTTAAAGAAGTATTTCACGTGAGATTTGTTGAAATAAGAGTAAGATAATTATATTTTGTGAGAAACTGGCAAAATAAAACTAACATCTGCGATTTGCGTGTGAACCAAGTGTCGTATTGGTGTATTGGAAGAATAAGTGCTACATTGTCATGTACTGTGTGACAAATAAACGGAGAACAGGACATTGGACAGTTATCTGCGATAACAATATGCGAGAACAGTTCTCATATAAGTGATATTTCACAAAAAATTTTGATATGTAAAAAAAAAAAAAGGAGAAGAATGTTGTATATTGATTGAAAATTATTTGTGTGTGTTAAATCAAGTGCTATTCTCTTGTGATTTGTATGAGAGAAAGAGAGAGAATGGGACACTGGACAGTTATCTACGATGGTAATGTGCGAGAAGAATTCTCATATTTGTGATATTTTATAAAATGTATGGATGTTGAAAAAGAAAATTATTGTTGTATACTCATTTAAAGTGTTTATCTGTGTCAGTGTTATATATATAATTTTGTTCATAAATCAATCGATTCTTTGTTCTTCGATTTATTTATGAGGGAGGCGAATTGTAACGGTTCAAATCCCGTTACAAGATGATATCTGTATTTTTAATTATTGTATGATTTTATCTGTATTATTATTATTATTATTATTATTATTATTATTATGTCAGTATTATTATTATTTTATCTGTGATATTGTACTATTATTGTAATTATCCGTTTTATTCAATTTTGCAATTGCCTGTTGCTTGCAAGATTGCACTTAGATGTATACGTATATACGTATGTGTAGTATAACACTCAATACCTGTACAGTGAGAATTGTTGTATATATCAGAGATTGGAAGTGACGTTGTTATATTGCTATACCAGTGGCGATTCTGCCAAGTCATCGCCGCGCCTTGGCTATGTCATCGTTTTTATTTAGGATATGCGCGCATCGACTCGTCGCCGCGGGGCTATTTCACCACTGCGTGTAATATCTGTCGCGTAGGTGGGAGTATGTCATTGTTATTTCTGGAGATTACGTAGTTGTGTCAACCAGCGTCTATATAAGGTGGATGCACATTGTAGCGTCAGTCATTACTTATACGGATGCAGTACAGTGAAGTAGTCTACTAGATCAAGAGGCCTTAAGTGGTCAGCCAACCAGTGTGAACGAGAGATGGTGAAGACTCAGTGAGCCATTATTGGTCATTGAGAGAGTGAGACCAAATGGTTGGTCCGTCACTTAGTGGAAGACGCGGACGCAAGGCTTACCAAGGAGTCAGAGAGGGCAACCCTGGACCTACCAAGAGGTCATACCATATTGACTTACAAAGAAGTCAGATGATATGGAGAAGAAGCAGTCGCAAGGATGTATCACCACGTTAGGCGTGACACATCTACAGTAAACACCAGAGTAATGGATTACGTCGTAATTACACTCAAAGTGTTGAAGGTACAGTCAAGTGAATCAGTGAGGGAAATATTTCGTATAAATTGTTAAATGTCCGGTCAAGAAGAATTCAAATTCATGCCTAGTTTCTGTCAGTTGCAATGTCATAATTTCATATTCTCATCTGTTTTATCGCAACAAGACTCACTATTTTTTTTGATATATTATTTAAAGAATATATATTGTTCTATCAAACGAATTCAGAGTTTCATTTCATTGACAGTAAAATATCTTAACCTCAAAATTAATGGGGAAACCGAACGCCAATCTCCTTTTCCCAGAATTTATATGGTATGTTGTCAAAAGTAAGCTTATTACCCCACACCCTAGATATGGTCAAGAGTCTCATTATATTATTGCTGTACTGAGTGACAGCTGGCGCCCTTCAAATAACGTATGTGTAAGTAAGCAGGTAACAAGTAAGTGTGAGTACAAGGTTCGACGAGTGTGTATTTTATATAATGAATATTAATTTTCAGATTTTCGATTTTAAATGAAGATATTCAGATTTTCAATATAAATGCAGATTTATATGTTTGTAAATTTAGTCAAACAGTTAGGAACATGTCACAATACGTCATGCAAACATACATTCCTACAGTGTGGTACGGTGAGGTTTATTTTCCTTTACACGTAGGTACAAGAAAATGAACACAACAAAAATTGTTCTGATGGTCAGGATATCAATATGTGGCTGGGAGGCGAACCAGTCTTAAGGAAAATAATGGATAAGAAAAGCATGGTGACCTACGAGATTTTGTTTTGTCAACGACGAAATGCCGAATTCCATCGAACTACGTTACTGTTGCTACTGTTAAACGTAGTGGCCGTGACACAGCGGTCAACAACCTCGTTTACTTTGTACGGGTTCTAAGTGATGATCTTTCTTCTGCCACCTTTCTTCATTTTCTTAAAGCTTCAAAAATCTCTAAATTGCTTCGCACAATTCCTTAATCACTGACTTGAGTCAGTTCATTGAAATTCATCTGAGATCAGATGTAAATGAATTGAACCAAGGAGATGATGAAGAAGACGTGGAACTATAAAAAAAACTTGTGAAGAGGTGAGAATTAATTCGCACTGCTGAAACAATAATTAGTAGTTTATCTATTTAAGGAAGTTCCTCTTGCTTCTTTCTTGGTCTTTTCCCAATTATCTTGGGTCGACACTGTACTGATTAGGCCCAATTTTCCAGCCGGTAGCCCTTTCTGATGCCAACCCTGTCTGGAGGGATGTATTTATACTGCTTGCATCTGTGGTGGTAGTCGTGTGATATATTGTATTTAAATCAAGATGTGTATTAAGATACCACAGACACTCAGTCCCCAAGCTAGAGGAATTAAACGCCTTTAATTTTTTTTATCGTTTTCTACAATTGAAGGGTTGGATGCAAGAACCAGGCAGCTCCATTTTTTCTAACTTTTCAGGAGCAAGAAAAAACTGTATAAAATAAGTATAAATGATGGTATAAATAATTATTTCTGTCAGTATGTTAATTATGATCTCCTTGATACATTTAGTCTGTATTGTAGGAGAATTTTCAATTTTCCTGTCTTTTATAGCAATAAATTAATTTTGGAGCCACCTGGTTCTTGCATAGAAAATGTTTAATTCAATGATTTCTGTGGTTTTACTTACCAAAAACTGTATTTTTGCAAAATAAATTACAGTATTTCAATATGCAAACACTTCATAATAAGTCACAGAAATTTTAAGAATGTTGAATATTAAGTGTATCCACTATTACAGTATGACAGTTGATGTTATTCACTTCCAGATGAGGTGTTCACATTATTTTCTCTTGATTGGCTGGTTATGTTGTTGTAATACCACTTGTCAATGGGAGGTACATAGCGTTTGGCCAGTACCATTACATCCCGAAATTTTGCTTCCTTGATGTGCAGGGCTTCTGGATACAGTTTCTGACTCGCGTGAGGAAACTTTGGAGTACTGTACTTTTTCAAGAGAGGAAACTCTTGTAGAGAAAAACCTGATGCATTCATTGAGCATTTAACAGTTCCATAAAATTCTTCACTATGAATAAACAACCGATATTTTGGAATGGAGAACTTCTCTTTACCTACACCACCAACATTCTTCTTGAAGGATTTTTCAAAAGTACCTTTATAGTCTAGAAAGCTGACTCTCTCAATTTATTTGACAACAAATTTTGAGCTTGACTCTCTTATGAGCTTCACATAGTCATTAGGAACATACAGTCTTTCTCTCTTCCGTTTTTCTTTTTCTACTATTCCGAAGCTTCGGCACCAGTGACGATGCACTGAATTAAAATCGATAGAAGAACCAGGTGGCTCCTGGAGCTGCCTTGTTCTTGCATTAAAATTATGATGAATGCTATCTCCATGTGGCTCCTTTTCCTTTGTATCGCCAATGGAAGTCATTGGAGTTGCATGGCTCTTGCATAGAAATGTGCGCCTATTTGTTTACATTCGATATATATGAAAATGTCCATTTTGACGAAAAGTGGAGCTGCCTGGTTCTTGCATCCAACCCTTCAACTGGCTTTACATCGCACCGACACAGATAGGTCTTATGGCGACGAAGGGATAGGAATGGGCTAGGAATGGGAAGGAAGCAGTCGTGGCCTTAATTAAGGTACAGCCCAGCATTTGCCTGGTGTGAAAATGGAAAACCACGAAAAACCATCTTCAGGGCTGCCGACAGTGGGGTTCGAACCCACTATCTCCCGAATGCAAGCTCACAGCTGCGCGCTCCTAACCGCACGCCCAACTCGCTCGTGTTTAAATCCTTGGCCCAACTGAGAAACGAACTTGGGGCCTTTTAAATCGAATACGCTGACCATTCAGCCATGGAGCCGGACTAACCAAATTCCTCTATAATATACAGTATATTTTAACCATACCGACAATAACAATGCTAGCAACTGTCTATTCAAAACAAGATGGAAAATATTTCTTCTTGGACATCTAGGACCGAAATTATATTTTTTATGGGAAACGAATTTATTTGTAAACGTTTTTCTATTTCGACTACGAAGGAATAAATTGACATTCCTCTTGAGGTGAAATTCATGAGGAGAAAAAATGTTACTTGGTGCTGAGTTCATAAAATCCCTCTCATGGCTCACGGTTTTCAGTCCCTGCGGGGTGACCTTGGTCTGAATGAGTTGACTTACCAACTAATTTTCATTTAAGTCTTGTGCACAGTTTGCGTGACAAACAAACCGTACTATGCTTAATTTGCCATTGTCGATGTAACTACTTAACTTATAGTCTCCCTTTAAACGAACAACGGCTAGCTCTTCACCAGGTGTCCCTGAACGGGAGGATGTGCAGGGTCTGTTGGAAGTTGGAGCGACTAACCTACCTTATTCTCTGGAGCGGGCGATATAAATGCTCACTAAATGGAACAAATCGTTTATAAGGCGACTTCAGCGAAAACACCTGTGCCGAGCCGTGTCGGAACAGTTTGACGGTGCTTGCTTGCAAATAGATTTCCTCTTCCAGACCAAGGGCTCTGGTTTATCGCCACTTAAAAGAACCTGCCTGCGTTTCAGCTGCTAGAATGTAACGTGGCTTTCTGCAAAACATTTTCCATTTTTTCTCAATATTGGTTAATTAGCCATTTATGCGGAATTAAATAATCAAATTAGAAAACTGAAAAGAGCTACAGTATCTCCCCTTTCCCAGTTAAAATACCGATTATGAGATCCAGCCGGTTGGACCTCCTTTTTATTACTCTGAAACTGAGTGATCGAATCCCCACACAATCAGTCACCATTTAAGTGCTTAAATATGACGGACCGTCTCATTTTCTGGGACGTTTAAGGCTCCGTTGTTAGTAAACAAATCAGTCACTCCCACCATCAATAAGTGATGGGAAGTTAAAGCGTCTTCTTCTTTAATTCCTAATTGTAAATTCGTTCCAAGGCTCTTTTCAGGCACATTCAGAATGGAGGTGAGTTTCAGGTACCTTTTTATCCACAAACCAGCCCTCCCCCCAGTCTTAAATTTCTGACTGTACCGGGAACCGAATACAGGCCTCTGAGGACTGCATGTAATAGCTCTAACCGTTACAGCACGGAGGTGGATATTATTATTATTATTATTATTATTATTATTATTATTATTATTATTATTATTATTATTATTATTATTATTATTATTATTAATATCACATTTTGAAACGTGACGTACGACAGGCCTATCTTCACAAAAATTAATGTTACAAAAAGGACATTTAATTCATTACACAATATCTTTGTCAATAATCCAAATGGACATGAATAATTCTCCGTAAACTTCGTGATTTTATTTTTATACTGTTAATCATGCACCTTACCTGATAATATATGTCCGTGACTACATATTAATATTTAGCTATTTCTCGCCTATAAAATCAGTAGCCAGTAGCTGTAACGCCCACTCATGAAGAATAAATTCATCCCTTAATAAATAACATAACACAAAATTATTTTTTTTTAAGTTCTGGTGAAGTGAAAATTGGCACTATCTCCCGTTGAATTTCCATCTTGTTTCTTCGCCCCCAACATTATTATTTCATAACAACTCAGTGAGATATGGATAAAACAATTACTTTAAACCTAGGTAGAATCTCAACCTGATCTGTAGTATCAATTTTTTAAATCTCTTGTTAATTTTTGTCAATTTAATTTTTATAATATGAAAAATCTGTTGTAAAATTTTTCGTCATATTTTCTAATTTGCATTAGGCCTACATATTATAATAAATATATTTTATAATGTATGTTGTAACTGGAGTGCAACTCTGTCACAGGCATGTATCATGAATGAATGAATAAATAAATAAATAAATAAATAAATAAATAAATAAATAAATAAATAAATAAATAAATAAATAAATAAAAATAAGTAAATAAATAAATAAATAAATTAATTAATTAATTAATTAATTAATAATTTAGGTTAGGCTAGAACTGGAGTAACTACCGGTTTTCTAGTACACCCTTAGCTACTCAATTGCACAACAACATTTCTGGAGTCACTATTACGACTAGTACTACTAGGCCTTATAACACCATACATATACATTATAGATTGTTATACCTTTGAGCGTTCGGTCTACAAGTCTCTTTGAATTTACTAAGCGCCTCCACAATCGTCTATCTGCAACTAGCTCTGTGTTCTCATTAAATCATTAAAAAGTGAGCCTAACTGTCGGTACCTTGGTCTCCCTGTACTTCTCTTACCTTCCATCATATTTATTATTAATATAATATAATATAATATAATATAATATAATATAATATAATATAATATAATATAATATATATATAATGTAATATAATATAATATATAAAGGTGCAATGAGTACTGTATGAAAATTAGCCTTTCGAAGACTAAATTGATGTCAGTAGGTAAGAAATTCAACAGACTGAATGTCTGAAGATGTGTGTTCTCCCAGGATGGTAATATAGTGAGATTGAATCAAGGTGTAGTAAGGCTAATGCAGTGAGCTCGCATTTGCGATCAACAGCATTCTGTAAGAAGGAAGTCAACTCCCGAACGAAACTATATTTACATCGGTCTGTTTTAAAACCAAATTTGCTTTGCGGGAGTGAAAGCTGGGTGGACTCAGGATATCTTATTCATAAGTTGGAAGTGACAGACATGACGGTAGCGAGAATTATTGCTGGTACAAACAGGTGGGAACAATGGCAGGAGAGTAGTCGAAATGAGGAAATACAGGCTAAGTCAGGAATGAATCGATGGATGAAGATGTGTGCATAAATCGGCTCCGGCGAGGCGAATTGAAGAGGATAGGTTACCTAGGAGAATAATGGACTCTGTTATGGAGGGTAAGAGAAGTAGAGGAAGACCAAGACAATGATGGTTAAATTCAGTTTCTAACGATTTAAATATAAGAGATATAGAACTAAATGAGGCCACAGCACTCGTTGCAAATAGAGGAATGTGGCGACATATAGTAAATTCACAGAGGTTTGCAGACTGAATGATGTATATAATAATAATAATAATAATAATAATAATAATAATAATAATAATAATAATAAAATAATAATAATAATAATAATAATAATAATAATAATAATATTCAAATACTTAGGTGAGTTTTATTATTTTATTAACTTCCTGAACTTTATCAAGGCTGCCACACGGACAAAGCATAACAAAGACACAAAATATGGTTATACAACTGCTGATAAAAGATGGGAAAATGGTAGAAGAGATTAAGGACAATAACACATTACTATGTAGCATGTAGGTGATTTCGCAAAATCGCGACAGATCTCTTAACTGCCGAGATTCCAATATATTTTGTTGTATTATTAGGGATGCCTAGGCTCCGTAACGTTCAATGAGCACCCACCATCAATCAAATCGCCTCAATACATTCAAGGTTGTGCTTGTTTTAATAAAACTAACAGCGGTAGAGAAGGGGACCATGAAGGCACGAATTCACGAAATAGGAAAAATAAAAACTTTTCACACTGCGATGAATATATACAGCAAAATGTCATTATCCAGTACTGACACACTTCCAGCCGCTTTATATGCAACAGAGTGTTCGAATACCTTCTCAGATAGAAGAATAAGCAAAGCAGTCAAAAGAATCGTAAGGAAAATTATGGGAGCTATTTCGGAGAATGGCATATACAAATCGAGATCAGAACAAGATTTAGGCCTATACAAAACATCAGAAAAAAAAGTGTCATGCTTTCAGGTAAAGAAGATTAAGATTCGATGGTCACTTGGACAGAATGGACAAAGACAGACTAAAAAAACGAATTTTTTAACACTGTGCAAATAAAAAAACCTGCCATTTTCAAAGAAGTTGAAGATTAGGAACTACTCAGTATTAAAAAAGAACAAAAAGCAAATAGAAAATAATTTAGGAAAGCAATGATTGATGGTAAATTTTCAGACAGAGTCAAGAAGAAATCAAGCTGTAAATGAACGCCCCCTGTGGGTGGGAGCGGTAGAATGACACCCACGGCATCCCCTGCCTGTCGAGGCGACTATAAGCGGCCTCAGAGGCTCTCAACTTGGGAGTGTGGGCTGGCAACCACAGGTCCATCAGTTGAGTCCTGGCATTCCTTCCCCTCACTTTCATCTATCCTATCCGACCTTCCTTGGTCAACTCTTGTTCATTTCTGACCCGGACGGTATTAAAGTACTCGATGCCTAGGGAGTCTTTCATTTTCACGCCCTTCGTGGCGCTTGTCTTTCTTTGGCCGATGCCTTCATGTTTCGAAGTGCCGGATCTGTTCTATATTTTCCCTCTGATTAGTGTTATATAGAGGATGGTTGCTAGTTGAATTTCCTCTTAAAACAGTAACCACCACCACCACCAGTAAATGGACGGAAGAAAGAAAGAAGACAACACCAAGAAAGGATGAAGAAGTTTTGGAAAGAAGAAAACTATTTCGTGTGGTTCTAAGATGGCCTAATCGAATACATTAACAATAATAATATTAACGCAGCATATCCTTTAACATTGCGAGCTCGTATGGAATTATTTCCCAATAACTGTTACTCCAAATAAGAGTTCTCAAAAGAGCTGCCTTTGTTCCGATATCGTTAAGTTGGCAACGCTGCTGTGACCTTAAATGTCCCATACTCATAAAATCCCGCGTATTATTCGTTCCTGACTCACGATACTGGTGACTGAAGAGTGACTACTCTGTTCTTTTAAGACCTTATTTAGAACGAACTCATATAAACATTCGCTGAATGAATCTGTCTAGAGTTTGAAGCTCGCTTTCACAACTGGAGCATGGGGGCGTGGTGAGAGACGAATGTCTGCAACGTAAACACAAAATAATTAGGCTTCGCTCTGACCAGCGAGGCGGGGTTATAAACGTCGTCTGCGTGTTGATTTGTGTCCTGCAACCGATGGAACGTAGCGGTGGACATTTGTTACCGATTTTATGAGCCAAAGGACGCGTATTGCAGCGAGTCGCAATTCACTTACCTCTTGTATTCGGTTTTTTGAGACCACGTACTGAGAAAATAAAAATCTTCTTTAAATGTACAACGGCGCTACCTCAGAGCTTTCTTCACAAGTGTCAAATATATACACTAAAAAGCAATTTCATCGTCTACTTTATGAAACTGTATATTGGGAAGGGCGCCGGGGTGTATACTAAGGGGTAAGGGTGTATTCTGCCTGAAGGCAGGTCCGAAACCTCCACAGAGGTGTGCCTAAGCCGGAGTTTACGTACGGTAGGGTGGCCAGTTCCTTTCCGGTCCTCGATTCCCTTACCCCCCGCCTCCAACAGCGCGTGGCAACCCATCCACTCCTTGACCAGGCCCAATGTTGCTTAACTTCGGAGATCTCACGGGATCCGGTGTTTCAACACGGCTACGGCCGTTGGCGACTCGTAAGTTATATTTCAACGCTTCTTTTCGTTGATCTCCTCTCTTCTTCCTGACCATTTTTTCTTTCTTTCTTAATCTGTTTACCATCCAGGGTTATTTTTCCCTCGGACTCAGCGAGAGATCCCACCTCTACCGCCTCAAGGGCAGTATCCTGGAGCGTGAGATATTGGGTCGGGGGATACAACTGGGGAGTATGACCAGTATCTCGCCCAGGCGGCCTCACCTACTGTGCTGAACAGGGGCTTTGCTGGGGGATTGAACGATTGGAAGGGGCACACAAGGAAGACGGAAGGAAGCGGTCGTGGCCTTAAGGTAGGTACCATCCCGACATTTGCCTGGAGGAGAAGTGGAAAACCACGGAAAACCTCTTCTGGATGGCTGAAGTGGGAATCGGACCCACCTCTACTCAGTTGACCTCCCGAGGCTGAGTGGACCCCGTTCCAGCCCTCGTACTACTTTTCAAATTTCGTGGCAGAGCCGGGAATCAAATCCGGGCCTCCGGGGATGGCAGCTAATCACACTAACCACTACACCACAGAGGCGGAACTCTGACCATTTTTTTCCAATTTATTTGTGCCGATTCATGATATGGATTTGTCCCAGTTTTACGGCTGGATCCCTCTTCCTGACCTCAACCTGATGTGGAGGGATCTATTCACTATTGCTATTTATGTAGTGGTTCATAGTGAATTGGTACGATTTATGTAGATGAAGAGAATCCATTAAAATTCACAGTCCCCCAGCTAGAAGAATTAACCACACGTAGATAAAATGCGCCAGCGGCCGTAGCCGTGTTGAAACACCGGATCCCGTGCAATCTCCGAACTTAAGCAACATTGGGCGTGGTCAAGATTTGGATGGGTCGCCACGCGTTGTTGGTAAGGGGGTAAGAGAATGGAGGAGCAGAACGGAACTGGCCACCCTAACGTTCGTAAACTCCGCCTCAGGCTTCGGATCTGCCTGTGGGCTGAATATACCCTTACCTTACCTTACCTTTTCATAAAACGCCCGACCCGACCGGGAATCGAACCTCGGAGTTTTCTGAACTGAAGACCAGTACAATGACCGTTCAGTCAAAGAGTCGACGATACCTTTATAATTTAGGTTCCATAGCAGAGGGAACTTACAACATTATTCATTGCCCTGAAGAAGTCGTGGTTTCCAAAAGAAAGTTCTAAGAGGGAAATCGAACCTCAGATATATTTCTTAACATTAGAAGGGTCTCCAACCCTGACAGCAATTAGCATGTTACAATTCACAACTGCGCTTTATGGACCAGGAATTTACGTTAATGTCTTTGAGTAAAACATATCTAAGAACACAGGGCATAATACCCCTTCTGCCTTCAAAACAGCTTTGACACTCATTAATCTCGTATCAAGGGTGAGCCGTGCTACTCGGTGACTAAGGAAAACTACATTTAAAGTCTGAAAGGAAGGTAGATGAACTAAAAAAATTGGAAAATTTAGTCACCCATAGGCAAATGTCAATAAAGAAAATGAGGTTACAAACTCGTGCGTCCTTACATTTTATAAAATCCTCATTAGGGGTGATTACTTTTAAGTCCTAAAACTGTTTAGAAAAACCTACATATTAAGTTTAAGTCAAAATAAAAAGTTCTATATTAAAGTTAAAGTAAACGCAGGTCAACCTAACCGATACATGCTAATTCACACGTAATATTGACATCTTCTTCTTCTTCTTCTTCTTCTTCTTCTTCGTTTTGCCTCATGACTGAGGCGTCGTGACTGTCATAATATTCTGCCCTCTAGCCGATGAACCATACTCCGCCATTCTTCCCTATCTAAAGCTTTCAATGTGGTTACTCTGAGAGAACACTGTAGGGGGCCGTTCACCATGTCAATCCACCGCGTTGGTATTCGTCCTCGTTGTCTGGTTCCCTGGACTTTGCCCTCAACAGTCAGCTTTTGTAGACTACCATCTCGGCGCATTATATGTCCAAAGTAGCGTACAATTCGTTCACATATCGGTACTTAGATGAAAATTCTGCCTTTACCTCGTGATGCCACCTTCTTACGCCAGCCCTCGCCTCAGCATCTCCCGAGGGAGACCTCAGTTACGTAGAACACTCAAATATGCAATGCAAACAGACATCTTAGCTCAAAAGCTCGCAGCTTTTATAATGGGGGTGGCTGAGTTCTAAAACAATGATGTAATTTATTTTCTCGAGATTTAATGTGATAAGGCAAATTTTAATTGGTTAATAAACCTTAGAACAATGGTAATAACTCCAAAATAATAAATAAACAACTGAATAGTGATCAGGTTCCGAAATCTCCAAACATAGATATTCTCGATAATTAGCATATAGTAGGCCTACATAACAGAAGGTAGTACTAGAAAATTCCTACTAGGGAACTCTAGTCCAAACACGAAGAACTTCATGGATGCAAAATAGTTCAAACACTTCTTAATAGGTAACAGTTCAAAGGGAGAGACGTAACTATTATATTATTATTATTATTATTATTATTATTATTATTATTATTATTATTAAAATTTGGCGTTTAGGTCTCCTATTTTTTCCTGCACAACATTATTTTCTTAAAAGACGCGGCGCTTGAAAACTCATTGACGAAATTACATGACAGCAGTCGATTGAGCAACGAAGTAGCGATAACTGTGGAGAGGGTGATGGCCAAGGTGTTAGACATAGAGGACATTCCTCTCTGTAGCCGAGAATCACCTTGTCACTTTTCACTAGAATTTGAAAAGAACGTTGTTTAGAATATTGTCCGTTATCTTCCTCACAGGTAAAAATTCAGAAAACATGTCAGCTGGAAATTCAGAACGCGTCACTTTGTAATCTTCAGGCTGAGGAGCAGTCGCTTGGTAGGCCAAGGCCCATGAAGGCTGTAGTGCCATGGGGTTTTATATATTTGTTTTTGTCTGGATTGCAAGATATTTGTATTAACAAATCTGGATTAGTTTGGACTAATATTCGTGATAACTGTGTTCTTCCGATATGTTTTTGTATTTTTTTCCTTCACCAGAAACACGAGAAACGATATATTTTTGTTCTTTTTTCGAATAGTGTAACGTCACACACATACATCGGAGGTTTCCAGCTACGCAAGGATGGAAAAAAACTAGATTGGGATGGTTGTGCCCGTGGCCATAATTAAGGTACAGGCTGGTGTGAAATGAGGAAACCACGGAAAACCAGGGCTGCTGACGGTAGAATTTCAACCCACCATCTCTGGAATCCATACTCACAGGTACGCGGCCCAAACTGCACGGCTAACTCGCTCTGTAAACGATATTCGGATTCTGCATTTATTTATTTCAAAGTAAGAGGCTTCGAATGTGTACATAGGAAAAATAGTGTTGGACGGGAAAGTTGGAGGAAGACGACCTCTAGGACGAGCCTGTACCAGATGGGTGGTTTAGATGAAGACACTTGTGGGGAAGTCTATGCAGAGCTGGCTCAAGTTCGCCGAGCATTACACATGACATGTCACCATGCCCAGTCAAAGAGTTTCAAGAACAAGAGGAAGAAAGAGAAGAAGCGTTGAAATTGTTCCTTTCTTTTTTAATAATTTGCTTTACTTCGCACCGACACAGATAGGTCTTCTCGCGACAATGGGATAGGAAAGGGCTAGGAGTGGGAAGGAAGCGGCCGTGGCCTTAATTAAGGTACAGCCCCAGCATTTTCCTGGTGTGAAAATGGGAAACCATGGAAAACCATCTTCAGGGCTGCCGACAGTGGGGTTCGAACCCACTATCCCCCGGATGCAAGCTCACAGCTGCGCGCCTCTAACCGCACGGCCAACTCGCCCGGTGCGTTGAAGTTCAAAAAGGTCGACGTATTTATTATGACGCAGACTGGACCCGAAAGAAAGTTGTGGCATTCGTCAGTATTAAAAGAGTCTTTGGCCAACATCATGATTACATCCTTACTAAAGTTGTAACATTCGTCCGTATTAAAGGAGGCTGTGGCCAACATCATGATTACATCATTACTAAAGTTGTAGCATTCGTCAGTATTAAACGAGGCTTTGGCCAACATCATGATTACATCCCAACGACATGTAAGATATAGACTGCTAAACATACTCGTTACAGCGCCCCTGGTTGAAGCACAGCAAACTAACTTTTGCCTGTAATTGTCACGGCGGCTGCCACTTCTTGGTCTTGACAGTTAGCCCTTATCAGTTCAATGAATTGATGAGATTATAGTGTATGTTATTGCAAATTAAAGATTTATTTAAAAATAAACACGACATTTTCAAACACGCTTAATGTTACATTGATGTTATAGTGAAATAAGCGCAGTGAAAACGGTGAGCATTTGCTTCGTTAAAACAAGAATTATGTCTGTAGAAGGATGGATAATTCGGCGTCATGCACTAACAATAAAGTCATTCACTACAGAAAGACATATTATACGTACAGCAGTTCATTGAGGAATTCACACGCGTAGAGAAAGATACCACTGCCTCTTCATGACATATCTTCAGTGTCGTTCTGGTATAATTTTTGAATTTTGTTTCTTGGTCTGGTTTGTTATGTTTTATGCTTTTTGATACTTATGGCAACTTTCTAAGAACTGCTGTGCAACATGCAGCACATACGTCCGTTGGTTGCGGTGTAGAATATCTTGACGGCATCCTCTGCCTGTCGTAAGTGGCCACTAAATGGGGTAACCCCAGATCCTAAAGTTGAGAACACCGGATCCCTGGTTGAGTGCAGCATTCTTTCCACATACGGTATCCTACCAGCTTTACCACTTTAATATTTCTACCGGACCTCTCTTGGTCAAACCTCGCCTGACTTCATTCTACTGCATTCATAGCCTACATTTATTTATTTATTTATTTATTTATTTATTTATTTATTTATTTATTTATTTATTTATTTATTTATTTAGTTAGTTTAACCTTGCATACCTTCTTAATGACCGAACTCCATCACACAACAACTTCTCCAGATCCTTTCTATGGCAGATTCAGAGGAAATACGCATATGTTTTGCCTGCAAGTGTCATGGCTGCCAGTAGTTCAAGTAGATTCAAAGATGGCCATCAGATTAGCAGTCTATGTTTTTAAGGTCGTTGTTACATCCTTGCTAAAGTTGTAGCATTCGTCCGTATTAAAGGAGGCTTTGGTCAACATCATGATTATATCCTTACTAAAGTTGTATCATTCGTCGGTATTAAAGAAGACTTTGGCAAACATCATGATAATTACATCCTTACTAATATAAACACCTGAATGTTGGAAGATATGTCTATCTGACTTTCTTTCACGTAAAATCTATTAAGCCGATCAAGCTCAAATTTGGCAAGCTTAGGCTATAGATAGTACTGTCGGTTATCAAATAGGCTACATACTATCACGCTGTCCCTTAAGGGGGTCATTCAGCGAAAGAAAATATGAAGCCAAGATCCCTTAATAGTTGAATATGCTGTCTTAACGGTCATTCCTCTTAAAATATGGGGTCTTCCAAAGGTACTTAGAATTCAGTTTCCTAGAAAAGCTTCTTCTACAGATGCTTCTATGCGTGTTCTTCGTAACTCAAACAATTTGCCATAAAAATGCGTTGCACACCTGTTATAAAAAGCTTTTCCAGAACGCGGCAGTGCAGTGCGGAATGTGAAAATCTATAGGTAAAACGCAAGGGACATTGTTGTACAAAGCTGAAAGGTCTTCTGAACGTGAACTACACATTAAGGAACACAAATGAATAATAGGCCTATAGCCTATGCTACATACACAATGATCCAGTTTCATCAACAGTTGTTAATACTTAAAAAGCTGTTACATTGTTTTCACATTCGAAATAACAACATCTGCGTTTCATCAACACATTTCAACGTTAACAGTTTGTTGAATTACGTGTTAAGTTAACATTCCGTCACCCTGTGCTAAACGTCTAACATTTGTGAACTATTCCAAAATTGCTGCTTTGAATATAGCTTTTGATACGAAATTCCTGTATTTAAATCTTTCGAAAAACATTACTAATAGAGGAAGTGTTTTGCGATTTAATGATGTTGAAAATATGACGGATGCAGAATATCTACAAAATATATACAGGTTATCGAAAACAGACCTTTTTAAGGTAGTCGACAAAATTAAAGAGAGGTTAGTATAGCCCACGAACAGAAACTTACCTCTTTTCCCCATGCTGCAGATTGTATAATATTGTCTCTTTATGAAATGGCTGGACATAATTCTAGAATTTCAAAAGCTACAGTTAGAGTTTCTGTATCGATATCATCCATGAGAAAAAGGTACTTAGTATGTCGTTCGGTAGAAGAACGTCAACAGACTATCCATGAATTTTATGAAATATGCCGAAACAAGACCTCACAACCATTATAACATAGCACACCAGGACAAAGAAGGGATTGCAAAGGTCTCGAAGTGACCGATTCCCATTCTTAGCTGAGGATTGTGAATCAAGCATCAGGCAACCTGTTTATGTTTTCTTCACGCACCATATTTTACAGCTATATTAAAACAAAATCGCATCGGAGTGCGATCAAAACCGCATGATTCTTCCACTGCCTTCTAGAATCACACTGTTCGTTACGTAGCAACATGGTAACTAACATTTCTCAGAGAAAGCTTGGAGAAACGCAAGAATCTACACACTGCTTAACACTGCCCCATAGAGCAAACGCAGTGAAGGAGCCATTGCATACATTAAAATGGGAGGTCCTCAAGTCACCCTCCACACAGTCCGGACCTCTCTCCCTGTGATTATGCCATATTTGGTGAGATAAGAAAGGCTCTGGGAGGCAAACGATTCACCTCGGACAACGACGTCAAGCAGTACGTTCGGAAGTGGTTCACAGCGCAGCCCCAGGAATTTTACGAGACGGCCATTCACCGCCTTGTATCGCAGTGGGATAATTCCTCAACAGAGCTCGGCAATACTTTTGAAATAACGGTACAGGTTCTCATTGTATAGCCCCCAGCTCGTTTCTTTTTGAATGGCCTGCATAATAGGAGGCGCTGGTTCATCTGGCACGTTTGCTAAATCTGTCTTTAGGAACCCATTCGATAAGTGTTGGTAACTCTTCTGTATCACTCTGTGTAAGGTCACGTTCCGTTCGATAAAGTGAGATCTTTACCATTTACAGGCTCCTTTCTGTTAATTGTCTTACGGCTTTGATCCTTGTACTACACATTTTCTTGGTCTATGAAAACGTCTCGAAGTCTGAACGGGTCCTAAAAGAGGCTGATTATACGATTCGTGGAAACACGTGCCTGGACATATAATGCAGTATGAAGGGAGCTGTGGAACTTATGAAGCTTATCTTGCAGATAAGCAAGTTAACCATCCTCCCCGAGCTTGCCATAGGCCTATTCTACAGCATAAGGATCCCGGTGAAATCCTGGAGTTTTGCTTACAAATAAGCAAGTTAACTATCCTCCCTGTCCTTGCTACACTTGTAATGATGCTGGAGAAATCATGAAGCCTATCTTGCAGATAAGCGAGTTAACCATTCCCCCTGTCCTGGGGAACTCCTGAAGCTTGTCTTTAAGTTAACTGTCCTCCCTGTCGTCGACACATTCTACAGTTGTTAGTTTCCTTGGGAACTCCTGGAGCGTGTCTTTAAGGTAAGCAAATTAACCATCCTCTCTGCCCTCGACATATTCTACAGTTGTAATGATCCTGGGGAACTCCTGAAGCTTATCTTGCGGATAAGTAAGTAAATCGTCCTCCCTTCCTAAGACATATTCTATAGTACTGAAGTTCCTGAGGAACTCCTGAAGCTTATCTTCCAGGTAAGTAAGTAGCCACCCCCCGCCAGTTCTTGACATATTCTACACTTGTAAGGATCCTGGGGAACTCCTGAAGCTTATCTTGCAGATAAGCAAGTCAGCTATCCTCCCTGCCCTTTACACATTCTACAGTTGTAAGGATCCCGCGTACTCCTGAAGCCTATCTTGCAGATAAAGAAGTCAGCCGTCCACCCTACCCTTGACACATTCTACAGTTGTAAGGATCATGGGGAACTCTTGAAGCTTATCCTGCAGGTAAGTAAGTTAACCATCCTCCCTACCCTCGACAAGGTGTACAGTTGTAAGGATCCTGGAGAACTCCTGAAGTTTATCCTGCAGGTAAATAAGATAACCATCCTCCCTACCCTCGACAAGTTGTACAGTTGTATGGATAGTGGGGAACTCCTGAAGTTTACCCTGCAGCTAAGTAAGTTAACCCTCGCTACCCTCGACAAGTTGTACAGTTGTAAGGATAGTTGGATACTCCTGAAGCTTATCCTGCAGGTAAGTAAGTTAACCACCCTCCATACCCTCGACAAGTTGTACAGTTGTAAGGATCCTGGGGAACTCTTGAAGCTTATCCTGCAGGTAAGTAAGTTAACCACCCTCCATACCCTCGAAAAGTTGTACAGTTGTAAGGATCCTGGGGAACTCCTGAAGCTTATCCTGCAGGTAAGTAAGTTAACCCTCCCTACCCTTGACAAGTTGTACAGTTGTAAGGATCCTGGGGAACTCCTGAAGCTTATCCTGCAGGTAAGTAAGTTAACCCTCCCTACCCTTGACAAGTTGTACAGTTGTAAGGATCCTGGGGAACTCCTGAAGCTTATCCTGCAGGTAAGTAAGTTAACCCTCCCTACCCTTAACAAGTTGTACAGTTGTAAGGATCCTGGGGAACTCCTGAAGCTTATCCTGCAGGTAAGCAAGTTAGCCGTCCTCCCTGCCCTTGGTCGCAAGAGTTCAAGGAACGGCCTTGGTATAGTTAATGTTCCAGCAAGACAGCAAATTGCCTTGCAATTAATGACTTCCAGCAACGATTGCGATTTATAGCGACATTAGCGTTATTCTCTCAGGCTGTTTGTCTGGGATTACCGGTACATTAAAGACTCGATATGCTGCATCTCAACAGACGTGTGGTCTTTTAAACTCTATACATTTAAGATTAAATCAATGGGGTTTCCTTCATTTCTCTGACTAACGTCCTAATTTCACTCTTTCGGAGGACAGAATAGTCTATATGATACAATACTTGAGATGAGAATAATGAACCAGTTGATAGATACATTATGTTAATTTGTTGATGTTCGTTCGTTAAAATAGGCGCACGTTATCTACAAGCACTATAATCTGCTGTACTTGGAGGCCCGAGTTTGATTCTCGGTATTGCTAGGGTTGTAAGATTGGCAGGAGCGCTGGTGCGGTTAAGAAAGTACATGCAGCCAGGGCCGAATTTATCTACTGCAACGCTTCTGGGCCCAAATAATTTTGCGCCCCCTCCCCTTCCTTAAACTTGATAGACAAAATTGCAATTACTATTAAGTTATATAATGAATAAAGTATGCCTTTGCTGGCGGGACCTAGTGTTTACAGTGCACTAAGTCTTCTGGTATGGGCTAGAGCAATTTTGTTACTTTCATTGATTTGTCTCTGTCTTATCCTTGGCTTTGACAAAATGAAAGTGACTGAGGTATGAGCGATGCTAGTAATGCCATTCCTTATGCAGCCAGTTCCTACTATGAATGGTGTGAAAATATTGCTCATAGGGTCGGTTGGTGCATGCATTTCAGTGGGCTTGGCAGAATGATATGGAATAGCAACTTCTGGCTCGGTGAGGAAAGCAACGGGAAACTACCTCACTCCTCATTTCCCTAGTACGCCTCTTCAGTGATGCCTGGCCATCTATGACAGCTCTTGGCGGAACTGTTGAGGATCCAACCAGCCTTCGGGCTGATGACTAAACATACATTACATACATACAATGAATAAAGTAATGGAGTAGAATGACTTCAAAGTAAAATATAAAATATTAATACAATTAAATAATAATAATAATAATAATAATAATAATAATAATAATAATAATAATAATAATAATAATAATCTATATATATAAAATAAGAGTTTTGTCTGTACATTGCTCAGAATTTGAAGAAAATGGCATTTCTGTATGGGTCATGTCTACAGTAACAAGGAAATGCACTTTTTTCTTTTCCGTAATTTCTGTCTGTCTGTCTGTCTGTCTGTCTGTCTGTCTGTCTGTCTGTCTGTCTGTCTGTCTGTCTGTCTGTCCACGCATCACGAGAAAACGGCAGAAGAGAATTTCATGAAAATCGGTATGTACAGTTGGGGAATTAGTCGCTACAATCTAGGCCATACATAATTTTATTCACGCTGAGTGAAATGGTAGTTTAGGGGAAGGCCTAAAATGTAATTTTCAAATATTTATGTTATTAGTGGTCTAACTTAATTAAAATCAGTAGGCAAAGTAAAGGAACAAGTCCCTACAATCTAGACTATAAATAATTGTACTGACGCTGTGAAAAACGGTAGTTTAGGGGAAGGCCTAAAATTTAAGTCTCAAATATTTAAGTTATTAACGGTCCTATCTTAATGAAAATCGGTATACAAAGTCGAGGAATAGTTCGCTATCATCTAGGCTATAAATAATTGTATTCACGTTGAGGCCGCCCACCCTCATCGGAGGGTCCACCCTACAAGAGCTGCAGTCGGCTAGAAATAGCCACACGAAATTATTATCACTAGGGCCCGGATGTTTATGCAGTAATAGGGTAGAATGCAAACTTACTGAAGTTAGTAACGAGTAGAGTCTACCTGCACGACGGTAATGTTATGAGGTTTGCATAAACATTAGGGTTCTAATGGGCAGAACCTCTAGTGTTTATGCAAATCTCATAACAATACCGTCGTGCAGGTAGACTCTACTCGTTACTCGCTTCAGTAAGTTTGCATTCTACCCTATTACTGCATAAACATCCGGGCCCTAATTATCACCATCATCATCAAGTATTAATTTGCCCAAGTTTCAGATAAAGCAAACTAAAAAAAAGTGGCTATTTTAGTATTTTATATTGAGTCTTCTGCCTGAAAGCTGGTTGAATCCTCAAAGGATCCACCGTGAACTGTCATAAGTAGCCTACGTGTCACTGAAGAGACGTATAAGGAAACGAGAAGTAAGGTAGTTTTCGATTGCTTTCCTCACAGAGCCATATGGTGTTATATAGTACATCAGCCGGCCAAGCCCACTGAAATGCATTCACCAACAGATTGTATAAGCAACACTTCCACACCATAACAGGGATTGGCTGCATAAGGAATGGTATTACTAGCATCGCTCATATCTGAGTCACTTTCATATTGTCAAAGTCACTGATAAGACTAGGACAGAAAAATGATAATAATAATGTTGTTTGCTTTACGTCTCACTAACTACTTTTACGATTTTTGGAGACGCCGATGTGCCGGAATTTAGTCCCGCAGGAGTTACTTTTACTTGCCAGTAAATATGTCAATACGAGGCTGACATTGGAGCACCTTCAAATACCACCGGACTGAGCCAGGATCTAACCTGCCAATTTGGGGTCAGAAGGCCAGGCCTCAACCGTCTGAGCCACTCAGCCCGGTGCTCACACAGAAATTAAAGTAACACACTTAATATGGCCCATACCAGGAGTCCAGTCTGCACACCGTATCTCACCAGAGATGATCGAGTGAGCTGACTGCACGAGCTTACATTCGGGAGATGGTAGGTTCGAAACCCGCCGTCACAAGCTCTTTCCCATCCTTACGTCGCCGAAAACTTTCGATGTGTTAGTGCGACGTTAAACCACTAGCAAATAAATAGTTTAGATGTTTTCCAATATTTGAAATAGGGTTTATGGCCTCTGGATAAATAAATAAATAAATAAATAAATAAATAAATAAATAAATAAATAAATAAATAAATAAATAAATAAATAAATAAATAAATAAATAAATAAATAAATTAATTAATTAATGAAAAGGAAAAAGAGCAACCAAGGTTGTAGTTTTATGTGGCCGTTGATATCGTAATCATATCCATGACATCTACAGTTTTACATGGAATCCAAACAAAGGGGACTTGAGTTTTCATTTGAAAAACCCCCCACACACGTAATGGCCAGGATCCACCCACAGCCACCTTAGCGAGAAACGAGTGACGATGCCATTCGTTTATCATGTCCCCCTCCCAAGTGAAAGAAAAGAAAATACCAACTGATTTATGAGAAAAGGTTCTACAATGCGCTTATACAGACAAATATCTTCTGCTTCACGAGCAGAAAGCAAGGTTAAAATAAATGAGAGCATTATGAATCATGTGTAAGACTGCAGCGACTTGCGAATCATTGCGGAACAATGCATGACACGTGTAGAATTAGAATGTCGTCACTGTTTTTGTTCGTACCATCTGCGGGATTTCTCAGCCTACACTTGAGAAGTTTGCTTTTGTTTCTGATAACAACTGCTACTCCGCCTTGCTTACTGTCCCTCGATCGCACATGCTGCCCTACGTTTTGTACAGCTAAGCCTACTTAATACCCTGTCAGACATGGAGGTTGCCCCTGGGCGTCAACTTTAAATACATGTACCAGCCCTTCCCGGTCCGGCTCCATGGCTAAATGGTTAGCGTGCTGGCCTTTGGTCACAGGGGTCCCGGGTTCGATTCCCGGCAGGGTCGGGCATTTTAACCTTAATTGGTTAATTTCGCTGGCACGGGGGCTGGGTGTATGTGTCGTCTTCATCATCATTTTACCCTCATCACGACTCGCAGGTCACCTATGGGTGTCAAATCGAAAGACCTGCATCTGGCGAGTCGAACTTGTCCTCCTACACTCCCGGCACTAAAAGCCGTACGACCGCGCTCGATAGCTGCAGTCGCTTAAGTGCGGCCAGTATCCAGTATTCGGGAGATAGTAGGTTCGAACCCCACTGTCGGCAGCCCTGAAAATGGTTTTCCGTGGTTTTCCATTCTCACACCAGGCAAATGCTGGGGCTGTACCTTAATTAAGGCCACGGCCGCTTCCTTCCCACTCCTAGCCCTTTCCTGTCCCTTCGTCGCCATAAGACCTATCTGTGTCGGTGCGAAGTAAAGCAACTAGGAAAAAAAAGCCATACGCCATTTCATTTCATTTTTTCAGCCTTCCCCGGTGCCATACGCCATTTAAAAGGAAAACAACCCTGCGAAAGTGGAAATAGTTTTTAAGACGCATTTCAGAACCAGCTTTACTACTGACCCGTTTATATTATTATTATTATTATTATTATTATTATTATTATTATTATTATTATTATTATTATTAATAATAATAATAATAATATTAATATTATTATTACAAAAATTATTCCGGCTCTTCGGCTGAATGGTCAGTGTAGACGCCTTCGCCTCAGAGAGCCCCAGGTTCGATTTCCGGCCGGGTCGGAGATTTTAACCTTAAAATGGTTAATTCCCCTGGCTCGGGACTGGGTGTTTGTACTGTCCCCAATATCCCTGTAACTCATACGACACACACAATACTATTTTTTACTACAATAACAAGCAGTTTCCCATACACGGCAGATGCCGGATATCTCCGTCGAAGAATCTGCCTTACAGGGGCTGTAATAATGTTAACCATAATGCTATGTTTTAATATTATGATCTTAAGAGACGTCCACAAGCCAGTATTTTGCCTTTGAAAGGGTCTCCAGCAAGTGCCTACAAGACTAGAGACACGGGCCACTTAGATTATATGTTCACAATTTGCTTTACGTCGCACCGACACAGATAAGTCTTATGACTACGATGGGAGAGGAAAGGGCTAGGCGTGGAAAGGAGGCGGTGTGGATTTAATTAAGGTAAAGCCCCAGCATTTGTCTGGTGTGAAAATGGGAAAGCATGGAAAACCATCTTCAGTGCTGCCGACAGAGGGGTTCGAACCCACTGTCTCCCGAATGCAAATTCATAGCTACTCAACCCTAACCGCATGTCCACTTGCTCGGTACATTATGTTTCCTGTTATTATTATTTTAACAATAGGGAAAGATATAATTCAGGTTGGTAGTAACAATTGTGATGAGCTTAGAACGATTCACACTCTTTGGTGATAATACTTCATATTCATCTTGAGCAGAGTTGTTGCTGGCGGAGATAATAGCCTATATTTCTTTAAGAACTTAAATCTATTAACACATCCGTACCTATTAGGAATTTATAGTTAACGGTTACATTATGATTATCTTGGCGAGTTTTTATTAATAAAGAAGAAGTTCGGGAGCCGCTATTCCAGCTACTGCTGAATTAACGTTTCATTCTATAAGATGGTGATGATGACGATGATGATGATACTTGTTGCTTAAAGGGACTTAACATCTAGGTCATCGTCCTCTAATGGTATGAAATGTTATGACAATTTAAAAATCCATAATCCTCCACTAACCAGAATTCGAAAATGTGAGGACGAAGAATGAATGGATGGATATGAAGTTAAAACAATCAGTGGATCCGACCCGCAATGCCCCACATTCCAGAAACTACCGTTAAACAGTAGTGTTACTAACCAAGGGACTGCTTCTAAAGCACAATACTGAATCGATGATGCTTATAGTCGAAACAGGTCCAAACTCCAGGTCATCGGTCCCTCATAATGGTACTTATCGCTAGGAAAATGTGTTATGTTGCGGTACTGATCAAAAGTAACGTCGACTCGCAGTATTCCACACATTATGGTACTACTCACAGGTAATGAAATCCGCACATATTTCACAGACCTGTGCTCTTTCGCACACTGCGGCGCTATTTACAGGCAACGCAAAGCTGTGGCGTTCCTCACAGAAGTGGGGACCCGCACTACCCCGTGGTGTTCCTCACGTAGTGGGTACTAAGCATACGCAAGGCAGAACCATGGTGTCGCTCATATAGGGGTACGAATCACGGGTAGTAAAAAGCATCCTGAGCCACACACTGTCGCTACTAAACACAAACCTCTTTTGTACCTAACATAGTGGTACTACGCGCAAGTAAAAGCGACCCATTGTGTTCCCTGCGTGGTGGTGTTAATTACAAGTAGTCTCATGGTTCTAGTTTGATAATCCCTTTGTTGCCCCTTTTAGTCGCCTCTTACGACAGGCAGAGGATACCGTGGGTGTATTCTTCGTCTGCGGCCCCCACCCACAGGCGGTCATTCTACAAGAGAGCGAAAACCTACTTGCCAAGATTGGAGAACGAATCGAGAAAAATAACATGATTTATATAGATGCTTTTTTTTTCTTTTCTTTTTTCTAGCTGCTTTACGTCGCACCGACACAGATAGGTCTTATGGCGACGATGGGAGAGGAAAGGCCTAGGAGTTGGAAGGAAGCGGCCGTGGCCTTAATTGAGGTACAGCCCCAGCATTTGCCTGGTGTGAAATTGGGAAACCACGGAAAACCATCTTCAGAGCTGCCGACAGTGGGATTCGAACCCTCTATCTCCCGGATGCAAGCTCACAGCCGCGCACCTCTAACCGCACGGCCAACTCGACCGGTATTTATAGAGATGAATATAGGTATTAATATAACGTTCATCACGGAGGTCAGTGTTAAATTTAGGTATCAGGTAGGTTCGAAACCTTGTATCGTCATTAAAGGAATTTCGTGCTTTCCCATATCTACAACGAATGCAATGGGATGGCGACTTCTTAATAGACACTGAACACGCGTCTTTCCCAATTCACCGTTGAAAATTTTTTATTTCTGTCCCCGTTTTGTTACAGTACGTTACCTGGATAACTGACTGATCACGTGACTGAAAGAAACAGGCGCAGTTCTAGTGCAGTTCTATCGAGTTCACGATCTATATTTCTTTCCTCCTCAATCGTAAGAACGTATGAATGTCAGTATATTTTCCCTTCTCCTTTTCAGTAAAATTTATCGATTCTGTTGATAACAAGTTACTGTTGCATTAAGGGGCTTGACAATGAGGTCACCGACACCAGTGGTAGATTTTATTGTGCAGTCTCTGTATGAATACGAAATTACAACATAAATATTCGTCATGTAGAATGATAAACATTACTTCTTAAAAAGATTAAAATATATGTTGACAATAATAATAATAATAATAATAATAATAATAATAATAATAATAATAATAATAATAATAATAATAATAATAATAATAATAATAATTGTACCGGGAGGTACACCCCAACGCCGCGCATTTAAATCTAGCGCCTAAAAGAACTCCTCTACTGGTGAAACCGGGAAATTGAAACTAGACCAACTTATAAACTTGCTCAGAAGATGTCACCACTAAAATATGATATAATTTTGTTATTGTGAAGTTTCCTGAACTGTGTGAATTTCTACTTGTTTTGTTTTCCTTTCATCAAGAAGTTTGGACATTCTCTCATAGATGACACTACCAAAAACTATGATCATGCACCGTGGTGGGGGCTATAAGAACTTATGTTTTAAAGGAATTTTGTATTCATAAGGTTTCTTTTACTAATTGATGTTCATTTATTTTGGGGTTGGCAATTTTTTTTTCCGCCAGTTTTGAATCCAGCCAATCCCTAATTTCTGTAATTAATTTTCTTCCTCTTCTTCTTCTTCTTCTTCTTCTTCGATTTTCAGTGTAATTTTAAAATTCACCAATAAAGTGAGAGGGTGTGGCTAGTTTCATCTTGAATGATCTCGAACTTTCCCCGAGGGTTTATAAACTGCGTATTTTCACGTCTGTTGGCCAATTGATCGTCATCTGAACTAGTGTGTATGTCAAAGCAGGAGGCGGGCGGCGCATCATTCATCAGGCAGCAGTACACCGACTAGGTAATGGCCACATAACATCTTTATTTCTTGCTAGCTCCGCAGTTTAACCTGAGGGAAAGGTCCAAATCATTAACTATGTAACCTAGTTTCCCTAAAAATGTAACTTTTTGCCGGCTAATGTAAAAGCTTCATAAATATTTAACTGTAAATCGGGGATAGAGAGTGATGTACCCTCCCGAGCTCCCCTTCATCTTGGTTTGAGGTGACTGCGTTTGTAACTGGCTTTCTTCCTCTCCGTAATGCATTAATTTATCCTTATACGAATCACCTCAGTAGTTTGGGAATAGCCCCTGTTTCACCGGGCTAGTGCCCTTTAGGTTTTAAGTGCTCATATTTAGGAGCGCAAGCATTCGCCTCCATTCATTTTGTGTTCGGGCCATTTATTCAACCGTTTTTCCTTTTACATGAAGGCCCAGTAGGTTGGGTATTAAATACTCCTAGCCCTTTCCTATCCCATCGTCTCCATAAGACCTATCTGTGTCGGTGCGACGTAAAGCAAATTGTAAATAAATAAATAAATAAATAAATAAATAAATAAATAAATAAATAAATAAATAAATAAATAAATAAATAAATAAATAAATCGCAATATTTCATCGAGAATTCATTGCCGATGCAGTTCTATCGAAAAGTTCACGATCTCCGTACATAGAGCAATATTTTTCCCTCCTTAACTTTAAGGACGTTTGAGAGTCAGCATACTTCCTCTTCTCCTTTTGAGTAAGTTATATCGATACCTAATGCTGGTTCAGAAAATGCTATCCTAGTGGCTAGAGCAGAGAAATAAAAGAACGTAACCAAGTAGCAACTTAGGCACGTACATGCCCTCTAAAATGCTGAGCAGCATTAACCACACTGCAGTTCTGCTAAAAATATTATCATTTGTGATGCTCAAATTTATCGTTCCATCATCCTTATTCTGCTCGAATTTTCACTGATGGCAACAAATTTGAAAGTTCCTCGTCATCAGTCTCTAATTACGACAGCATTCCTTCGTTTTATCGCAGTACAAACAAATTACAAATATTTAAACAGTACCATTAATTATCATATATATTTCCATCAAAAAAATACTCTTGCAAATACCTTACTTTTGTGGTTTTCATATAATTGCACTAAAGTAATACGGCTCTAAAATCTTCAGTTGGTTTACAAAATGTTTAAATAGTATTTTTTCAATATTTTTACTTACAAGGTGCTTTACGTCGCACCGACACAGATAGGTCTTATGGCGACGATGGGTCAGGGAAGGGCTAGGAGTGGGAAGGAAGCGGCCGTGGCCTTAATTAAGGTACAGCCCCAGCATTTGCCTGGTGTGAAAATGGGAAACCACGGAAAACCATCTTCAGGGCTGCCGACAGTGGGGTTCGAACCAACTATCTCCCGAATACTGAATACTGGGCGCACTTACGCGACCTGCAGCTACCGAGCTCGGTTAAATAGTCTTATTAACGCAAGAAAACAATGAAGTTTGGAACCTCTCATACACACCAAAATATAATAGATCAGGGCGATTATTAAACTGATTTATTTTTAAGTGAAATGAATTATTTCTATTACTTCTTCAGACTTCAGACACCATCGGCAGCCCTGAAGATGGTTTTCCGTGGTTTCCCATTTTCTCTATAGGCAAATGTGTGTCTGTATTCTATCTTAACTAAGGCCACGGCCGCTACCATCCCAGTCCTATCAGTTTCCCATCCTTGCTTCGTCGAAAACCTTCGACGTATTGGTGCGACGTTAAACCACTAGCAAAAATAAAAAAAAACCGTCGGTGTTATAGGTATTTGAGAGCCAAAGGGAGTTTTCCATTCTCATGTTCATCGCGCGGTCTTTCCCTTTCTTTTACCGGTATACAAGGTCAAACCTCTTCCATTTTCCACAACATGTACTTTATTCTCATTATTGCAGTGAACTCTGCGGCGTAGTGTTTAGTGTAATTAGCTGCAACTCCCGGAGACCTTGGTTCGATTCTCGGCTCTACCACGAAATTTGAAAAGTGGTACGAGGACTGGAACGGGGTCCACTCAGCCTCGGGAGGTAAACTGAGTAGAGGGAGGTCGATTCCCACCTCAGCCATCCTCGAAGTGGTTTTCAGTAGTTTCCCACTTCTTCTCCTGCCAAATGCTGGGATGGTACCTAACTTAAGGCCACCGCCGCTTCCTTCCATATACTTTCCAATCTTCCCATCTCCCACAAGGCCCCTGTTCAGCATAGCAGGGGAGGCCGCCTGGGCGAGGTACTGGTCGTCCTCCCCAGTTGTATCACCGACCAAATGTCGCACGCTCCAGGACACTGCCTTTGAAGCGGTAGAGGTGGGATCCTTCGCTGAGTAAACAAAACCTGGACGGTAAACTGATTAAATAAATAAATAAATAAATAAATAAATAAATAAATAAATAAATAAATAAATAAATAAATAAATAAATAAATAAATAAATAAATTCCAGTGAATCCAGAAATAATATTAAAATAATAAATCATGAGTTCAAGAGTTAAATATTGAAGCTGTGTCATTGATAAACATATCATAACAAACCAACCCCACGGCACTACAGCGCTGGTAGGCCTTGGCCTACTAAGAGACCGCTGTTCAGACCAATGGCCTCCAGATTACGAGGTGACGCAGGGTCAGCGCGACGAATTCTGCCGGTCGCTATTTTGGCTTTCTAAATAGAGGATATCATTTCATCGTCAGATAACTCCTCAATTTTTCTCACGCAGGCTGAATGAACCACCAGCTTTCAGATCCAGGTAAAAATAATCCCTGACTATTTCGGGAATCGAACGCCGGTCCTCTAAGTAACATGCAGACTCGTTATCCCTAGACGCGGGACCGGGTAATGCCATTAGTAGAAGTGATAGTGGTAGTGCTTAATGTAAGGGGTAGGCAATATCACACAACATCCCTGACTGAAGGTCATAAAAGAACGAATGCGTCATGTTGAGAAAATTGCGACAAGTGTGCAAAGCTCGAATATTTAGTGTTCAGCACGTTCTACAACATGCCACTTCTCACAGAAGTTCTGTTATTTCCTAGTGAGCATTTAAACCGTCTGGAATCCTGAATTACTCATCTGCATCTGTTGAGCTGGTGTGTGTTTTAAAAGGTCTTAAACTCCGACTTCCAGTGTTTGCTTCCGGTTGCAAGTCGTTATTCAGTGGATTGACAAATTGCTTGGCAGTTGCTGCGCCCACCCACCTGGTTTGCTGCGTCGTGCTGTGCAAGGGGAAAGTGAATCTCGCCAAGCGCACTTGTCAAAGATTTCAAATTTGACAGGTCTAGGGGAGCATGGGTCCTGAGAAGGAGACCTTTCCTCGTACCGTGTATCCAACCAATTTTCATTTACTAATAGGTTAGTCAGCTGAAGCAATATACAGAGTGTACTTTTTAATTTTATTTTTTACATAATCATTTTACCCTCCAGTGTTGGCTTTTCCCTCGGACTCAGCGAGAGATCCCACCTCTACCGCCTCAAGGGCAGTGTCTTGGAGCGTGAGACTTTGGGTCGGGGATACAACTGGGCAGGAAGACCAGTACCTCGACCAGGCGGCCTCACGTGCTATGCTGAACAGGGGCCTTATTGGGGGATGGGAAGATTGGAAGGGATAGGCAAGGAAGAGGGAAGTAAGTGGCCGTGGCCTTAAGTTGGGTACCACCCCAGCATTTGCCAGGAAACCACGGAAAACCACTTCAAGAATGGCTGAGGCGGGAATCAAGCCCCCTCTAGTCTGCTGAGTGAACTCCGTTCCAGTCCTCGTACCACTTTTCGAATTCCGTGGCACAACCGGGAATTGAACCCGGCCTCCGGAGGTGGCAGCTAACCACTACACAACAGAACCGGACATTAATATCATTATTATTATTACATTTTGGTGAAATTAACTACTGATAGGCCATGCTGCTAGTACAGTCCGTGGCTTGAAAACAACGCTTATAAAATATTTACAGACAGTAAACCAAGCATGGTGAGTTATAGTACATTAATAGGATATAAAGTTCCATTAGTACTGTAGCATGATTTTTGTCCCTCCAGCGAACGATCTACAATCAATCAATCAATCAATCAATCAATCAATCAATCAATCAATCAATCAATCAATCAATCAATCAATACTGATCTGCATTTAGGGCAGTCGCCCAGATGGCAGATTCCCTATCTGTTGCTTTCCTAGCCTTTTCCTAAATGATTTCAAAGAAATTGGAAATTTGTTGAACGTCTCCCTTAGTAAGTTATTCCAATCCCTAACTCCCCTTCCTATAAATGAATATTTGCCCCAGTTTGTCCTTTTGAATTCCAACTTTATCTTCATATTGTGATCTTTCCTACTTTTATAAACGCCATTCAAACTTATTCGTCTACTAATGTCATTCCACGCCATCTCTCCGCTGACAGCTCGGAACATACCACTTAGTCGAGCAGCTCTTCTTCTTTCTCTCAATTCTTCCCAACCCAGCTATATGAAGACGGTCCATGATATGTTCAACACACGTAATTATAGAATACGTCCAACTCGCTGTGCCTTTCAACACGGCACATGATTTGTTTTAATAATCTTTAAAATTAAAGCTACTGAAACCGGGAGATCAGCACGGGAAATACTAAAATCAAAAATTATAAGTTTTAATAAACTAAAACCTGAATAGAAATACTTCCACCTACTTCAAATAAGAACAGAACTGGTCATACCGGGCGAGTTGGCCGTGCGCGTAGAGGCGTGCGGCTGTGAGCTTGCATCCGGGAGATAGAAGGTTCGAATCCCACTATCGGCAGCCCTGAAGATGGTTTTCCGTGGTTTCCCATTTTCACACCAGGCAAATGCTGGGGCTGTACCTTAATTAAGGCCACGGCCGATTCCTTCCAACTCCTAGGCCTTTCCTATCCCATCGTCGCCATAAGACCTATCTGTGTCTCTGTGTCGGTGCGACGTAAAGCCCCTAGCAAATAAATAAAAAAAAAGAACTGGTCATTCTTTCTATAGCAACTCGGAGTGACACACTTACTTTTCAAGATAACAGATATTAGGTTACACGATTTTAGCCAACTCCAGTCGAGTAACAATGACGAAACTAAGTTGATGAAGTTTGAGCTAGAGGTGGTAGATTTTGGCACTTTAAAACTAAGAATTTAGAATTCGAAAATTAAACTGAGCACTTTGTAGCATTATTAACGTTAGTATTTAACATTTTGTAGCGTTTTAGGATGGAAGTGATATATCCGTACGAAGAAATGGATGCTAAAATATTAACTTATCTTCTGCCGAATTTTCAAGATTTTCCAGTTTAAACTCAAGAAAACCATTAAAGAAATATATGAAATTCAAGTGAACTTGTGAACATTATCAAACATGTGAGTTGATATAGACGTACCTACTTGTAAAATATATCTAAATGTATTTATAAATCAGTGTTTAAGGCAATAAAAATAAAATTATTTTGCCATCTTAGCACACCCATAGAAAGTCTCACACATTTTTTTGTTTCAATTTTACTTTCAATTAAATACCGGTGCTATTTTAGCATAGCATTCTGTGAAAACATCACTAAACCAAACCAAAATCATGACGCAACAGCACCGAACGGTCATGGCCTACCAAGCGACCGCTGCTCAACCCGAAGGCCTGCAGATTATGAGGTGTCGTGTGGTCAGCACGATGAATCCTCTCGGCCGTTATTCTTGGCTTCCTATACAGGGGCCGCCATCTCACCGTCAGTTAGCTCCTCAATTGTAATCACGTAGGCTGAGTGGACCTAGAACCAGCCCTCAGGTCCAAGTAAAGATCTCTGAAGTGGCCAGGAATCGACCCCGGTCCTCCGGGTAAGAGGCAGACACGCTACCCCTACACCGCGGGGCGGACGGAAACATCACTATTCAACATAATATGTGAACTTAGGTGATTCGAAACACTCGCTGAATGTTTAACAAATAACAAATGTCAACACTGTTTTCTTTTAGTTGCTTCGTCTGCGTGTAACAATGAAATCGTATTTGCTGAAGAAATCATTCCACCTCTTCCCATTTCTTAATGGATGCAGTACTTTTGCATCTATCTCTTGGCACAGTCCAGAGCAAAGTGTAGCTTCCACCGAAGTTCCAGTCTCATCCAGGGCTATGACAATTTAGAAGTTACTGGGTTGTGGGTGGTGCTGAGTAATGACATGCGGAGTACGAATATTGTGTTATAAAAAGTGCCGCTCATAAGGTCAATCGTGCTGCAATAGCACTTTCTGTCCAAGTGAGGAAAACAATGGCAAACTACCACACTCCTCATATTGCCCAGTATGCCTCCTTATGGTGCCACCTTCGGTATTTGCGGCTTCCTTATAACCGTATAACCTTTGGTGGCGCTCTCTGAGGATCCAACCAGCCTGGTTTGATGACTTAACAGACAGATAAATCATTCTACGACCACGCTATTAGTACGTGACCAGATGGTCTTAATAGCTGCTTGAGCAAATGGTAGATATTCTAATTGTATTACTCATATAATCTACAGGACGGCAACCTCTGAATTCTCCGTAACACTGTTGATTAAGTGTTTGTGGAAGACAATAAGGAGTAAGCAAGCCACAATCTTGTGCTGTTCATAGAAGGTAACAAATATAAACGAATGGAAAAAATGTGAAGTACGAACCTTCTTATCTAAATCCAATTGAAAGTATAATACAGATGACACACACACACTCATCATGACTATTTCCTTCTTGTCCACGAGAAAGTCTCATACAAATTATACTTCGCTCTTATTTCGCGGAAACGCATAGAGTTCGCATTTTGTATTCAATTTCACATTTCTTTAAAGAGCACAATAATACGCTTAATGGCTTTTTAACTCTCAAATACGCTTACTTTGACATAATTTGGCGTTATTTCGGATTTATGCGAAAAGCTGCTAGGTATGGCATTACGACGTGGGCAGCTCGCCGGCTTCATTGAGGACAAACGTACTCAAAAAAAAAAATCATTAAAAAGCATAGGTCTATAGTAACGCCGCACCTCCTATAACTTCTTCAAACTGACCATTAAAAGTCTTTGGTTTTGAGGTCGGACGCTCACAGTTCCACGAAATCCAGATACTGCCCTTTTCCTCAGAAGACACGATATTTACATATTCCACTGTTCTCCACTCCTTACTTCCACTAGCAGGCCACTTCATGCCCTTATCCTTGACAACTTACCAGGCTACTGGACATCACTATCTTGTAAGTAATTAAGAATTAATGCGACAGCGCTTAAGCATGATGTGCGGGACAGCAAACTGATCATTTTTCAACTGGTGGACCTATATCCAGAAATGCGCGATGTGTGTGTTGCGAGTCATCAAAGTTTGAAAACGCTTCGAATATGTGCGTTCCATATTTTGTCAAGAAGCCTCCACTCAGCCAACAGCAGTTCACAGCGAGCATTTAATTACAAAAGGAGTCCAAATTATCGACCCCCAACTTGATGTACATGGTCAAAGATGTTATTGTCTGGAGTGCTATGAAGGGTGTACGACAAACCCGTACAATCAAAGGAACACCTTATTGCAAGAATCCACACAGCGACTGAAAATATTGAGCACATGTGTACCAATCACTGCTCCACGGATGTAAACTCTATGATCAAGATGGACGTCAACGATTCGAACCACTTTTGTAATTTATTGTACTCTGGAATACTGATTGCTTGGGTGGAGTTTTGTTGACAAAATGTGAAACACCATTCCGAAGCATTTCCAAAATTTGACGCCTTACTAGCGCAGCATGCATTTTCGGACATGAATCACATCTCGAAATATGATCAGTTTGTATTCCCGCGCAACATACTGTACTAAGGATTTGGATTATTCTGTCATTACAACTGTCTAGTGTGAACAAAAAGCAAGTGATATGCCAACCCGTATCCATTACGTCCACAAAATGAGTCAACATTTTAGCCTCCTAGAAATCTGCAATATCTGTGTACATCGTCAACATTTTATTATGGTGTCCGATAAACAGATAAAATATGGTTAGGAGAGATCTTATTGATACTCCAATTTTGGATCTCCCGAAAAGTATTTAGTTCATGGGAAACATATTTTCTTCAAATTCCAGTTGACTGTTTTTGTGTCTCATTAGGGCCTACACACATTTAATATTGTTCTTTTTTCTGGTAAAACGTATGCTTTGTTTCTAGGCAGCCCCCAAATTGAGGAAGTTTTACAATATAAAATATACACCGATCCTGAACTATTTTATTTGGAACAGACCTACGTTTGTAGTTCTTCCACTGATGAATGGCATTACTTGGAATTAAATTACGAGACATTTAAATACCATGCAATGTTTTCCTGAAATTTAACACAGGGAAGGTATGAGAGGATGTAAATATTTACATACATAACAACGGAGAGTGTGAATTGGAAGCAAGCTGGCGGTGAGCATTGGGCAGGTCAGTTCATCAATCACAGTGTTGCCGGCTTGGTCCGTCGTGTTGACAAGCACAGCAGCTGGGATGCTGGCTCCAGCGACAAGCATGAGACGAGTGACTGAAGAAACGGTGACACTTTATAAGCCTTTTCAACTTTGCAAAGAGATTATGTCTATCCCTTGTTTTGTAGATAAAGTTTCATGGTCGAATACTAACATCATTCAACGATTCTATTTTCTCTTGGAAATTCTCAATATTTATATCACCAATAGTGCCAGAAGTGTTCAGTAGATAGAGATATTGAAGCCAAAAATACGGTCAAGTGTGCGTAAACATGTTTTAAATTTGAAAACTGGCTACAATACTCGTGGAGCACCAGTCTTAACCAGTGATTACTTAAGCACGTTTAGTTGACAGTGGAATTAAACACTACCGTGAAGTTTTACTTGCGAATGCAGAATTATGAACGCGCTACGGTGATTTCGCGTTTCCTTTGTTAGTCGGAAGAATATTCAGTTCTTCAGTGCGGAAAGTACTTATTAGCAACATGGAAGAACAAAAGAGATAAAGGTCGTCTAATTTTTCCACTTTTGAAAATGATACTGTACCAGAATTGAATCGGTTATTTTTAAAATCCCTTAAGTCAAGAATTGTAAAATTTGTGGGGAAAATAAGAAAACTGAATAACTAATGACTTCGAACACTTGTATATGATTTTATTACTTCTGAAATGTAAATGAAGTTTGGGCATGCCATGGAGGTATGCAATTTGCTTGGATAAATATCACAATTGTTGCTAGTCTGGTTTAAAAGATCATGACTTACGGAATTTCAAAACCGAATGAAGAGTTTTTTTATCATAACATGGCACATGTTCCTTACAATAATGTGTTGAATTACAATATTCATCTGGAAAATGCTAGTTGCTTTACGTCGCACCGACACAGATAGGTCTCATGGCGACGATGGGACAGGAAAGGGTTAGGAGTGGGAAGGAATCGGCCGTGGCCTTCATTAAGGTACAGCCCCAGCATTCGCTTGGTGTGAAAATGGTAAACCACGGAAAACCATCTTCAGGGCTGCCGACAGTGAAGTTCGAACCTACTATCTTCCGAATACTGGATACTGGCAGCACTTAAGCGACTGCAGCTATCGAGCTCGGTCATCTGGAAAATGATTCGCGTGTCAATTTCTAAAAATAAAAAAAAATTAAAAACTTAAACTTGTGTTTATATGAAATTACACCCCATACAAATTATTTTGAAATGAAAATAATTTTTAACCAATCTCTTTGTCAGTGATATCCCAGTCATACATGGTTATCCAGAATCTTTGAATTTCCCCTTCATTCGATATGTATCCTTCCATTTATTCAAATCCTCCATTTTCCTTATATTAATTGGAGGATTACGTTTGAACGCTCTTCTTTATGGCATCACAGTGGCACTGGAAGTACTGTTAAAAAGCCTGCGGTTGTACGATACAAGACCATCAATGTACTGGCTAGTATTATACCAAATGGTCCTTAGAATGCATAAAATTGTTATAATGTGATGCCTGAAATATTACTTTCTTATCACGAAGCACCCCGTTTCCATGCGATTCAATGAGCAGGACCGACTTCGTGAACAATGGAGGCCACCAGGATTTGTAGTCAACAATAATTTTATTGAGAAATATCGAAAATCAATTATTTACAGAGTTTCAAAATCAGATCAAAAGTTCCCAGTGTCCACACTTCCATTTTATTCATCAGAATTACGGGATTACAACATAGAATGACGCATCGATGTTGCAACTATCATTTTCTCTCATAACATGACAATGAGAAAATGAGTGACTTAAGAGGTTTTTTTAAATAACCAATACAATTAGTTATCAGACACAAATATGTCATTGAAAATAAAGAGACAGATGGAGTCACCATAAAATAGGAAAACCGGGCGTGTTGGCCGTGCGATTAGGGACGAACAGCTGTGAACTTGCATCCGGGAGATAGTGGGTTCGAATCCCACTGTCGGCAGCCCTGAAGATGGTTTTCAGTGATTTCCCATTTTCACACCAGGTATATGCTGGGGCTGTACCTTAATTAAGGCCACGGCCGCTTCCTTCCAACTTATATGCCTTTCCTATCCCATCGTCTCCATAAGACCTATCTGTGTCGGTGCGAGGTAAAAGCCACTAGCATAAAATTGAAAGAAGAAACAGGAATAAAATTGCAGATAGATTTTGTATCGATTCCAGACGGAATGAAACGGTTTGTTTAGATCAGGGCCTCTCAAACGCCCAAAATCTCACGCGTGCAAACTGAGGTGCAGAGGTCCTGTGCACAGTGTATCGGTCCCACTCGGCTCGGACCAGTCCGTCGTTTCGGAGCGACTCGGCTCAACTCGGCTCAGATTTGGAGCGCTACGGAACAAGTGAGGAAGAGGGAGACAGCCGGAGCGAGCGAGACAGGCGTGGGGAAAGAGACAGCGCTATTTTTTAAAATCGAAGAGTGGCGGTCTGCACTCTGGTCAACCAAATTAAGTCGTCTTTTTGCACCGTGCACTGCACAATGCACTGGTGTATGCACCCTGAGAGGCCCTGGTTTAGATAAACGAAACCTTCCCATAAATTTTCTGTGACTAAGTTCTTCAAAAGGACCGCCCCTTCCCTCAATTAAAATTTTCTGCTCATTTCCATTATGTTCCCGATACTCAAGATACAGCAGTTCATCCTCAAAATCCTCTTCAAATCTGACAGCCATTTTACGTTCACTGCTAATCACTGTTTAAGTTTGGTAACTGCTCGAACTTGACTGTTTAATTTTAACCGACAATAATCAGCGATTTAAATAGTCCGACTCGTTGGCTGAATGGTCAGCGTACTGGCCTTCGGTTTAGAGGGTCCCGGTTTCGATTCCCGGCCGGCTCGGGGGTTTTAATCGCTTCTGATTAATTCTTCCGGCTCGGGGACTGGGTGTTAGCGTCCGTCCCAACACTCTCCTCTTCATATTCACGCAACACACTACAGTACCAACCGCCACAGGAACACACAATACTGATTACATCCCTCCATATAGGGTTGGCGTCAGGAAGGGCATCCGGCCGTAAAACAGGGCCAAATCCACATGTTCGACGCAGTTCATTCAAGCAAGGTTTAGGAAGAATCTTAAATGCTATTTACGATAAACAGGCTTAGTGCACTTGGCCAAAAGCATCACAAATAGACATGCTTTTAGAGTGAAAAGTAACTACTGCTTAAAGCAGGCTCCTCCCTTAGAGGAGTGGAAGATAAAGGATTTCATTACTCGAAAGAACGGCACTGAGTAGGAAAGAGTGGTTAACTCATGTCCGGTTCCATAGCTAAATGGTTAGCGTGCTGGCGTTTGGTTCAGGGGGGGGGGGGGTTCGATTCCCGACCGGGTCGGGGAGTTTAACCTTAATTGGTTACTTCCACTGCCCCGGGGACTGGGTTTGTGTGTGCGTGTGTGTGTGTGTGTGTGTGTGCATGTGTGTGAGTGTGTTGTCATTAAAACTGGAAATACAAGGAAAACAAGGAAAGAATTAGAAAACTAAGAAAATGTATCGGTAAGAAAGTCTAAAAATATATTATAAAAACATTCTTTAGCCAGCCTCCTTTGTCCTTAGGAATTAACCTGTTAGATTAAAGTGGGAGCTGGATGACTGCACCTCAGAGCAATGTGTATCTCCAGAAATGGACATCTCATTTCTAAATATTTTGAGTTCCTGGCGGGGAATCAAACCTACGTTAACTTTTGTCTCAGGCATACGATATTTTTACAGGGAACTAGTACATATTTAGGGAAACATTTTCTGAAATTTTCATCAAAATATCAATCTCTGTTTTGAAGTTATTAATTTTTTCATTATAATAATGGAAAGAAAATACCTATTTTTAATACTTGAGGATATATGGACAGTGCAATTTGGGGATTACATGAATAATTTTTGTTATCGAGAAACACAGATGTCTGTGGAATATTTATAACTGAAATAGAGCAACAGAATATTTTTCCACAAAAAAATCTCCCGTTTTATAGCTCGCAATAGAACCACAGAAAGTAGTCATAAAACAAACATTCCTTGACCTTGGCTGGATAGGAGGACCCAATACCCCACTACAACGTAACACAAACGATCTCGGTAGCTTGAGTGTGAATACCCCACTACAACGTTACGCAGTAATGATCTCGATAGGTTAAAGGGTCTCCTGTCCAACCAAGGTCAAGGAATGTTTGTTTTATGACCACTTACTGTTGCGAGCTATAAAATGGAAGAATGTTTTAAATGGAAACGTATTTTGTTGCTCTATTACAATTATAAATATTCTACAGGTATCTGTGTTTCCCCATAATAAAAAGTATTAAGGTAATCCCCATATTGTACTGACCAGATCTCCTCAAGTATTAAAAACCAGCTGTTTTCTTTCCAACTGTTATAAAGAAAACAAAAATAGTAACTTCAAACCAAAAAGTGATATTTTAATGAAAATTTCTGCAAATGTGTTATTCTAAATATGTACTAGTTCCCTGTACAAAATCGTACACCTGAGACCAAACGTTTAAGGACACTTGCATATTTCATGCACATTATTCCTGTCCCTAAACTTGTGGTATTACCTGCATGTGTTCTAAAACAGGAAGTTTATAAAACATAGTTTGTTCAAATAATTTAAATACTCCTACCACTCCCTCTGTTTGCCATTTTATTCTGTGCCTTTCCGGCGGTACAATGTCAGCACATACGACACATTCTAGGAACGTCTCTCTTCCCCGTGCACAGCTGTAAATTTTAGGCGGTACCACTAGTGACCCCCACATCACCGTAAATGCTTCTATTTTAGTTGCCGGGTTGAGTGGGTCAGACTTTCTGAGCCCAAGTTGGCAGGTTTGATCCTGGCTCAGTCCGGTGGTGTTTGAAGATGCTCAAATACGTCAGTTCCGCGTCGGTAGATTTATTGGCACGTTAAAGAACTCCTGCGGGACAAAATTCCGACACCTCGGCGTCTCCGAAAACTGTAAATTGATGATTAATAGTATCTATCTACATCACCTAATAATAGCTCTAAATTATATTTGTTCTCATTCACACTAACATTCATACAAGTTGACATGAAATGGCGTATGGCTTTTAGTGCCGGGAGTGTCCGAGGACATGTTCAGCTCTCCAGGCAGGTCTTTTGATTTGACGCCCATTACGTATACAGACAGGGAGAGTGTTTCATAGCTTTGCCCCAGACACCTGGAATGAGTGGTTGTATACAGATAAGTGATTAACAGGTATTATAAGGGTAGAAGTCGATCTGGTATTATGTCCATGGATAGATGAGAGGAAATTAAAATGTGATAATAGGTATTCATGTGTAGATTCGTTCAGAAGTCGAAATTTTTTTGCCGCAGTATGTAGGTTTCTTAGATTACGGATTTTCAGCCAGGAATAAGGGGAAATATGTATCCAAAAGTTAAAAGAAAACACAAATCGTATGCAGGAGTTCATTGCCCTTTGAAGTTTCATTGTTTGTTGTACAGTTGCATCGATTAGTACATCACAGTAATAAGCGATTTGATGATGATGATGATGATGATGATGATGATGATGATGATGATTGTTGTTTAAAGGGGCCTAACATCGAGGTCATCGGCCCCTATAAGCGATTTGAAAAATGAGAATGGATTGTTTCATTTTTAGGGGGTGAAGAGATGCATATATATTTCTGCAGACCTTGTTATGTTGTCATTCCAGTTTAATATGTCTCATGGTTCTCATCTTGAGATTTTGTCTTACTATTCTCTCTTATATTTTTGCTACGTATTGAAAGACATGTACATTGAATTTCGCGAAGTCACAGAGATTGACGTGAAACGCGAGGTATTATCAATTACATCATCTGCTGTAGGACCTGATGAAATACCCATACTCATAATACAACACATCATTGACATTATTCTTCCTGCCATTACTCATATATACAACACGTGCCTCACAAGTGGCCTCTTTCCAAAAATGTGGAAAAATGCCATTATAAATCCTGTTCCCAAAACTTCCTCACCTGTACTTATAACAGATTATCGACCTGTTTGCATACTTTCATCCCTCTCCAAGCCTCTTGAACGCATAGTACACGTGCAATTAACCGACTATTTAAATAAATACAAACTACTTGACCCTTTACAATCGGGTTTCAAAAAGGGACACAGTACGGCCACTGCCCTGCTGAAAGTTACAGACGACATGAGACGCGCTATGGACGAAAGGCAGGTGACGTTACTTACACTTGTTGATTTTAGCAGCGCTTTTGACACAGTAAATATAGACGTACTGGTTGCTAAATTGAAATCGCTTCACCTTGGACAGACAGCCCTAGAATTCTTTCTCTCATATCTTACGGAACGAAAACAACGCGTAATTATTCAGAATAGGTCATCCGAATGGGTAATGAAATTTTCAGGAGTACCACAAGGCTCTGTACTTGGACCACTTCTCTTTGTTATCTATATTAACGATATATCGACACGGCTAAGACACTGTAAATACCACTTGTATGCTGACGATATGCAGATCTATTACCATTCCAAAATTTCAGACATCAATCAAGCAATAGGTTATATGAACTCTGACTTAAATAATATCTGTGCATACGCTCATGAAAACTGTATTTTAATTAATCCATCAAAATCTAAAGCTATTATTGTTGGGCAGACGAAACAAATCAGTGCGGCAAAAAACAAAAACATTCCTCCACTAACTTTATCTGGTAAAATTATTCCGTACGAAAACTCGGTAAGAAATCTTGGTGTAATTATAAACGAGAATCTTAACTGGGGAGAGCACATTACAAATATCTGTAGAAAATTGTACGCGTCCCTTCACCCACTAAAATATCATCAAAATATGCTGCCACTAAACATGAGAATTAGGCTTATAAATACTCTTATCCTCCCTATATTTTCCTACTGTGACGTAGTACTAATTGATGCCACGAGAGAACAACTAAACCGATTACAACGTGCTATGAATTCGTGTATTAGATTTATCTTTTCCTTACGCTATGATGTTCATGTTACCCCTTATTATCGACAACTTTCCCTTCTAAAATTTGAACAATATAGAAACCTCCACGTGGCAGTATTAATCTTTCGAGTATTAAAAGAGAATATCCCATACTACTTATCTTCACAACTCAATTTCCTATCCTCTTTCCACCAGCATAACACACGCTCTGGCAGTACACTTGCTATCCCTCTCAGCAGGTCAGCAGCATTCAGCCGTTCCTTTGTTGCAAATGGAGCTAGAATATGGAATTCTCTCCCCCACAACATTAGAGCCATACAATCCTTAAATTCCTTCAAGTTGTCTTGCCGTGAGCATCTCCTCGATGTGTGCCGCCAGGCTGAATGAATCTGGCAGAGTGAATGTGTGTATGAATGTACGTTTACTGTGCTTAGGGTATTTAGTGTCAATCAACTTTTAATTTGTAACGATAGTTTAAGACATGACTAAGAATATTTATAGAGTTTATGTTATTTTGTTTCATATTTTTTTTCTAGTTTGTAATGGTAGTTTTAAGATAATATTATGAATATTGCTCTCAGATGTACTATGTTAATGAAGTGTGGTTAAGTGTAAGAGAGGACCATGAGTCCTAACTTCGCCACTACAAATAAAGGCAAATATATAATATATATATACATTAAAATATAATTGATAAATATGTGATAACAACACAATAACCTTTTCGCTGCCATAATTGGTATTATTTTCAACACCACACCATTTACGATAATAATAATAATAATAATAATAATAATAATAATAATAATAATAATAATAATAATTTAGTGGACACATCGTGGTGCCGGAAATTCATCCCACAAGAGTTCACTCAAGTACCAAGTATTTTATTTGACTCCCATAGGCGACCTGCATGTCTGGATGTGGGATGATGATGATGAATGATGATGATGATGATGATGAGGTAGAGAGAGGGTGAAAATCAGTGTCGGCACGTACCCTACTCCAGTCGAATAACATCAAGGGGTCTGCTCACTGCTTTACTTCACCATCCGTCGGACGAATGACCATCAACCGCATCATATGCCCTCACTCCATAAGAGCAATGCGGAGATATTTGGAACTGAATTGAGGCTTTTGGCACGCAATCTAGTGATTAGAAAATGTATACCACCACCACTCCTACTCTGTCGGCCGACATTCTGATGGTGATTTTTTTTCGACCAACTGAACTCGATTACCCTGATTAGCCGGTTTCAGACCATATACACTTGATGCCTTCGTGAACATGGCCACCAGGTGGGCTAGAGTAAAATATAATATTACTAGATGACATACGCGTGCCATCTGTTGTTGTCAGATTATTGTTAAACACTTACTTCAGTTGTCACTCTAACAAACTGGCAAGTTCAACAGCTGTATATAGTCCCTCAAACCATGTTCAGAATGCTGTCAGGAGGACCGACTTACACCCGCCAGTCCGTCTTTCAGAAGATAAACACCCGTACGACGGTCGGGAAGAGAAACGTACAGAAGGTACTTCCATGCTAAAGTTGATGTCATTGGAAGAATTTAGGGATCTATACAATACATTCTTGTGTATAGAAATTGTTTTCTGGTCTGCTTTATTACGAGGTCTCTTGTAATGGATGTAGCCTAACCATAATTACATGGATGTACTTCTGGGTAAGTTACCCAGGACTTGGGATAAGGTTTATGCAAGGACTTGCCTCTAGTGAATAGGGAAAACATCGAAGAAAGCTCATAATCAGAATTTCTTCTCCATCTGTGAAAAGCGGGATTCTAAATGAGCAGCACAATTTCCCAGCCATACTTTGGAGAGTGCGCAATTTCCCAGCAATATTGCGGAGAGTGAGTGGCATAGTTGTCAGAAAGAAAGATGAGGAATCTGCTAATGAAGTTTATCCTCACATAGATTTAAAAGAGACAAACATGCTACAGTATAGCATCACTTATCCGAAACAATTCGGGACTGGAAGTGTTCGGATAAATTATTTTTTGGACATTCGATCATTTACGAAATGTTTTATGTTAAACAAAAAACCGTATAATTTTTTATCACGCGTCTTACAAATAACCTTACATAAAGTAGGGCCTAGACATACAGTTTAATAATAATGTATTTGCTTTACGTCCCACTAACTACTTTTACGGTCTCCGGAGACGCCGAGGTGCTGGAATTTAGTCCCGCAGAAGTTCTTTTACGTGCCAGTAAATCTACCGACCCAAGGCTGTCGTATTTGAGCACCTTCAAATACCACCGTATTTGAGCACCTTCAAATACCACCGGATGGAGCCAGGATCGAACCTGCCAAGTTGGGGTTAGAAGACCAGCGCCTTAACCGTCTGAGCCACTCAGCCCGGTATACAGTTTACATATGAAGTCTAAAATTTTATTTTGCATCAGAACTGAGACTCATTTTTTCTTTTCTTTTTTGTTTTTTGCCGCTTAATCTGGCAAACGTTTCACAGACAGCAAAAGAACGGCATCACATTCTTCTTCTTGTTAAAAGCACTTCATAGCCGTCTCAAGGCAGTGGAGAGCTTCTTCAGTATCAAGTACACTCACCAATTTTGTAATGGCATCTCTGTTGTTTTTAATGTCCGATATTGTTGTATTTCCATTTCCACATTCCCGAGCTAAACTTGACCCACTAGCACCATTCTTCAACTGCTTTATTATTTTAACTTTATCGGAAACACTGAGAACAACGCATTTACATTCAGTCCCCATTATGAACGACATAACTAGCGGAACTTTGAACTTGAGTTGAATTTACAGACTGTTAACCGACGTTTCGGTTGGTCGATATTCGGCTAATTGATGCTCTATTGTAATGCCAAAGAAACACGAACCAAAATATCTGCATAAAAGTCGATGTATTCAGATGAATATGACTATTCTGTTAAAGCCGCTCCTTGGCTAAATATTCAGCAGAGAGGCCTTCGGCCCAGAGGATCCCGCGTTCGGAAATTTTAGCCAAGTTTACTTAATTCTTATGGCTCGCCACAGAAACAAGCAATAGGGAATTCATCCATCTACGTAGAATTGGTGTCCGGACGGTCATCCAACCGTAAAATGTGACTTCATCTACATGTATTGCTGACCCGAAGTAAATGGGGAAAGGCAAAGAATAGGAATAAGATGCCTATTCTCTCAGAGATGTATACATATAAAATACTGTTAGTCTCGATGTTTTTCTGTGGCTGTAATAATGGGATAAAATCTCCTGCATAAAAGGTTTTACATGGAGGTGTTCCCTCAAAGCCAATCGACACGACTATTTCCTGGTAGTTGAATTTACGTTCTATACTCTCGACTGAGTGTAAGGTAACTTTGAAGCCATATGTGGTGACATTTTTTCTCTGACGCTTTGAGCTGTCTTCGTCCGAAAATTTGTGCAACCAAGTCTTATAAATAAAGTTGTAGGGAGTCTGCTGTCTGTAATTTCGTTTGTTTTGCCAATTTTTCAGATATTTATCCGTTTTAGGTCAACTCAAGACCGAATCGGTGGTTTTTACTTTTCGTGTCTGTTTGTCTATTTGTTTGTTTGTTGGTTTGTTTGTTTGTTTGTTCCACCATCACGGCAAAACGGCTGGATAGATTTCAACCAAACTTTATTTTGGAGTATACTCATCCCGAGGAAGGTTTCTATATGCATTTCATTTTAAAATCTTTCATTAGACGGGTTTGATAGGAAAACCAGAACGGTTTTCCTCCATTTCCTCTTATACTATTGATTTCCTGTCAACTCCGTGGACCGTATGTGAAACGTCTCTTCATTATAAACAACTTTCGTTATGTTCATAATTTACCTTACTATTCAAATGACGGAGAAATTTACTATTTTCTGCGGGTATCATCGTCTGCGTGTGTGACCGACAGACCGACAACGAACCTACAGGTTACCATGGCAACGTCTCTGACTGCTTGCCAGTAGGGAAGTAACGTATTGCCATTTTCCTCATCATACCTTTAAATTCATGGTTGCTTCTTGGGTAGAAGGCAAGAGAGGGCGTCAATAGGCCATTCTGCGGGATAATGGCGGAATATCATTGGAGTTTATAACCGTCCTCGAATAGCTTAAGTAATAACACCATTATTCATCTTATCTGTTGACCTAAGAATGCCTGCGCCTAAATTTCTCCTCTATTACCTCTTTCTTATATCCATAACTCACACCAGCATAATTTATTGAGGGGCATTTGATTTTCCAATACATTCACTTGGTATTTACATATTTGTCGTCATCCGGCTGTCCTCAGTTTTAATCCATTTTCTATTAATTTCAACTTTCTGTACTAAATTATTTTCTTCCTTAATTACACCGTATGTATGCGAGTGCTAATCCCGAAAGATTGACACTCTTTCCTTTGAGGAAATATTCTAAGCTATGCAAATGTATTACTTTCGGCCCCGGAAAATATCGAAACATGGTTGCAATTTTAACGACGGTGCACACCTTCTTTTCGGGATAATTGGTGGCTAATCTGTAAGTCTTATCAAAAATCAGAAAGCACAATCGCGTTTCATTTTGGAGAGATCTACAACTTTGGTCCTATGACTTTTTATCGTATTTCTATTCCTTATACGTTAAATAGAGCTGTATTTCTCGATTTCAAGTTAATTTTGTACTTTCACACGTATATGTTAACATTAATTTGACACACTTATAGGCAAGATAGAATCATAACATTCGGCACGCACATTGGCATGACCAGTGGCAATGTGATAGCCAAATTTTATGATTCTATCTGTCACATGAGTATCACAAATATAAAGTAGTATGCGAAAACTGTACAAAATTTCACACCCAAATATTCTAACTCAATCTAACCCATAAATATAGGGGATACGAGAAGATGTCATGGGACCAACCATGTAGAACACTGAAAGAGGCGTCTGATGGTGAGGTCCGTTTGCAGATATGTCGCGGAGTTTCAAAGCAGTAACTCTCGAAATAAAGGTCTGCACTTCTAGAGTGTGTCTGTACATTGACTATTTTGGCGACATTTCTGTACAGTTAACCATTTCAGGTGTAATAATGACCATCTCCATATTTTTAACTTTGGTGTCTGTTTTTCTGTTTGTCTGTTTGTCTATAACTTGGAAACTACTGGATATATTTCCACCAAAATTCATAGTTAGAATCCACCTGTCCTTGGGTAGGTTTCAGGGCAAATATTGTTTCTAAATCCAGGAAATGACTGGGGGGTTTAAACGAAACCGAAACCGTGATTTTGCACTCCCACAAAATATACACAACCAAACTTAATAGAAATCTACCTGCCATAATGGAAATTAATTTTTAAACCTTTTTTCTCATGTGCATCATTTCGGTAAGATGATTTATAAGGGAGATATCATTAACCGGACTTAACTTAAGAACGGGCGCGTGTTGAGCGTATTTCTTACAACTTGAAAACTATTGAAGATATTTGAACCAAACTTTATATTTAGCATCCACCTTTCGAAAGGTAGATTTTAAAGTTCAATAACATTACTTGTTCCTGGAATGGACTGGCGGTTTGTAGGGAACCGAAATGGTGAATTTACTCTTCCACAATATATACAGTACATGACCAACCTGACTGGAAATCGACCAAATTTGTTGGAAATCCATTTCTAAAACTTTTTTTCATGTGTATTTTTTCGACAGAAAGATTAATAAGGGAGATATCATGAATGGTCGGTTTTGCAGGGTAAGTCCAGCAGACATAGACCAAAAGGTGATGTACGTGGAGCAGATTCCTTATCTATCTATATAAGTAAAATCCTAACGACTGTGTGCCTGAACATTGACTATTTTGGCGAAATGTTTGCACAGCTACGCGTTTAAGGGGTAATAATAACAACCATCTGCAATTATAATGAAAACTTCCCAACTCGATTGTGAATGGCAGTAGGCAAGTGAGCCTGGCGTAACAAGCACTTTACATTGGAAGCACCGTATTGGGAACCTCCCTATGCTGTTTCTCGGATAACGCTAAGAGACATGCCATTTTAAAACAAATTTACTGTATATACAGTATTTACTTCGATATTCGAATACAATGTAGAATACCGTAGCGAAGCACGGGTACATTTGCCAGTAGTGTCATATAACAAAATGTGTGACGCATTGTTACCTAGCAACAGTACTTGAGAAGCTCATACCATGGATCTGTGTTAAGAGAGCTGCGCAGGCTATGGATCTGTATGTCGCCATCCATCAATAATTCGCATTACAATCTGCTCAGTCGGCCTAGTTCTAAAACCACGTATCTGACAATGCTCTACCTATCCGTTATTTTCCTTAAGACTGGTCACGCTTCCCAGCCACATATGGATATGCAGTACATCATTATGTCCATTTTCCTATGCTGATGTGTAAAGGAAAATAAACCTTACCTGTACCGTACTGTAGGAATAGGCCTATATGTTTGCATGACATATTTACGAACTCCTATGGTAGAATGTATTTAAGGCTCATTTTCTTTTTTCACATAAGCATAAGAAAGTGAATCCAACGAAGATTATTCTGATGGCCTGCATATCCATACATGACTGGCAGGCCGTGACCAGTCGAAGGAAAATAATATATAGGAAAAGCATTGTCAGATACGTGGTACTGGAACTAAGCCATCGATATATTTATAAGCATTTGATTCTCCCAAACGAAAATTTAAAAAGTATATTTTGACATATATTTGTAGAAATCACCGAAAAGAAGAAAACAACATCTTCCTTGACGTGCTACCACGCCGGAGTTAGAAGCTATATTAACTGTTAGCGGCATGGCATGGAGAATTTAGTTGGCGATAATATTACATCACTGAATGGTGTCATAGGGTGGTCAAATCTTACACCGGTTCTTGCAGTTTACGATGAGATACTGAACATTGTCGTCGCATGTGTTGTCTAAAAATTATTTCGGTTTCTAAGTTTTTTCTTACAATAAGCTTTACGTCGCACCGACACAGATAGCCTACGTCTTATGGCGACGATGGGATAGGAAAGGCCTAGGAGTGCGAAGGAAGTGGCCGTGGCCTTAATTAAGGTACAGACCCAGCATTCGCCTGGTGTGAAAATGGGAAACCACGGAAAACCATCTTCAGGGCTGCCGACAGTGGGGCTCGAAGCCACTATCTCCCGGATGCAAGCTCACAGCTGCGCGCCCCTAACCGCACGGCCAACTCGCCCGGTGTTTCTAAGCTTTAATGTTTTTGTAACTCTCAGAGGCCCAAGTACAGATCCGAAACTACAGACACATTCTACATAAAAAGAATAAACATATATGCACACACTTAGCTATGACTAATTTTACCATCACGAGTACCAATTGATGAGCCACAATTCTCAAATCTTCGTAACGAAGATAGAGCATGCAGTTCTCGGCATAACTGCAAGGTACAACCATTTTATTCCATCTTCTTACCTCTGAGCACTACTCATTCTTCAGATATAGTATTATACTGTTATTATATCTCAGTGTTTATGGACGTGTCTTTCTCTCAAACTAGTAGAGCATCAAAACTCATCCAAGACACGTCCAAGTATTTGATAGCCACATGAGTGAAGCTGTGCATGTTGATAGTCTATTCTAAATATTTATTATTCTGTCGACTGGCTCGTTAGTTCATAATGTTATCAAAATAATATTTGTCGCCTGAAACAAATATTACCTATGCCATGCATGCAAAAGTTTGAAATCTTCCAATAACGTTTTCTTACACTCAACGAGAAATCAGCACGAGCCTCGCCGCATTGAATGTAGCAGAAACAGAATACTGTATATTCGAGACAAAAAGCATGGTTTTGCAGATGCAAAGAAAATTCGACTCCAATTGAGAAGAAGAGCTTTTGACAACTGGAGCAAGAAAGAGCATAAAAGCAAAGGTGTAGTCCTATTTAAACAGTATACTCCAGCGAATACATGGATTCGTGATCATAAAGGATTGGCTTGCAGCCTCTGTCGGCGTTGCCACAGAGTGTTCGAAACTCTTTCACATGTCCTAGGAGCCTGTCCACATGGTGAGTTATTACGCACTTTGCGCCATAATGTAGCCAGATTAATGATAGCTAACGCTTTGAGAGGACAAGGTTATACTGTCAATGAAGAAGTGCACGGTCTCTCCAATAGAGGAAGCAAACGACGCATTGACATTATTGCTTTTAAGCCATCCTGTTCTGAAGTTTTCATCATTGATTCAACAATTAGATTTTTGAAGAACGGAAACCAGCCAGAAGAGGTCGATGCGGAAAAAAGAAAAATGTATGGAGAAACGGAGACTTATATAAGCAAAAGTATAATTTCTCATTCATCTCTGTAATCGGCTTGATGTGCGGTCCTCGAGGAACCATACTTAAATTTTTTGTCAACTTCTGCAATACATTTGGGCTGAATCTATAAAATCGCCACTATCACATTCAACAAGTCCATCATGATCTTCAAGAACCATGCTTGCGGACCTCAAATAAATGATTGACGTGCCTCAGTATTTTACCTACACTTAACCTCACACGATCTCATTATCTACTGTATCTATATCCATTATTGTTGCTAAGGTACTCTTTTCCTTGTATAATAAAATAAAATAATTTATTTTCCAATTCCTTCACTTAGCTGTAATTGTAGTAAAAGCAAAGTAATGTTATGCTCTGTTCAGGCCATGAAGGCCCTTGGAGGAGTGAAAAGTAAAGTATTTCACTATCGTTAACCTCGGCACTATGTGTGATATAGTGGTTACCTTTACGCCCAGTCGCCTTTATCGTCAGGAATTAACCTGGTACCTAGTCATTTATGGTGCTGGTTGAATGAACCTCAGGGTCATGCACTGCTCCAGAAGTTGAAATCTTGTTAACATGGATTTAACCGGGTGAGTTGGCCGTGCGGTTAGGGGCACGCAGCTATGAGCTTGCATACGGGAGATAGCGGGTTCGAACACCACTGTCACCAGCCCTGAAGATGGTTTTACGTGGTTTCCCATTTTCACACCAGGTAAATGCCGGGGCTGTACCTTAATTAAGGCCATGGCCGCTTTCTTCCCACACCTAGGACTTTCCTATCCCATCGTCGCCGTAAGACCTATCTGTGTCGGTGAGACGTAAAGTAAAAAAAAACAAAACACGGATTCCGTCGCTGTTACAGCAAAACTTCGTATCTCCCATAATCTGCCTATCCATTTTTCTTCTTAACACTGGTCATGTCTCCCAGCCACATATGGATATGCAGGACATCTTCCAATTTTCCTCTTTTTTTTTTTTTTTTTTTTTTTTTTTGCTAACGGCTTTACGTCGCACCGACACAGATAGGTCTTATGACGACGATGGGATAGGAAAGCCTAGGAGTTGGAAGGAAGCGGCCGTGGCCTTAATTAAGGTACAGCCCCAGCATTTGCCTGGTGTGAAAATGGGAAACCACGGAAAACCATCTTCAGGGCTGCCGATAGTGGAATTCGAACCTACTATCTCCCGGATGCAAGCTCACAGCTGCGCAACCCTAACGGCACGGCCATCTCGCTCGGTGTCAGAGGGAAATTGACCGGGCCAACTCGGGGAAATTGACCGGGCCAACTCGCCCGGTCAATTTCCCTCTGACACCGAGCGAGATGGCCGTGCCGTTAGGGTTGCGCAGCTGTGAGCTTGCATTCGGGGGATAGTGGGCTCGAATTCTACCATTGGCATCCCTGATGTTGGTTTTCCGTGGTTTTACACCAAGCAAATGTTGGGACTGTACCTTACTTAAGGCTGAGGCCGCTACCTTCCCGATCCTAGCCCTTTCCCATCCTTCCATCACCGTGAAAAGATTCTGAAAGGATAAGAAGCCAAAAGCCGTCAAGCCAACCAAATCATAATGCACGCTGAATGGTTAATAATAATGATAATAATAACAATAAAAAGACGTTTACACTATTGTCATTCTGAGAGACTTCCGAACGGCCGAACTTTGATCGTGGCTCTGCATAATATGGAACCCGACCTAAATTGAGTTGCTAGCCGTGCATCAGACGAACGAAGCAAACCAGCTGGAAGCGGAAAGGGAGAAGAAGTCTGGAGACAAAGGGCTGTGTAGTGTGCGCGCACAGCCTAATATTGTTTTATGGCCTGTACGATGGCGGGGAAACCTGAGCCACTCGGCCGAGCTGCGCTGCTCGCGAGGAATGCGTAGCGTCAGCAGCACCCAGCAGCCTAATGGGGCGTAGACTGCCCCTTTCACGGTGGTCCACAACTGACCAGGGATTGCGTAGTCATTGCGTGAGCATTTCACCAAATCCCTTCACTATTGCGTTGTCGGTCAATTATTATTATTATTATTATTATTATTATTATTATTATTATTATTATTATTATTATTATTATGTCTTTATTTCAATGGCGTGACTTAGGCTATGAAGCCTGCTATTCTGTCAAACCATCTCTTACATTGTACATCATCATCATCATCATCATCATCATCATCTGTTTACCCTCCAGGTTCGGTTTTTCCCTCGGACTTAGCGAGGGATCCCACCTCTACCGCCTCAAGGGCAGTGTCCTGGAGCTTCAGACTCTTGGTCGAGGGATACAACTGGGAGGATGACGAGTACCTCGCCCAGGCGGCCTCACCTGCTATGGTGAACAGGAGCCTTGTAGGGGGATGGGGAGATTGGAAGGGATAGGCAAGGATGAGGGAAGGAAGCGACCATGGCCTTAAGTTAGGTACCATCCCGGCATTCGCCTGGAGGTGAAGTAGGAAACCACGGAAAACCACTTCGAGGATGGCTGAGGTGGGAATCGAACCCACCTCTACTCAGTTGACCTCCCGAGGCTGAGTGGACCCCGTTCCAGCCCTCGTACCACTTTTCAAATTTCGTGGCAGAGCCGGGAATCGAACCCGGACCTCCGGGGGTGGCAGCTAATCACGCTAACCACTACACCACAGAGGCGGCTTTACATTGTACTATTATTAAACTGTACACATTTTTTTAAATGCTATTTGCTCGGGGCGTCGACCTCGAACGATCTTTTGCCCCTACTGGCACCATGTTATGAACCTGCGTGTTATTATAATTTCGGAAGTGTAATGTATTGAATGTGAGAAAAGGAACGTTAAGTACGACGCAACACCCAGTCCCCAGGCCAGGGATATTAATCAGTTACAATTAAAAAACCCTGACCCGGCCGGGAATCGAACCCGGTGCCGCCAGGTGACACGCAGACGCGTAGCCCTCTGCACCGCGGGGCCGGACAAAAAACTGTACACGTATTTATACACGTAAAAACAAATTAAAGGAAAGAAAAAACATATATAAAATAACCCAGAATGAAAAAAAGTTGTCCTAGCACGAAACTTTGTGACACACGGAATGAAATAACAAAACAGAAAAAATCAGAATTTTTTATACTCAATTTAATCCGTCCAAGTACAGCTACCAACATTTCTTTTTAAATACCGGTTCAGATCGGGTGTCCCATGGATCAATGGGCAACGAATTCCACGTTCGAATTTTACTGACAACAAAATAACTACTGTAGAGGATGGATCTGTGATTTACTATTTTGAGGATTAGGTTAGTCGCAGCTCTGGTCAGGATGTCATGAATGGTTGAGAGCAACTGGAAAGAATCTGTTAGACTCAGGACTTGTTCAGTTGGTTTTTGAGGAAGTGTAAACGATAAGAACGGTAGGGGTAGACCTAGTTATGAATAGATTAGAACAGATGTAGGAGGTAGCAGTTACGTTGAAATAAAAAGCTTAGCACAAGGTAGGGTGGCATGGAGGCTCCATCAAATTACTCTATGGACTGATGACTCAAACAAAAAAAGAAAGAGGATGACCACTTGTATACTATTTTGTGGAGTAGAAGCAACGAATGATTGCTCTGATGGACTGCATATCAATATGTGGTTGGAAGGCGTGACTGGTCTGAAGCGAAACAATGGATAGGAAGAGCATTATTGCATTAATGGTTTTGATAGTAATGCTTGTTGTTTTCTGAGACCTAACATCTAGGTCATCGGCCCATTTACGGCTTTGGCACAGCAGTGACGACATCTATTAATTTCCGATAATTATAAAGAAGTACAACCGCCAGTACGTTATCATACAATAGCAATACAAAGTAATTTTCGAATAAGTTTTCGTTACCTTTTTATTTTTTTATTTTTGCAATAGGCTTAACGTCGCACCGATACAGGTAGGTCTTATGGCTACGATGGGCTAGGAAAGACCTAGGAGTGGGAAGGATTCGGCCGTGGCCTTAATTGAGGTACAGCCGCAGCATTTGCCTGGTGTGAAAATGTGAAACCAAGGAAACCATCTTCAGGGTTGCCGACAATGGCGCTCGAACCCACTATCTCCCGGATGCAAGCTCACAGCTGTGCGCCCCTAACCGCACGGCTAACTCGCCCGGCCATTACTATCTAATCTTATATAGGCTATACATATATTGACAATCTCATAGGGGGAAAAATGGTGCCCGTTCAAGCCTCTCTAAGTACAACCCCCCACCCCCACCCTAAGGATGCGCGTATCCCCAGTTGAGAACCACTGTTCTAAACTTCCTCTACTCTACTGCCCCCTCTCCGGATTGCGCTGCGTGTTGCATACTAAAGGGGTAATGGGGAACAGAATAGAACGCACACGCGGTAGTGCATCCAAATACAAAGATACTGAAATGTCTTTTTGTAAAATTTACGTTCTGCTTTTAAGGATTAAAAGAATTAAATAAGACGAGATACCTTTAGTTTGTCTACTCCTTAGTCCCGTTTCTTGATATGAAGTCGGGGCCTATGAATTGAAACTGTCCCGGGAAATGAAACTGAGAAACTGCAGAAAACCATTTTCAAGACAGCCAACGGTAGTGTTTGAATCCAGGCGTCTCCCGAACTTTTAATATGGTAACAGGGGCCAATATAAAATTTTTGTAACAAGTGCACCGTGAACTTTTTGCATTCATGCAATTTAACCACTCGGTTAACGCCTCGTGTCTTCCCATTCACGCAAAATAAATCCACTTTACGCAATAGTTCCAAATATTACCTGGCGATCTGGCCGTGTGGTTAGGGTAGAGCAGCTGTAAGCTTGCATTCGGGAGATAGTGGGTTCGAACCCCTCTGTCGGTAACCCTTAAGATGGTTTTCCGTGGATTCCCGTTTTCACACCGGGCAAATGCTGAGGCTGTATTTGCAGTGTTATTCCGAGGTATTTAAATTTATTCACACTGGTTAATGGTTCTCCATCCAAATATATCGCATCACTTGCTGCATGTCTGCCTCCTTTCCTAAATGTCATAGTCATTCTCTTTACATGAAGGTCATTTGTTTTAGCCTACTCTACGATCCGATGAAATGCCAACTGCAGAGCAGATATTGATCTGCACACTAAAACCATGTCATCTGCATACATATAAATGTTTGTGCCTTCTGTCTTCGTTGCCTGTATGACATCATACAAGGAACCAATTTCACAGAGCATATCAAACAAAGATTAACAGCAGCAGTGATAGCTATTAATGACATCAAATATTTATATAAAATATCCCTTCAGACAGCGTTGAAGTTATTTAGAGTGAAAATAGCACCTGTAATAACCTACGGCATCTCCAGTATCTGGCAGCACCTGTCAGTAAGAACTTAAAGGATGTGGAGAAGATAAAAGCAACATTTTTGAAGAGAGCCCTATGTTTGTCGAAATTCACCTCTTCGAGACTGGTGTATAAGCTAATAGGAAAATGATGTTTTTGGAGGAAATATGGGACAAATTCTCTCTCCCATCAAATCTAGCATACTAAAGTTTATTTCGTGAACATCAGATAAAGAAATCGGAAATCTGGCTGGACTTCTACAGTACGAATGCGATGATGAATGACAAATGGAAGGAAGCCAACTACGAGTTACGGCACGTAACAGCAAGGCTAGCTGTGCATAGCTTTCATTTCAAACTATGCTCCACGACGAAGTATCACTCGCCAAATGAGGGATGCATGTGTGCTTTGTGTGGGAAGCAGTGTGATCGCTATCACGTACTAATGTGTACTGGAAGGAAAATTCCTTTCATTAAGTTCCGCATTGAATGATTTAGTTTATTCTTTGTATATGGCAATTAGCTCCAATAAATATATTATTATTAAATGCTGAGGCTGTACGTTAATTAAGGCCACGGCAGCTTCCTTCCCACTCCTAGTTCCTTCTTACCCCATCGTCACCATAAGACCTGCCTATTTCGGTGCGACGTACAGAATTTTCTTTAAAAGTTCTAAATGCTCGCCGTTACTTATTACTTAAGGCATGTGACAAATTCTCTCCCACACATTTCCGTTTTGAATGAGTAATGTGTAAAGAAGACACACTGCTCTTTCAAGTTAAAAACAGATGTTACATGAGTAAGAAAATTCCGCGTATATGGAATGTTTATAGCCAACTGAAGCATATACAAAGGAAAGTCACACGTTGAAGGAGAGGGTTCTGGCAGGAGCTACGCTACTTATATCAAACTAAGGGATGTTAGGAGATTCCTACTCGACGTGTTCGCGAGAATACGAAAACATCATGGCAGAATGAATAACAATGACTCATTAATGTTATTGTTCCTGAAAGTCAAAACCAAAACCTTGGCGGAGATAGTGAAGTGAGCGATTTTCATAGTTTACCGCACCAAGTTGAACAGCTCTAATCTCTCCATCACGAGAACGTTATTCCTATATATACAACACTCATTTTTGTGTTGCGGGAAGTATATCAACCGCTGGTCAACTCATTATTTCGCGGATAATGGCACAATAGGTTGCACCTATACACATGAAGCTGCCCTCATAAGAACAAGATTTTCGTGGAATTAGGTTGTATATCTTCGAAGGAATATCTTGGCACCAGAATGTTACTCTATATTCAAACAAAGAAGAGAGAAATTTTTATTTGAAAATTGTCTTCCCTGCGAGAATGTCGTAAATCAACATACATGACCGACGTCAATAATGTGAGTGTGTCACCTCGATCGATGTTAACACTGAAGAAGAGCAGGAAGAGATAGAATAATCAACTGAACTGGAAGAACAACGTACGCAAATGGTTGAGAGCGAAAGAAGCTATTCATCAACATCAGGGAGTGTAGTGGAAGAAAAGCAACGTCCAACAGGTAAGGGAAGAGCGTAGCCGGTTTAAGGACTGTATTCGCGTAACGATCTTTTTATAACAATATGTCAGATAATAGGTTTTAAGGCCAGGATGTGCACTCCCAAAGGTTGTTTCCTAAAGGAATATTATGCATGTATTTTGAGGCCATTTGAGTTACAAGAATACACATGTTCCTTTCTTGTTACTATCGTTACAAAACAATGTATATTTCGAGTTTTCATGTCTTTAAAAACACAAAAGTACTACAGAACTCATGATGTTCTAACTATCTAGTGATATGCAACTTTCTTCCAGGGAGTTTGCTGTTTTCTCATTGCAATTCATCTATGACAACATTCACATGCAAATATATTATTTAACTAAGAAGGAGTAAGTGTAAGTTTATTCACAGAAATATTTAAACCCAGACCTCCATTATATATAAAGAAACTACCTGGTTCTTTTTCATTCCTGTAAAGTTGCCAAATGTAATATAAGTACAACTTTCTTTGAGGGCAGGCTTGATATGCCTGTGGATATAGTATAATAAATGATTCATCCCACTCATTTGAAGTCATATTCGTAGATGAAGAAATTAGCCACCTCATTTTAAGGGCCCGGGTTCGAGATTTGTTTAACCGGGAGAGTTGGTCATGCGGTAATGGGCGTGCAGCTGTGAGCTTGCATCCGGAAGATAGTGAGTTCGAGCCCTACTGCCGGCAGCCCTAAAGATGGTTTTCCGTGGTTTCCCATTTTCACACCAGGCAAATGTTGGGGCTGCACCTCAATTAAGTCCACGGTCGCTTCCTTCCCACTCCTAAGCCTTTCCTATCCCATCATCGCCATAAGACCTATCTGTGTCGGTGCGACGTTAAGACAATTGTAAAAAGAAAAGAAAAAGAAACAAAAGGGATTTCTTTTAACTGGATCTGAGGACTACTTCGAGATTCACTCAGCCTACGTGAGAACAATTGAGGAGCCATCTAACGGTGAGATAGTGACCCGTCTAGAAATCCAGAAGAAGGATGAAGGGATTTGTTGTGCTGACCACGCATCACCTCATTATCTGCAGACCTTCGGGCTGAGCAGGTCGCTTGGTTGGCCAATGTCCGCTAATGCGAGCACGTGTCCGTCTGACATTACGGTAGTAAATTCAAAAATATACTATAAAGTAATGCGTATTTAAAATATTGGCTGTTTAACATCACTCTATCACAGATGGATTTTCAGCGACGCTGAAAATGGAAGCTGCAAGGTTTGAGATCGTTGCTGCAGGTCTGTGGTCCGGTATGGAAATTCACAGAAAACCATTCTGGAGGACTGCTGATGGTGAAGGTCAATTCCACCATCTCCCGAATGCAAGTTAACATCCTCACGACCCGTACTGTGTAGCTAATTCATTCGGTAATCTCCAAGAGTGGGTGACAGTTGTGCTAATGAGCTCATGTGCACCAGCTGATAAGATAGGGAAATTGCTTGCCCACGGATGACACATAGCACACTAATTAGGTTACTGACCGAGAGAAGAAGGCAGGATGATAAATGCATAAAAACTATCACGCTAAGATGGTGAGAAATACTAACATGTTTAAAAGATTCAGCTAGGCAAAGTAGGCCTATTACACTCTGTCTTTGCTGGCGAGATGTAGTGTTTGAAGTACACTGTGTCTTCTGGTATCGGGTACAATAAATGTGTTACACAAGAACCTCGTTTATCCGGCCCTCATTAATCCGGATCTCCGGTTTATCCGGATCGAAAATAATTAAAAATATTTTTACTTGTAGAGTATTTCTTTTACGGCGTCGACTCTTCTTGAATGTCTTTTCCGCCAAGGATAGTGAAGGACAGGAATTGGAAGTAATTCGCCCATGGACTATCAAAGGTACCGTCCGGGTGTTCTCCTGGAATAAGGAATGGTAACAGTGGAAAACCATTCCCAGGACGGCCGAGGTGGGATGCGAACCCACGCTCTTCTGAATGCAACGCACTATTAATTCACTGATGTTGAATTCGAAAATGAAACCAGCGCTCCATCAGAAGAAACAATGGCTCATGGAGAGGCAAAAATGCAGCTGGACAAACTGATGGCCTATTTAGAAACCTAGACTGAAAGCAAACCGGCTGAACTGTTGTTAGTGAAACGTCTTCGTGATCGTGCTGCGCGCAAACGCTATACAAATTTAACATACATACATACATACATTGTCATTATAGACTGTTATGCCTTTCAGCGTTCAGTCTGCAAGCCTCTGTGAATTTACTAAACGTCGCCACAATCCTCGATTTGCAACTAGTGTTGTGGCCTCATTTAGTTCTATACCTCTTATCTTTAAATCGTTAGAAACCGAGTCTAACCATCGTCGTCTTGGTCTCCCTCTACTTCTCTTACCCTCCATAACAAGAGTCCATTATTCTCCTAGGTAACCTATCCTCCTCCATTCGCCTCACATGACCCCACCACCGAAGCCGGTTTATGCGTACAGCTCCATCCATCAAGTTCATTCCTAAATTAGCCTTTATCTCCTCATTCCGAGTACCATCCTGCCATTGTTCCCACCTGTTTGTACCAGCAATCATTCTTGCTACTTTCATGTCTGTTACTTCTAACTTATGAATAAGATCCTGAGTCCACCCAGCTGTCGCTCCCGTACAGCAAAGTTGGTCTGAAAACAGACCGATGTAAAGATAGTTTCGTCTGGGAGCTGACTTCCTTCTTACAGAATACTGCTGATCGCAACTGCGAGCTCACTGCATTAGCTTTACTACACCTTGATTCAATCTCACTTACTATATTACCATCCTGGGAGAACACACAACCTAAATAGTTGAAATTATCGACCTGTTCTAACTTGGTATCACCAATCTGACATTCAATTCTGTTGAATTTCTTACCTACTGACATCAATTTAGTCTTCGAGAGGCTAATTTTCATACCATACTCATGCACCTATTTTCAGGTTCCAAGATATTAGACTGCAGGCTCTCGGCAGAATCTGCCATTAAGACCAAGTCGTCAGCATAGGCCAGACTGCTTACTACATTTCCACCTAACTGAATCCCTCCCTGCCATTTTATACCTTTCAGCAGATGATCCATGTAAACTACGAACAGCAAAGGTGAAAGATTACAGCCCTATCTAACCCCTGTAAGTACCCTGAACAAAGAACTCATTCTACCATCAATTCTCACTGAAGCCCAATTGTCAACATAAATGCCTTTGATTGATTTTAATAATCTACCTTTAATTCCATAGTCCACTCACATTATTTTAGTGCATAAAACAGAGTCGTAATTGTACGAAAAGTGTTCTTATATTGTTTGTACAATTGAAAAAAGGTATGTTAATAGACTGTATAACATGTATTGTATTTGTTTTTTGATTTTCCGAATTATCCGGATTTTCGATAATCCGATCAGTTCCGGTCCCACTTAATCCGGATAAACGATGTTCTTGTGTACTTACATTGACCTGCCTCAGTCTCATCCTTGGCTTTGACAGTATGAAAGTGACCGAGATATGAGGGATGCTAATAATGCAACCAGTCCCTGTTATGGATGGTGTGAAAATATCGCTCGTAGGGGCGGTTGGTGCACGCATTTCAGTGGGTTTGGCAGACTGATATGTAATAACAACTTCTGGCTCGGTGAGAAAGACAACGAAAAACTTCCCTAGTATGCCTCTTAAGTGACACATAGGCTATCTATGACAAGCTGTTGGAGGAGCTGTGGAGGATCAAACCAGCCTTTGTCCGACTTGTTGGCTGAACGGTCAGTGTACTGGCCTTCGGTTTCAGAGGATCCCGGGTTCGATTCCCGGCCGGGTCGGGGATTTTAACCTTGATTAGTTAATTCCCATGGCACCGGGGCGGGGTGTATGTGTTGTCTTCATCATCATTTCATCCTCATCACGACGCGCAGGTCGCCTACGGGAGTCAAATAGAAAGACCTGCACCAGGCGAGCCGAACCTGTTCTGGGAAATCACGGCACAAAAAGCCATACGACATTTCATTTCATTTCATTTCAAACCAGCCTTTAGGCTGATTTCCCAACTACAACATTATATTCTTCTACCGCTTTTCCCACACCTGAGGGGTCTCGGGTGCGAACCGTGTCGCACATGTGGATTTACACCTTTTAACGGCCGAATGCCCTTCCTGACGCCAACCCTGTGTGGAGGGATGTAATCACAATTGCGTGTTTCTGTGGTGCTTGATAGTGTGGTGTCTTGTATGAATAAGAAGAGGAAGTGTTGGGACAAACATAAATACCCAGTCCCCGAGCCAGAAGAATTGATCAGAGGCGAATGAAATCCTCAACCCGGCCAGGAATCGACCCTGGACCCTCTGAACCGAAGGCCACAACGCCGACCATTCAGCCAAGGAGTCGGACACCCAACAACAACATTTATTATAGTCTACTAATTCATTCTCGTAAATCTGTTCGCGTTAAAAGGGCTAGTTCGATTAGAGTGGCACCGAGAAAATGGTTCCTGACTGCCAAGTGGTCTAGCTCATTGCGTCCCATCAAGACCGAACACGCTTGCAGATGTCAGCTTTACGAAATTTAAAATTAATTACCACTCGGAACTCTTTACCTTTTTCACTAAAATCGGAAGAAAAACCTTGTTGGAAGCAAAGCATTAGAACTAATGGGCAGCTGTACGGAGCTCAAGGCATCAGTGCAACTCAAACAACCTCCATCACCATAATAACCATATCATATTCACGTATAGAATTATTTTCCGGCAGTTTAGGTATTTTGTTTAAATATTAGCGTACCGGTATGTAATTAACTCTCATTTGCAATATTCTCTAAATAGAAAATTATCAGCTTCAAAATCCATTACGGTATCATAATGCTGCAGTGATGGCCATCTGGCGCTGTTCACACTCTGTTAATCGTTATGGCTGATCCGTTAGGAGGTTTAAACATAGACCTATAATTCGTAAGCTTATACCCGACCCCCATCTGCCTATTAATATCACATGAACGCCAACACGAGGTATAATATAGGCCTATATACAGAATGCTCTCTCCTAGAACAAAACTACCGGGCGAGTTGGCCGTGCGGTTAGAAGCGCGCAGCTGTGAGCTTGCATCCGGGAGATAGTGGGTTCGAATCCCACTGTCGGCAGCCCTGACGGTGGTTTTCCGTGGTTTCCGTTGTTAACAAGAGGAAAATGCTGGGGCTGTACCTTAATTAAGGCCACGGCCACTTCCTTCCAATTCCAATTCCTAGCCCTTTCCTATCCCGCCTTAAGACGTAAAAGCCACTAGCAAAAAAAAGGAACAAAACTACCCCATAGCCCTTCTCGTGCACATAAGCGTTAAAACGTCAAATCTATTCGGCTTTATTGATAAAAAATGTTTAGCGTGCTGGGTTTTAGTCCAAGAGGTCCCGGATTCGATTTCCGGCTGGGTCATGGATTTGGTTAATTCCGATGGCTCGGGGACTGGGTGTGTGTACCGCCTTCAGCATTAGAATTCATCATAGATAGGGCCCCATCCTCACAGACGCGCAGGTTGCCTATAGGGCGTCAACTCGAAAGACCTGCACCAGGGCTCTCCGGAGGCCACATGCACAGTGGTTCGCCGGGTTTTAGTCCCGCTGGTGGAAACAAGTCTCTCCATAAGGATGTTGACCGGCAGAGTAGGAGTATTCAATTTCTGATTACTAGATTGTGTGTCAAAAGCCTGCATTCGATTCCATACCTCTCTGCAGTGCTCGTATGAAGTGAAGGCATGTTGATACTGATACGTCCGTCGAATGGACACGTTAAGCTTTGAGCAGACCCCTTGGTATTATTCGACAGGAGTAGGCTTCTGCCTACTTCATTATCATCACCATCATCCCACATCCAGGCTCGCAGGTCGCCCATAGGAGTCAAACAGAAAGACCTACATCAGACGAACCGAACAGGTGTTCGGACACTCTCTGCACGAAAATCCATACGACAAATAAATAAAGGTGGGTTAGAGCGCTGGCCTTTGGTCACTGGGCTCCCGGGGTCGATTCCCGGCCGGGTTTGTGACTTCGTCTGGTTAATTTCTCCGACTCGGGGGCTTGGTGTTTGTGTTCAATTCATCAAAATCGATTCATAATACAGAAACATACAACATTCTCAATTCATAATTAATAATCAGAAGTATACGACATTGTCGTTAAGACCGAAAGCCAAAATTAAAAAGAGAAACTAAAGCTGGGAACTTGGTGCAATTGCATGTTTTCTGTTAATGGTCATATCTGCATTATCTATAGGCTATATTTCATGACAAAATATTAAATCTGGCGTAGAGAAAATTTTGCATATAATGCACATTTTTCTTATTTTAGAGGTATTGGGATATACATTATTTTCAATTCATTACTGTATCTGCCTTAAAAATCACACTTTTCTATTTTCACGAAAAATTAATAATTGGTGCAAAGTACATTGTACAAATTCCTTTGTAGCATCAAATAGGTTTATACAAAAGCTTATTGACAACTGACGGCATTTCTTCAGTACCGGGAACTTCGAAAACATAACTCCTTAAACTCACGGGTTGTAAAATTTCTTAACGCTACCATTACGTTCCCAGATGACAAAGAAAATTGTCTACGTTGCTCAGGTGCTTTTTTAAAATCAATCCACTGCGTTCCAATCCATGTGAAAACCACCCTGTGCACCCCGCATCGCACCATCGTATGACAATTCTATCAGCAGCTCTCTATTTCACGAATCAATTTTGACTGCCATTCATCACCTCCACGCCGAGGCAAGTGATCTTCACAGTATAATATGCTGCCACTGTCGGTTAAGTATAGTATCTCTGATGGCCTTTTCATTGATCTCCAGTCATAATTGGTAATTAAGATCGCACGGCGTGGCGAAATTAGGTCATTTTGTTGAGAATTACTCTGTGGTTATCACAGAAGAAATTGAAGCTAGGGAAATATGAATTAAAGGTAAAACTTAACAAGTGGATTGAAACAATTCGTGAGGGTAATTTTTCGATGGATGGAGAAGTGGTTTCGTATATAGTCCGGCTCCATGGCTAAATGGTTAGCGTGCTGGCCTTTGGTCACAGGGGTCCCGGGTTCGATTCCCGGCAGGGTCGGGAATTTTCACCTTAATTGGTTAATTTCGCTGGCACGGGGGCTGGGTGTATGTGTCGTCTTCATCATCATTTCATCCTCATCACGACGCGCAGGTCACCTATGGGTGTCAAATAAAAAGACCTGCATCTGGCGAGCCGAACATGTCCTCAGACACTCCCGGCACTAAAAGCCATACGCCATTTCATTTCATTTCAGTTAATGAGAATAATTTCCATTGAGTTAATTTTCCTATGCGAGTGTCTAAAGAAAAGTGAACCTTAAATAGGGCTTACATCATGCTCTAGGGGAGGTAAATATGTCATGAAAACATACATTCGTACAGTACGGTACAATAACGAAAACAAATTTCTCGGCTGTATGGTCTTGATACAGTTTTTCAGAACGTTAACCACAGTTTATACTTGTTTAGTATGTAATGAGGTTCAATCTAGCGTCTTGCATCTAGATTTAAGGAGGGAGAGGAAAACAAAAGTTTAACATATCCACCACGTGTTCTCTTCATATCTTCAAATTAGTCGTTTTTAAATAGACTAGTCTTTCTTAATCTGCTTACCCTCCAGGGTTGGTTTTCCCCTCGGAATCAGCGAGGGATCCTACCTCTACCGCTTCAAGGCCAGTGTCCTGGAGCTTCAGACTCTGGGTCGGGGGATACAACTGGGGAGGATGACCAATACCTCGCCCAGGCGGCCTCACCTGCTATGCTGAACAGGGGCCTTGCGTGGGGATGGGAAAATTGGAAGGGATAGTCAAGGAAGAGGGAAGGAAGCGGCCGTGGCCTTAAGTTAGGTACCATCCCGGCATTTGCCTGGAGGAAAAGTGGGAAACCACGGAAAACCACTTACAGGATGGCTGAGGTGGGAATCGAATCCACCTCTACTCAGCTGACCTCCCGAGGCTGAGTGGACCCCGATCCAGTCCTCGTACCACTTTTCAAATTTCGTGGCAGAGCCGGGAATCGAACCTGGACCTCCGAGGGTGGCAGCTAATCACACTAACCACTACACCACAGAGGCGGACAAATAGACTAGTGCTGACCTTAAAAACCATATGATGTTTGTTGAAAAAGGGATACGAATTTGGACAGGACTACAACTGACTCGTAATTCGTTTAATAATTAGCTAATAATTAGCTTTACAAAGTGTTCCAAATGTTAGTTTATTGTTACTCAAGGAACATATGTTCTCTTTTTATGTGTTATTTTCTATTTCAGAACTCGCGAATTTAAAACTTGGAAGGCATAACCTGGACGAGGTAAGGGTGTTGAAGTTTTTGCGGATGTATTTGACTCTAACAAGAGGATTTTCAACAAAACTGGATTATCCAATCTGAATTATCCAATTATCTGATTATCCAATCAACGCAAACGTGGCGGCTGTCCGGACCATTCCAGGCAGATCCTTAGACGGTACCCGATGCAGACTCTGCACCGAGAACGAATACCTTTGGCATGTCTTCGGATTCTGTGATAGAGGAACATTACTACGTAATTCGCGCCATCACATGGTGAGGTCTAAGATCGCTAATGCTTTGCGACAGAAAGGGTGGCGAGTGCACGAAGAAATCCCATGCGTTTCCTCAGATGGGTCTACTAGAAGAGTTGATATCACTGCATATTCTAACACCTCTATGCATGGCATAATAATTGACCCTTGTGTCCGATTCGAGGTTAGTCTTCAACAAGTTGAGGAGGTGTATAACAAAAAGAAAGCTATCTATGAACCTACCATTAATTATTTCAAAGCTCAAATGCGTTGATATAACAGGTCTACTGATGAAATGAAATGTCGTATGGCTTTTAATGCCGGGATATCCCAGGAAGGGTTCCGCTCGCCAGGTGCAGGTCTTTCTATTTGACACCCGTAGGTGACCTGCGCGTCGTGATGAGGATGAAATGATGATGAAGACAACACATACACCCAGCCCCCGTGCCATTGGAATTAACCAATTAAGGTTAAAATCCCCGACCCGGCCGGGAATCGAACCCGGGACCCTCTGAACCGAAGGCCAGTACGCTGACCGTTCAGCCAACGAGTCGGACAGGTCTACTGATAATAGCACGAGGTACTATACTTCGTCTTCTTGAAGAATTTCGAAAAAAAGAAAACATCCCAACTTCCATAGTCCTAAAGAAGAGTTATCAAATTCTGAATCATCATTTTGACGCTCTGAAGAAGCAAAGAGTAAACAGAGAATCTTAAATTATTCATTCTAATACTATCTTCTCCTGAGCAAATTTGAAGCAAAAGTGTTCTCAACTTTGCTTCTTTAAGTTTCGAACGTGTGAGCATGAATTGAGTTCCGGGAGCTGCGGGCGTCCCACAGCGCTGTCCAAACATCACCGGGTTGAGCTGTGATCAATAACGTACGTCGCTTCACTCGCTCTCCACACCGCTCGACCACCGAAACCTCCAGAGGACGTCATGGAGCACGAACACAACATCATCATCTGTACAGGGTGTTCACGACTCCATGACTAAGTGGTTAGCACGCTGGCCTTTGGTTACAGGGGTCCCGGGTTCGATTCCCGGTAGGGTCTGGAATTTTAACCTTAATTGGTTGATTTCTCTGACACGGGGACTGGGTGTCGTCTTCATCATCATTGCATCCTCATCACGACGCGCAGGTCACCCACGAGCGTCACATCAAAAGACCTGCACCTGGCGAGCATGTCCTCGGATACTCCCGGCACTAAAAGCCATACGCCATTTAATTTTTTTTACGAGAAGTAACGATCGTTTATTAGAGCTTACTTCTCAAATATTATGAGTGATAACTTGGAAGTTGTTGGTAAAAAATAAAAGTAAAAGAATAAGGAAAGGGGGAAATAAAGAAAGAAAATTTCAGATATAACATAAACTTAAATTTGTCAATATACTAATGATGCGGTTATAATTGAACGTACGGCATAAGCACTTGAAGAGATCATTATTAAGTAACGAACTAAGTTTGGGAGACCTCGACTCAAATGGTTGGATTATGTCTTCGGCGACTTGAGAGCTATATGATTAATCAATTAATTCAATAATAATAATAATAATAATAATAATAATAATAATAATAATAATAATAATAATAATAATAATAATAATAATAATGGCTTTACGTTCCTCTAACTACTTTTAAGGGTTTCAGAGACGCCGAGGTGCCGGAATTTAGTCCCGCAGGAATTCTTTTACGTACCAGTAAATCTACTGAGGCTGACGTATTTGAGCACCTTCAAATACCACCGGATTGAGTCAGGATTTAACTTACCAAGTTCAGGTCTGAAAACCTGCACCTCAACCGTCTGAGCCACTCAGCCCGGCTATTATAATAATAATAATAATAATAATAATAATAATAATAATAATAATAATAATAATAATAATAATAATAATAATAACATTCTAATAATAATAATAATAATAATAATAATAATAATAATAATAATAATAATAATACCCTGTGTAGGCACTTTCATTTGACTCCGTCTAGGCTGTTTTCGTGTCAATTTCAACGTTCCGTTTCACTCTACCAGATGGTACAGAAACGGATCTCTGATGATGGGACTATGACAAGATTTTTAATAAATTTCGTATGGCAAACACCACATGTGTCACCAGAGATTTGTTACGTGCCGACATCATACGACAGAGCGTGCCAAAGAGAATTATTTACACCCTTCAAAAATCCGATAACATTTGCCGAGTTTGAGCCCTCAACCGCGGGATCTGGAGGGCGACACTTAACTACTAGTCAAAAGATTTGATTTTTCAACTGGCATTACGCTAAATTCTGGTCTAGGAAGCCAAGAATAAAGGACGAGAGAATTCGTCGTGCTGACCACACGACACCTCATAATTCGGAATGAGCACCGGTCGCTTGATAGGCCATGGCCGTTCGGGGCTGTCGCGCCATGGGATTCAGTTTTTTAAATTAGGGTAAATACATGTTGAGCATCTTCGGAACACATTTTCTATGTGATAAGATAATCAATGCCATCCATGCTTTCTTTCGGGTAGAACTCCTTGCTCAGTCTATGTTAGGGCTGTTTGTTGATGATGCTTCTGTCTTTGAAAATTTGAATTATGTTGCGAAAGAATGCTTTTCAAGAGAAAATCTTTAATATGTACGCCTTTTAAAACAAGTGAATTTAATAATGAACAATTTATTTTTGAAACAGAAGTACAGAGCCATTTTATCACTTGGCAGCACGGCGATCATTATCTAGGAAGGTTTGCTTCAGGGTGCAATTGTGCGCTTTGTGTTCTGCAATGGCAGAATAGAAGTAAATGTCAAGAAAAAATGGGCGTCCGCTGTGTCAAAGCCATAACCGCAGGGCTTTTGGGTGTAGAATATGTCACGTGGGTGGGTGTTAGAAATAGAAAGGTGTAGAATTTAGTTATTATATATCGTCGCTGCCGGGACAAAACCTCCTATGACCGAGCTCGATAGCTGCAGTCGCTTAAGTGCGGGCAGTATCCAGTATTCGGGAGATAGTAGGTTCGAACCCCACTGTCAGCAGCCCTGAAAATGGTTTTCCGTGGTTTCCCATTTTCACACCAGGCAAATGCTGGGGCTGTACCTTAATTAAGGCCACGGCCGCTTCCTTCCCACTCCTAGCTCTTTCCTGTCCCATCGTCGCCGTAAGACCTATCTGTGTCGGTGCGACGTAAAACAAAATAGCAAAAAAAACCTCCTATGTGAAATATTTTAGCTTAGAACTTTGGCCGGTAAGGTTCTGTCATCTAAGGTGCAATATCGTGTGAATATTGTCAAGGCATTCACGCTCTTCATAATGTATGTGCTGCGGGTCAGTATATCTCCAAAAATATTATCACATAGGAGGGCAACGACGATATATTCTGTAGAGTCTCGGTAATTTGAGGTAGACGGGACCGAGAATACCTCCAAATACAGAAAAACTTATACTTACGAAACGACAAGAAAAAGAATAAACATCAGTTCAGTTTAGAAAACAAAAACACACAGTTCGTCTTACACTGAAGGAAACTGTCAAGTGTGTTTTGAAAATATAAAACAATCTACTTAAGTTGAACATTGCAGGACTTATTTCAGGAACAAAAACACACACTTAATTACACTTTTAGGAAATGGTGTCTTGTGTTTTAACGAACTGTCCCATTTCGAAGCAGCAAGGTCACACCACCGTCTAAATCGCAGATTGTTCGTCGAGATCACCACGAGATGGTAACGAATAGCAATCTCTAGTGCAGGGTGCCTTACACTGTGGCTCATCTGTCACATCCTCATCACTTTTAGTCGTAAGAGGCGACTAAAAGGGGCCCCAGGGGCTCTGAACCATGGAGCATGGGTTGGCGTCCGCGGGGCCCTTAGCTGAGTCCTGGCATTGCTTCCGCTTACTTGTGCCAGGCTTCTCACTTTAATCTATCCTATCCGACCTCTCTTGGTCAACTCTTGTTCTTTTCCGACCCCGACGGTATTACGTATGGAGGCCTATCATTTTCATCCCCCTGTGGGTGGGGGCGGTAGAATAACACCCACGGTATCCGCTGCCTGTCGTAAGAGGCGACTAAAAGGGGCCCCAGGTGCTCTGAACTTTGGAGCGTGGGTTGGCGACCACGGGGCACTCAGCTGAGTCCTGGCATTGCTTCCACTTACTTGTGCCCGGCTCCTCACTTTCATCTATCCTATCTGACCTCCCTTGGTCAACTCTTGTTCTTTTCAGACCCCGACGGTTTTACGTATGGAGGCCTAAGGAGTCTTTTATTTTCATGCCCTTCGTGGCCCTTGTCTTCCTTTGGCCGATATCTTCATTTTTCGAAGTGTCGGATCCCTTCCAATTTTTCCCTCTGATTAGTGTTAGGCCTATATAGAGGATGGTTGCCTAGTTGTACTTCCTCTTAAAACAATAATCATCACCACCACCATCATCACTTTTACACTGTGTTGATGCATTCAGCATTTGTATGATTGAGGCTTCTGTCATTTCCAGCTGTTCGTCACCTTTTAACCATTCCAGGATGTCCATCTTGCCGGTCTTTTAGCAAGGTTAGACAACTCGACTGGTCATCTTGTTATCATCCTCACTTCCTGCACTCTCTTTCTTCAAATTTTATTCCATGACTTAACTCCCGTGTGTTGTGTTCGGCTTTCATCTCGCGTACTGAAAACTAACGATGTATTACTTTTGTTAATTCAATATTTTCAGCTCGGACTTATGGGAATATCGAACTATGGAGTCTCGAAACCACCGAGACCTTACTGTATACAGACAGTCTCTGTAGATTCTCGGTAATTCGAGGTAGACGGTACCGAGATTACCTCCAACTACCTAAAAGCTTGGATTTACGAAATGAAAAGAAAAAAGCCTAAGCTTGAATCCGGGAGATAGTGGGTTCGAACCCCACTGTCGGCAGCCCTGAAGATGGTTTCCCGTGGTTTACCATTATCACACCAGGCAAATGCTGGGGTTGTGCCTTAATCAAGGCCACGGCCGTTTCCTTCTCATTCCTAGGCCTTTCGTAGACCACCTTCGCCATAAAACATATCTGTGTCGGTGCGACGTAAAGCAAATTGTAAAAAAAATATCCGAAACAATTGGGAACTTGGGGTGTTCGGATAAATATTATTTTTCGGATAACCGATCATTTACGAAAAAAATTGATGTTAAATACAAAACTGTATATACCTTGTATCAAACATCTTACAAATAATCTTACGTAAAGTAATACATTAAAGTAGGCCCATAGTTTAGCAAACGAAGTCCAACATTTTCTTTTGCTTCAGAGCTGAGACTCGTTTTCTTTTTGCCGCTAAATCTCGCAAATGTCTTAACCATTAAATGTACAGCATTACATAGGTACAGAGGAGAATTTACTTGCTTGATATATCAGCTGTACAATTTTAAAAGCGCCCTACCTTGCAGACGAACTCGCTAGGAGTCGCTAATGTAGCAAAAATGAACGATCTTACAATTTTATGATTTTTCTTGCTAATCAGCTGGAGTAAACTTCAAACAGTTAAGGTAATCCAAATAAAATGTTGTTTACCTCAGAGAATACATGTGCAAAGATTGAAGTGTGACAGTAGCTACAGTAATCGTAAAGCTTTGTATAGGCCTGTAAGTTACCGGTACGTCAGACATTCAAAACTCTTTCTTTCTTTCTTTCTTTCTTTCTTTCTTTCCTTCTTTCTTTCTTTCTTAATCTGCTTACCCTCCAGGGTAGGTTTTTCCCTCGGGCTGAGCGAGGGATCCCACCTCTACCGCCTCAAAGGCAGTGTCCTGGAGCATGAAACATTGGGTCGGGGGATACAACTGAGGAGGATGACCAGTACCTCACCCAGGTGGCCTCACCTGTTATGCTGAACAGGGGCCTTGGTGGGGGACGGGAAGATTGGAAGGGATAGGCAAGGAAGAGGGAAGGAAGCGGCCGTGGCCTTAAGTTAGGTACCATCCCGGCATTTGCATGGAGGAGAAGTGGGAAACCACGGAAAACCACTTCCAGGACGACTGAGGTGGGAATCGAACCCACCTCTACTCATTTGACCTCCCGAGGCTGAGTGGACCCCGTTCCAGCCCTCGTACCACTTTTCAAATTTCGTGGCAGAGCCGGGAATCGAACCCGGGCCTCCGGGAGTGGCAGCTAATCACACTAACCACTACACCACAGAGGTGGACTTCAAAACTCTTAATCTATATAAATAAATATTTCGGGATTGTTCGATTACTTTCGACTCATTCTTTCTTCTTGTCTCCATTTGCGATATAAGAACTGCCGGGTGAGTTGGCCGTGAGGTTAGAGGCGCGCAGCTGTGAGCTTGCATCCGGGAGATAGTGAGTTCGAATCCCTCTGTCGGCAGCCCTGAAGATGGTTTTCTGTGGTTTCCCAATTTCACACCAGAAAAATGCTGGGGCTGTACCTTAATTAAAGCCAAGGCGTTATTTATTTATTTATTTATTTATTTATTTATTTATTTATTTATTTATTTATTTATTTATTTATTTATTTATTTATTTATTTATTTATTTATTTGGAAAAAATCATTTTTAAAATTGTTTATGATAGTAATGCATTAATTTTGGATTGAAAAACCATCATATTAAAAAAACAATAAATTGTGCATTTAAGGTTTAAAGATAGCAATTGGACTGCGAAACATTCTTCCTGTTGTTCTAACCACTTCATAGCCATCTCACGGCAATGGGAAGCTTCTTCACTGGGCGGCAAACTTCCATCTTCACTGTTAAATACACTCGCAAATTTTGTAATGGCATCACTATTCTTTTTAATGTCGTTGAATTTCCATTCATATTCCCGTGCGCCGGGGCTGAGTGGCTCAGACGATTGAGGCGCTGGCCTTCTGACCCCAACTTGGCAGGTTCGATCCTGGCTCAGACCGGTGGTATTTGATGGTGCTCAAATACATCAGCCGCTTGTCGGTGGATTTACTGACACGTAAAATACAGGCTGTACTCATTTTACCGCACGCTCCAAGCTCCGATTTCATCACAAAATGGTGGATGTGCGTGCCGCTCACTACTACGCCATCTGGCCTTGAAGTCTATTTGGGTAGGCTCTTTGGCCCTTCCTCTTGTCAACACAGTTATTATAGTTTTGATAGATCTTATCATTTTGGCCGACCTCGCAGTCCAGTGGGAGCGTGCCTGCCTCTTACCCGGAGGCTCTGGGTTCGACTCCCGGGCAGTTCAGGGATTTTCACCTGGACCTGAGCGCTGGTCTGAGGTTCACTAAAGTGATTACTGATGAGCTATGTGACGGTGAGACAGTGGTCCCGGTCTATGAAACCAAGAATAACAGCCGAGAGGATTCGTCGAGCTGACCACATGGCACCTCATAATCCGCAGGCCATCGAGGTGACCAACGGTCGCTTGACAGGCCAAGGCCCTTCAGAACAGGAGATCCATATGTTTTGTGTCTGTGTGTTTATGTTTTTGCGTGTTTGTTTGTTTGTTTGTTTGTGTTATTGTAATTACTAAAGGAAGTCTGTTGTACATTTTTGAGACACACGGATTTTACCGAGGACCCATTACTGGAAACACAACGATATACGTATTTCACATCAAAAATAAATTAACGGAGCACCCCAGGCATATTGAATGGATAAATATAATGTGTATAAACATTATTTAGGACTAGTGATTAGCAGTCCGCCTCTGTGGTGTAGTGGTTAGCGTGATTAGCTGCCACCCCCGGAGGCCCGGGTTCGATTCCCGGCTCTGCCACGAAATTTGAAAAAGTGGTACGAGGGCTGGAACGGGGTCCACTCAGCCTCGGGAGGTCAACTGAGTAGAGGTGGGTTCGATTCCCACCTCAGCCATCCTGGAAGTGGTTTTCCGTGGTTTCCCACTTCTCCTCCAGGCGAATGCCGGGATGGTACCTAACTTAAGGCCACGGCCGCTTCCTTCCCGCTTCCTTGCCTATCCCTTCCAATCTTCCCATCCATCCACAAGGCCCCTGTTCAGCATAGCAGGTGAGGCCGCCTGGGCGAGGTACTGGTCATACTCCCCAGTTGTATCCCCCGACCAAGAGTCTGCAGCTCCAGGACACTGCCCTTGAGGCGGTAGAGGTGGGATCCCTCGCAACGTCCGAGGGTAAAACCGAACCTGGAGGGTAAACAGATGATGATGATGATGATGATGATTAGCACTCACGTGAGATACCGTAAAGTAACTAAGATTATTAAGAAAACCAGTTGGAGTGAGTAGAAAAAAATGACAAAAAACGATATAGGCCTAAAATGGCCGGTATCGAGTTTGAGGCTCGTCCTTTGGATCTCCATATTGTGTAGCATCTCAGCCTGCAGCTAAGCTCAAATTGCCGGTAATTGCTACAGTCTTTAAAAGAAACCTCGGAAAATGATTGAATGTGGTACAGGGGCACTAACTGAAAGTCCATCTCTAGACCCTATACGTATTCCAGCCTTATTTAATATCTTATCTGTAAACAGGAACCTAGATATCTTCCTATTGTATCCGTTCTTCTGTTATGATATTTCTCACATAGGTTAATTTTACTTTGGTTCCGGTCTTTCCTGTGTCTTCTCTTGTATGTACGTGAGAGCACCTTAGTTTATGTCATTGTTTGTGTATATATGTAAAATATTTTACTTTAATAATTATTATAGACTACATATTACGGATATTTGTAATTCGGTGGTATGCTGTTGCTGATCCTAAATAAATAAATAAATAAATAAATAAATAAATAAATAAATAAATATAATTCGTCCATATTTTGAACAGATATCCTTCAAATAGCTATAATCTTTCTCTTCCTCTGCTTCTTCCTGACCTTAATCCTAATTTATTGGGATTGGCGTGGGTATTATTAGATCTAGTTTTACGGCCTAATGCCCTTCCTGACGCTAATCCTATGTGGAAGGATGTATTCGTATTGAGTGTTTCTGTGGCAATAAGTGGTGTAACATGTTTTATATGTATCAACAGAAGTGCAATGAGACGAACACAAATACCCAGTCCCCGAACCAGATGAATAAACCGTACACCGTTAAAATCCTCGGCGCGGCCGGGAATCGAACCCGGGGCCCTCTGAACCGAGGACCAAGGAGACAGACATGACCTTCAAATTGCTATAACGTTAATTAATGATTTCTGGAAATTAAAATAGTAAACTTGAGCTATCCGTAAGTATAGATTATTTACAAGCCTTGAAGGACAAGAGCGTATGGCTTTTATTGCCGGGATGTGTCCGTGGACATGTTCGTCTCGCCAGGTGCAGGTCTTTTGATTTGACGCACTTCGGTGACCTGCGCGTCGTGATTAGGATGAAATGATGATGAAGATGGCACATACACCCAGTCTCGATGCCAGCGGAATTAACCAATTGTGATTAAAATTCCCGACCCTGCCGGGAATCGAACCCAGGACCCCTGTGACCAAAGGCCAGCACGCTAACCATTTAGCCATGAAGCCGCACAGTTAGTTACTTAGATAGATAGATTGATAGACAGATGTTTTTATTGGCGTAGTTAAGGCCATAGGGCCTTCCTCCTCTTACCCTAAACCAATTAGTATACAGAGTGACCCACTTAAAACTTTCACCGCAAATATACCTGGAACAACAAGAGATATTGAAAACTGACGTTCACTGGCATGGAGGCAGGGAAGGGGCTAATTAAAGGAAATACTATGAGCCAGTCAAAAACGTAAGAAAATATTATTTTCAACATAAACTTAAACTTACGTTTTCTTGCGCAATCGTCAACATGAAAAATCTCATAAGGAATGGCATTTGTTTCATCACAATAGGTCATTTACATCCCGAGATATTGCAACGTGAAGTTGACGCTTGAGATAAACGAAACGGGCAGGGATGCACTCACGTTCCTCTTAATCGCGATGTTATTGATGTACTGCGATGCAACAGACGCTGTACTTAATGTTATTTGCACTGTTATCACGACGGATGAAAATAAGAATAGGGTTTCCTGCCACAGCAAAGGGATATGTAAATAACGGGTTCTCTTTTGCGTGTTTTATTTACCTACACAGCACGGTACTCTGTATTGTACTACTTCAGAATGTACATAATTCGTACAGCAAAGTTACATGTTTGTGTGTTACTGAGAAGTTTGTTTGTTTTGTACGTACTACTGTACAAACATACGTTTATGTCATCACTTCACCATATGCTAAATTTCAATTGTAATGCAGTAATTAAAATGTTCAGTAACATGTCCTGTACTCGTCATGTAACATTACGTAATTGACGTACAACTACGTACAGTAAACCACCATTTTTTCCCTCTGCTAGATCCTTGGTCAGCGATTGATTTTGTAACACCCTGACCGGTGATATTCAATTTCGTTACCGTTATGTCCATTCTAGTACTGTACAGTAGTAGAGATTAATAGAACACGAACGAGCAAACCCTTTCTTTATTTTCCATTGCGTATGACTGGAAATGGGTATTGTTTCAAGCCTCTTCATAACAATGCAAATAACATTAAGTACAGCGCCTGTCGCATCGTAGTACGGCAATCAAATCGCGATTAAGAGGAACGTGAGGTTCGCGCTTGAATCTCAGAATGTGCAACTGCTGCGTGTTTCATTTATCTCAAGCGTCAACTTCACGTCGCAATACCTCGGGATGAAATTGACCTATTACGATGAAACAAACGCCATTCCTTATGTGATGTTTCATGTTAACGCAAGAAAGAATACAGAATGTCCATTTATGAACGTAAGTTTATGTTGAAAATAATATTTTATTACGTTTTTGACTGGCTCATAGTATTTATTTTAATTAGCCCCTTCCCTGCCTTCATGCCCGTGAAAGTCATTTTTCAATATCTCTCGTTGTTCCAGATATATTTGCGGTGAAATTTTTAAGTGGACCACCCTGTACATTAGAGTTATAATTAATACTAGATAAAGTGCAATTAAACACAATCAAAATATATTACAACTGAAATAAAATTGCACCCCAGTGAAACATAGCCTATATACAACAGGAATAATAATCAGTGTACTGGGGGTACAGCTTCTCCGTCCCGTTGAACAGCGCGCCTTCTAGAAGGCCATCTGTGCTGTGAATCCTAAACTATGTATCACAAGATATTTGGACATTTAACCATTAGATGTCTCTACTATCGGACTATGTGCTCCCTCTGGCGGGATTAAGGACAATAAATTTTTAAGGGATTGTTTTTTATATGTTATAGTTGTCGGCACTACTGCGGCTTCCTTCTTCCTTAAGTTATTGACCAATCAGGAATGTTTGTGAATATTTCTCTAGCCAATTAAAATTGGGAATGTGTACAGGCAATCTGCCGATCTCAAGAGAGTTCTGGAACTTTACCCTCTGAGTTGCTATAAAAGCTGGGCGCTTTAGGGCCGTATTGTCATCTTCATCGCTCCGGTCTAGTGTGTGTGTGTGTGTGTGTGTGTACGGCGTATTTTAGGACGCAGGGGCAGCCTTGCCGTCGTCGGAAGGCCCAGCAACTGAAGGTAATGGCAGACATCTCTTAACATGTGATAGCTCCAGACAGATAACTTGAGGGGAAGGTTACAATTTTTTTTTGTTAATGTAAAGTATTAAAGGCTCTGTTTGAGTATAAATTTTCGGCAAGTCTAAAGACTCTGTTCAAACCTCTGCTGGGAAACATGTAATATAGGGAATAAAGAGTGTTCACCCTCTGTTAATCCCCACTCAACTTAGTTATGGGGGTAACTTAACATTTTCTAAAATTCTAAATTATTCACTCTACTTTGATACTTAATATTTCGCATCTAGTCACCCCTTTGTGTATAGGCTTAGCCTCTGTAATTTCGGGCCGTAAGGCAATTTAGGATTTTAAAGCGTTTTTCAAAAGGAGTGCAAGTGTTTCGTCTCTTAGCCTTTTGTTCATAGCCGATCGTGTTAAATCTTTTATTTTTTAAACTAAGGCCATTTAGAATATGCACTCATTGCCCTGTTTAAATTATCATTATTTATAGATGAGTGTATAACAGACTGTGGAGCAGAAATCACAGGAAACGTGTTATCTGAAGTTTGTCAAGCATGATTGTGTAAGCAATTTGTGCCTCTAAGAGACTGGATTGTATTAACGTTTGAAGCTCAAACTACTATACGATGTAAGTGAGTGGAGTAAATCTGTAACGATTGTGAAAAACCGGGTAAGTGACAATGCATTTCCTAACCATTATTTTCATTAAGACTGTCACGCCCCTCAGCTACGTACGGATATGCAGTCTATCAGAACAATTGTCGTTGTGTTCATTTTCATATGCTTACGTGTACAGGAAAATGAACCTTACATACCTTGTAGCATAGGCCTGCCACAGAAATGTATGCATGATTCCCTCCTACAGTATGATGCATGTAAGTTTCATTTTCCTGTACACATAGGCTTAGGAATATGAACACAAGGACAATTGTTCTGATGGACTGCATATCCGTACGTGGCTGAGAGGCGTGACCAGTCTTAAGGAAAATAATGGTTAGGAGGTACATTGACAGTTACCCGGTTTTTCACAATCGTTACAGAAATATGCTCGTGTAAAATAGTGTACCTTCAGAGCTATATAATGCTCATTCCTTGTAAATTTTCTCCCTTGTACCTGATTTTTGACTTTAAGTCATTATTGTTTCGGAAGCTAACGAGCTCATTGTTAGCTGTTATTTGTTCTTGTTGTTGTTCAGATTTCCTACCTACCAAATTTTAGAAAGAAAAAAAAAGGAAAGAGATAAAATTTCAAAATGTATTGTTTTAACTTATACTCTGATCTTTTCACTGTCCACCCATTTACCCCAGCACGGAACCACGGAAATCCCGTAACAATAATAATAATAATAGCTGGTAATGATGTTGTAATAGCACGATCAACGAAAGACCAGAAATGCACAGTTCACTCGTATCCTGCTGTACCACTTAACGCTCTTTTAAATGACACTGTGGTTGATATTCCTCTGACGTCATCCGGAAAGCGGTTATACGTTATATGGTTATATAAGATATAATTTATATGTCTAGAGAGGAACGCACAGAGTGTGAGCTTTCATGTGCATAATGGTTCAAGAGACTGTACGAGGTAGGACGGAGTGTCGAAGCCGTTCACAACGTTACACTATCACGGCACCCACACTACAGCAGCGTGTAAAACGACATTGCACTGAGAAGCCGGTACTTCCCCGACCTGGTAGATGTGGGAGGTGATCCCAATAGTCATATTACACTACAGCAAACCCTTGAGAAATAAAGTAATGATTTGAAATTACAAAACATGTAATGGCTAACAACAAATAAACCCATGGTACTACAGCTCTAATGGGCTTTGGCCTACCAAGCGATAGCTGCTCAGCCCGAAGGCCTGCAGATTATGAGAAGATATGTGGTCAGAGCGACGTATCGTCTCAGCCGTTATACTTGATATTTTAGACAGAGACTGCTATTTCACCGTCAGATAGCTACACAACTGCTCCATTATAGGCTGAGTAGACATCGAACCACCTTTCAGATAAACACGGGGCCTCCCGCAAGCTCGTTCCCATTAGACCAGTTAAATAGCTACAGGTAATAATAATAATAATAATAATAATAATAATAATAATAATAAGTGTTTTTAGCTATTTTGCTTTACGTCGCACCGACACAGATAGGTCTTTTGGCGACGATGGGACAGGAAAGGCCTAGGAATGGGAAGGAAGCGGCCGTGGCCTTAATTAAGGTACAGCCCCAGCATTTGCCTGATGTGAAAATGAGAAACCACGAAAAACCATCTTCAGGGCTGCCGACAGTGGGATTCGAACCCACTATCTCCCGGACGCGAGCTCATAGCTGCGCGCCCCTAACCGCACGGCCAACTCGCCCTGTATTAATAAGTGTAACCCAAATCCTCTTTCATTTTAAAAATACTACAGGAAATGACCGCGATCCAAAGCACAAGAACCGTAGTAACAAGCCAGTGGCCTTGAGGTGTATGTGATGTATATTTCGTACTGTACTTTAAGGCTGGTGAAAATTGTGTTGCCATTCGCGTTTTCGCTTCCAGTATCTAATAAGTTGTTGGTATATACAGATTTTGTGTTTCACTTAAAATCGTAGTGTACCGAGTGAACTGGCCGCGCCTTTTAACGCACTATGCCAGACAAATGCCGGGCAATACCTAATCATAGGCCGATTCCTTCTACTTGCCCCATTTCAGTCACATTCATTCATATCATCTTCATTAGCTCCTTAACTGAGATTAGCGTTAGGAAGGGCATGCGGCCGTGAAAAAAATGCTATATAAATTTTTCTCACCTCATCCCTGACTCCGTATCAAGACACGAGACGAAAGAGGGTAGATACGCATACTTCAGTCTGCAATGTAGCGTTGTCAAAAACGACCACTGTACTGGTAACTTTCATAGCTTTCTTCTTCCTTTTGCCACGGTTATGTGCCCAGTACTCCTCATGTCCTGAGCTCAAAGTTAGTCCTATCGCCACGCCAGTTGTAAGACGGCAGTGGATGGAGCTTAACACTACATGAATAATGGCTTCGTGTTTCGATTTCACACAGTAAACAGAATATAACTTGCTTTTTTAGTACTGTCATCCACGTAGGCTATATATTAAAAGAGTTTACTAAAAACAGCTTTGGCAAATCCGTTCGGCCGTTCTACAGGACCGATTTTCTTCATTATAGTTTTATCCTCTGCGGAATTATCTGCGTTTGAATCATGACACAATGATAGGTCCCTTAAGTTCAGCCAACTTTGAGTAATCATAAAATCAAATCATTTAATGATCATTCCAACAATTGCAGGCGAAGGCTTACCCTAACCCGCAATACTTTCTGTATTTAGCAGGTTGCTAAGCGACCAACCTTTCATTAATATCCTGATATATGTGATTTTCATGCTTAGTAATGTGACTGCATGCAGTATTCCCTGCTAGATACTCTTGGATTCTCTAACCTTTCCCAGCTTCCAAATGTCCGACTCGTTGACTGAATGGTCAGCATACTGGCCTTCGGTTCAGAGGGTCCCGGGTTCGATTCCCGGCCGGGTCGGGGATTTTAACCTTCATTGGTTAATTCCATTGGCATGGGGGCTGGGTGTTTGTGCTGTCCCCAACATCCCTGCAACTCACACACCACACATAACACTATCCTCCACCACAATAACACGCAGTTACCTACAAATTGCAGATTCCGCCCACCCTCATCGGAGGGTCTGCCTTACAAGGGCTGCACTTGGCTAGAAATAGGCACACGAAATTAAAATTAAAGCTTCAAAATATATTCAACAAATGGCAGAGCGTTCATAATAAATTACATGCTGCTTAGAGGAAAAGTCTACGGACAAACAGACCCCATAGTGATATACGCCTTAGACACTATCTGGGAACACATATGGAAGGATTACCTAGCTACACTAGAAATAGTGAAGGCCATGCATTTTAAAAGAGTTCTCTGCCTGGCAAAAAAAAACGCTCATTCGAGACTAACCTATCACCTCACAACACAACCGTTCTGTACAGAATAACTGCGATTAAAATACCATTGCCTTCTACGACACAATAATAAGCTTTACATCAAAACCTTCAGAATAAAAAAGCTAATATATGGATAGATTTTTACCAAACAGACGGCATGATGACGTCAGAATGGATGAATTCTGACTGAGAACTGCGGCATACCATAACGCGCTTCTTATTCAATGTTCATAAAACCAATGAAAAGGGAAGGGAAAACAATATGAATATGACAGGCATATCAAGACGAGCAGCTCGGGTCCTCTAGTCTATATATTATGTAAAAGAGTTTACCAAAAACAGCTTTCGCAAATCCGTTCGGCCGTTCTACAGGCCGATTTTCTTCATTTTGGTTTTATTCCCTCCGGAATCATGACACAATGATAGGTCTCTATGTTCAGCCAACTTCGAGTAATCATAAAATTAATTCATTAAATGATCACTCAAATAATTGCAGGTGAAGGCTCGCCCTAACCCGCAATACATTCTGTACTTGGCAGATTGCTAAGCGAGTTTCGCTTTCATTGAAATTCTGAAATAATTATGTGATCTTCATCCTTAGTGATATCATTGCATGCAGTTATGTTTGATTGCAACCAGAGAGTATACATTTATCTCATCATGACAGAATTTTATTCTTTGATTCTCTGACCTTCCCCAGCTTCTTAATATACTTCACAGATGGCAGAACTTTCCTAATAACTTACCGGGAATGGAACCCGAGCCTCCAACGACGGCAAATAATAACACTAACTGTTGCGCTACGTAGACGGATGTTGGTAATGACGATGACGAAGATGTGTTCGTTTTAAAAAATCAAACACTGGGGTCATGGCCGGATGCCCTTCCTGTTACCAACCATAGGTCGAAGGATGAATTCAACTCTTACGTGTTTTCGCGGTGTATAAATGAAGAGGTGTGTACTAAGGCAATCATAAACTCCTAGCTACCCAACCAGAGAAATCAAACGACCGGGAATTAAACCTGAGACCCTATGAACTGAAAGCCACCGAGCTCGATAGCTGCAGTCGCTTAACTGCGGCCAGTATCCAGTATTCAGGAGATAATAATAATAATAATAATAATAATAATAATAATAATAATAATAATAATAATAATGCTTTACGTCCCACTGACTACTTTTTGACGGTTTTCGGAGACACCGAGATGCCGGATATTTTGCTGCAGGAGTTCTTTGACGTGCCAGTAAATCTGCCTGCACGAGGCTGACGTATTTTGAGCACCTTCAAATACCACCGGATTGAGCCAGAATCGAACTTGCCAAGTTGGAGTCAGAAGGCCAACCCTGCACCGTCTGAACGATTCAGCCCGGCTAATTATTATTATTATTATTATTATTATTATTATTATTATTATTATTATTATTATTATTATTATTATCATTATTATTATTATTATTATTATTATTATTGGTGCATTCATAATCATCATCATCTGTTTAACCTCCAGGTTCGGTTTTTCCCTCGGACTCAGCGAGGGATCCCACCTCTACCGCCTCAAGGGCAGTGTCCTGGGGCTTCAGACTCTTGGTCGGGGGATACAACTGGGGAGAATGACCAGTACCTCGCCCAGGCGGCCTCACCTGCTATACTGAACAGGGGCCTTGTGGAGGGATGGGAAGATCGGATGGGATAGGCAAGGAAGAGGGAAGGAAGCGGCCGTGGCCTTAAGTTAGGTACCATCCCGGCATTCGCCTGGAGGAGAAGTGGGAAACCACGGAAAACCACTTCGAGGATGGCTGAGGTGAGAATCGAACCCACCTCTACTCAGTTGACCTCCCGAGGCTGAGTGGACCCCGTTCCAGCCCTCGTACCACTTTTCAAATTTCGTGGCAGAACAGGGAATCGAACCCGGACCTCCGGGGGTGGCAGCTAATCACGCTAACCACTACACCACAGAGGCTGTTGGTGCATTTCGGAGTGTAATCTTAGGTTTGTAAGGCTATTACGAAAGTATCAGTAGAAGTAACATTTACGAATAATGCATTTAATAATCTAATCAGTGTAGGATTGCATCTTAAGTTTCAAAAATATGTACTTAGGGAAGTGAATCCCCTTCACTATTGCAGTTTGCATTGGGATACTGTTGGTTTTTGTAATGTTTGTTGATTTTCATAAATAACTGTTAAATTTGGCAGTTGTGCCATGTTTACCTTTCGGGGGCCATTTCTAAATTATATCAACTATATACAAGACTAACAGAACGCATTCGTCGATAACGGGGTGATTCTTGGTGATGTCCCTGTTTAGTGCATTCCTACGTACAAATAGCCACCATTTTCCAACGATGAAATCACACAAAATTAGAATAGTCCTTTGTGTGATTTAACATCTAAGATATACCCATTAAAGTTTATTTCCAATTGCTCCAATGGTTTTGTCGTGATTTACTCTAAATCACTTAGCCGTACAGCGTTCGAGGGGCGAGTGTCCTGAAATACATGTTTTTGATAATAATAAATGTTATTTGCCTTACGTCCCACTAACTACTTTTACGGTTTTCCGAGAGGCTGAGATTCCGTAATTTAGTCCCGCAGGCGTTCTTTTACGTGCTAGTAAATCCACCGACACGAGACTGACGTATTTGAGCATCTTCAAATACCATCGCACTGAGCCAGGATCGAGCCTGCCAAGTTGAGGTCAGAAGGCCAGCGCCTCAACCGTTTGAGCCACTCAGCCCCACCGAACACATGTTTTAACACGTACTGTATTTTCTTCAGAAATCATTCGAGTTATGTAGCTTTTAAAAAATAAAAACTATTTTCTTTACGTCGCACCGACTCAGAAAGGTCTTATGGCGACGATGGGATAGAAAAGGGCTAGGAGTGGGAAGAAAGCGACCATGGTCTTATTTAAGGTATATCCCCAGCATTTGCCTGGTGTGAAAACGGGAAACCACAGAAAACCATATTCAGGGCTGCCAAGGGGGTTCGAACCCACTATCTCCCAAATGCAAGCTCACAGTTGCGCCACCCTAAGCGCACGGCCAACACAGTCCGTAGTTATGCAGCAAATTTAGGATGATCTCTTTTTGTAGGGAACTGAATAAAAATGAAATGGCGTATGGCTTTTGGTGCCGGGAGTGTCCGAGGACAAGTTCGGCTCGCCAGATGCAGTTCTTTTGATTTGACACCCGTGGGCGACCTACGTGTCTTGATGAGGATAAAATGATGATGAAGACGACACATACACCCAGCCCCCGTGACAGAGAAATTAACCAATTATGGTTAAATTTCCCTACCCTGTCGGGAATCGAACCCGGGACCCCTGTGACCAACGTCAGCACGCTAACCATTTAGCCATGGAGCCGGATAGGAATTGAATTCTAAGTACACATGGTGCGCTTTATTATGGTAGGATTATACCTTTACATATTAATTTTTGGCATATAAAACTTGAGCAAGTTTAATAAATATCTACATTCAAATACTTGCCATCCTGAAACGAGATTGGAATTAGAATAGATCTGCATGTTAACCGAAGGTAGGCCCTACCAGGTACAAACCTGCCAAATATAAGCTTGATCGGTCAAGTAGTTTTTACGTAAAAGCAATACCAACATTCGCCTGCATGGTGCAACAGCCCTGATGGGCCTTGGCCTGCCAAGCGACTGCTGTTCAGACTGAGGGCGTGTGCATTACCAGGCAACCCGTGATCTGCGTGATGAATCCTCTCGGCCGTTATTCTTGGCTTTCTAGACCGCGGTTGGAATCTCACCGTCAGATAGTTCCCCATTATTGTTCACATGTAGGCTTAGTGGATCTCGAACCAGCACTTACATCCAAGAAATAAACCTGATCTGACCGGGAATCGAGCCGGGAACCTCCGCGTAAGAGGCAGGCAGGGTACCGCTACATCCCCAATATTAAGAAGGAATTCTTCAGGAAACTTCCTTTTTAGAAATAACCTTCAACCATACTATCTCGTTGTGACTGTAACAGTTATGTTTGTAGTAGGACTGTTGATGAGTTTTGTAATGAAATATAATAGCAAGGGATGTTCTTTGTAAATATAACATCAGATACGTGAAATCCCTCATCTATCCCTCTCTTCCAGATACAAAAAGGAAAGCGAAGACAACAGGAAATTCCCTTGTATTCACCACAATCACTCAGGTGACAATTTAGCAGTCATCTCATTGTCTGCTTACTGCCTCATTCATATTAACTCCTTTTTCAAACGTTTGATGTACGGTTCGGATAAAACAAACTGAGATGTTATCGTACATCAAATAGCTAGGAGCAGGGAATCTGTATCACCTGCGGATAGGGCTGAAGCGGAAGGTCTTCCTCGCGGATGCGGAAGCGCTGTTCCCATGGACGTGTGAGGTCCGCTATAAGATGAATCGCCTGATAGTGATGCCCGCATGCTGACACACACAACCCTCATCGGGAAGTGATGTGAGATGAGAACAAGTGCCAAACACAACTGCTCATTTGTACCCCTCGCCCAAGATCTGCGATCCCTCCAACCACTCACTTTACCATATACGAATATTCGCTGTTGTAACACTTATATTGATTTAAAGGTAGGCTACATGTAATAAAGATAAGTTCCAGATTTCAAGTTCCTAAGTATTGAACAGAAATAAACATAAATATTCTAAAAATCTGAGTGCGACATTATAGAATCTGATGCTGTTCTTTCAGGAAGGACACATGGTATTCTTTGTTTAATGGTATGCATGTTTATTCCTTGTTCAATAATAATGTTAATTGCTTTATGTCCCACTAACTACTTTTTCGGTTTTCGGAGACGCCGAGGTGCCGGAATTTAGTCCCACGGGAGTTCTTTTTTACGTGCCAGTAAATCTACCGACA